>NC_133030.1:3492954-3798409 GCF_048771995.1 Taeniopygia guttata
TTAGATGCCCAAAAGGAGGCAGAAAGCAGCACCCCCGGGGCAGGGCAGTGTGACAGAGCCGCTGGCAGCCAGCACAAGAGGGAGCAGTCGGGCAGCGTGTGGCCCTCCTTGTCAAGGCGCTGAATGAGACAGAGTTAAAAAGCAACTTGAAGGAAAAATCACAGAGAGGTTCACAGAACCTCAGCCTGCTGTGGGACAGCTGCTTCTCAGAGCCCCCCGAGCACACCCAGAAATGAGAGCATCCTTCAGCCAAGCCACGCTGACCCAGCTCAACCCAACCAAACCCAGTCCAACCCAACCAAACCCAGCCCAACCCAACCAAAACCCAGCCCAACCCAACCAAAACCCAGCCCAGCCCAGCCCAACCCAGCCCAACACAACAAAGCCAAGCCAAGCCCAACCCAGCCCAGCCCAGGCAAACCCAGCCCAACATAGCCCAACCCAACCCAACCCAACCCAGCCCAGCCCAGCCCAACACAACAAAGCCAAGGCAAGCCAAGCCCAGCCCAACACAACAAAACCCAACCCAACCCAGCCCAGCCCAACACAACAAAGCCAAGCCAAGCCAACCCAACCCAGCCCAGCCCAACCCAACACAGCTCAGCCCAACCCAAAAAAGCCCAGCCCACTCCAGCCCAACCCAGCCCACTCCAGCCCAACACAGCTCAGCCCCACCCAACCAAAAAAGCCCAGCCCAGCCCAACCCAACCCAGCTCAGCCCAACCCAACCCAGCTCAGCCCAACCCAAAAAAGCCCAGCCCAACCCAGCCCACTCCAGCCCAACCCAGCCCACTCCAGCCCAACATAGCCTAGCCCAACACAGCTCAGCCCCACCCAACCCAAAAAAGCCCAGCCCAGCCCAATCCAGCCCAGCCCAACCCAACCTAGCACAGCCCAGCCCAACCCAGCACAGCCCAGCACAGCCCTGGCCACTGCTCTCAGCTGTCCCACTCGGGGTGTGCAGCTCCCTGCTGAAAGCAAAATGAGCAGTGACAGATGCAGGCTGATTGCTGTTTCCCCCCTCATTACAGTATGCAAATGTTCATGGGGATGAAAGGACTTCTGGGCAGTTATTTCATTTTTGGGAATACAGCAGCGCTGCAAATTAAGTTAATTACATCAATGGGTATCATCCCAGTCTCTGTGTGCGCCTGCATTTTGATTTGTTTCAAATGCTTGAAGAAAATGCTGAAGGTCAGCTTGCTTTTACAGATTTTCTTCCATTCTGAGGAAACCAGTGTGTTGCAGTGCACGCTGAAATACACCGAGAGGAATTTATCAGTCTTGTGAACCCAGTTGTTTTACTGACAAAAGTGATCCTTCTGCAGAAATCTGGAAGATCCTCAACTCGTTGCCACAGTTTGCTGTGATGTTCTTCCAGATTAGCACAGCTGTAGCACTTCCTGTGTCTGCTGTCTGGAAACCACCTTCTCCAATACCCAGGACTACTCCCTCTTTAAGGACTCTGAAAACTTTTAGTTTCATATTTGCAAAACAAAAAGTTGAATATAACCACCTTCTGTCTGTGATTAGCAATCTTTGCCACTACAGCTGAACAGAGTTTCAAAGAAAGAGCTTGAAATGTAATTATCACTGTAAAAGAAGTAATCTTTTACACCAAGGTGCCTAAAGAGAAAAAAAAAACCCCTGATTATAAAATCCTAGAAACCAAAAACCAAGCAAGCAAATAGATGAGAAAAAAAAAGAAGGAGAGAAGCAGGCAGAGTTCACTTCTAATCCATAGTTTCAATAGCTATTTTTATATAACACATATAAAAATATATTAAATAATTTCATAAATTACTTATCCTATTATAATATTTAAGTCTCCATAACAACTCTGAGAAAGAAAACTGTAAATTACCAGTGAGAAAAATCCTCCACCCAGTACACACCCCACAAGTACTTATTCCACTTCTCAGATAACTTTATAAAATAAATAAACAAGCACAAAACCCCACCTAAATTCCACAGAAGCCAGTGTGACTCCTTCCACAGAAGCAATGAGAGCTGCACTGACTTCACATTGCTCACAACACCACAGACCACAATCTGTCCATTAGCATTTTGAAAGTCATTAAAATACTAAAGGTAGGATACACTAAATATTTTTTTTAAAGGCCACACCTTTTCAATCAGTTTTCCATAAGCTTTTCATAAATTGAAAGGATTATCACCCCAGCTAAACCTTGAAACTACTACTCTGCAACACCTGCAAGCAATTTTATCTCCAAAGATTTGCTGAAGTTAAATTTCTCCAGCTGAAAAGACCATGATCATTATTAAAAGAAATGCAACAAAGTCCCCTAAGTGCAACAGCATCTGAACTGCAGGTCTATAAATCAGCCAGTTAGTTTAATTATAAAGAGTGTATTTATAGTGGAATCACTCCAAAAACATTACAGATAGGCCAATTAGTTACAGGCTTCCCTTAGAATAAAGTCAACGTAAGCTGTATTCTTACTTCTGTAGGTTACATGAAGATTTTCATCTGGAAGAAAAAGTTTAATTATTTAAATTCTCATTCTCCTCTTTGTTTTTTACTTACTGCATGCTGTTGTTAAGCAAAGGGAAGATTTAAGGGGTTTTAACCAAAGTATCTTTTGGAAGTTCCAAGTAAAGCCTTGATGGGGCCCAGCTTGCCAAGAACTGTGTTTTTACCAGTAAGCAAGGAAATCCATCCAGCTTTTTTTTTTTTTTTTTTTTTTTTTTTTTTTTTTTTTATAAAAAAGAATACACTTCCCTAGGAATTCATTTTCTCTTCTGAGGATTCTGTGTGCACACTGCCCAAGGCAAACACAAACCTTTCCCCAAGGACAGGGAGATCCCTGAGCACACGGGGGCTGCAGTGGCAGCAATGCCTCAGCCCAGGCAGGGGGCCTGGCACCCATGTCCCACTCAGGACACAGCCCAGGCCAGCCAGTGTCACCCACTTGGAACCCTGCTTGCTGAGAATTCCAGACTTTCTGTGCTGACATGCACTGACCCCCAGGAGAACTCTGCATTTGACCTGAGGCCGTGGAGAAGCTTCCAAAATGGAATGATAGAACTGGGATTGTGGGTGTGGAGTTTGAATAGATGTGGAGTTTGAATCACATGGTGAAAAATTCCAATTTAAGGGTTTTAGAAATAGTAATACCTATAAAGGAATATGGAGGTTTAGGGTGAAGGCTGGTCCTTTTTCTTCACCTTCTTCTCTATAGGTTTGGGTGGTTTTGTGTAATTGGATAAAAAAGTCCACATTGCAGGCCATGAGTGGTTGGTTATTGGGTTAAAAGTAAAAAAAATTTAGGTGTCATTTCTTAATTGGACAGTTTATCCTTAAAAGGCCTTGTAGAGAGGGAAATAGGGCTCCATTTTTAGTTTGTTAGAGTGAAATGCTGTAAAACTCACAGTTTGTAAGACTGTAACGTGGAAAAGAACCAACAAACATCTGAGTCCGAGCAAGAAATGCCATCTCACCCATTTAATCCTGACCCTAACAAAAAGAAGTTAAGACTCCACAACCCACTGCTTGTTCCATGGCAATTTTTGTGAGGAAGACCCAGGGTTTTGTTCAGAAATACCATGGCCTCCCATGGGTATGAGCCCGGTGCTGGGGCGGGAGGGGAGTGCAGACCCCGCTGCCAGAGAGGGCTGAGGAATGGCTGGGGGTAGGGAAAAGGTCCTGACCCGTGCGTGTGTGTTTGGAGGAAAGGGGCAGTCTCTTCAGGCTTTGCATTTGACCTCCTTACCTCAGGAAAACGCTACAAGCTGAAGGACTTCCCTAGTATTTTCAAGGATAATTTGTTCTAAAGACATGAACACCAATATGATGGGAAAATAAAATAAAATTATGTTCCAAACTGTCCATGATACAACACTGACCACTCAAAGAATCCAAATCTGACATCCCTGCTGTGCCCATGAAGGGAGAATGCACTTGTTTTATCCAGATTAGATGCCATGAAGGTGAGTACCACGCTGTCACCTCATCCAAGACTAGCACGAAGCAGATCTGTGGTACATGGTTACCTGGGGTTTTCTCCTCTATGGACTCTATTGTATCACACTGAAGGGTTTGTACCAGCTAATGAGAAAGTGGTGGGTGTATCAGAGCAAGACTGGCTTTCATGGAAGTATTATTAGCCCTGGGTAGGTTATTAAAAGGGCCTTTGGATAGCAGTCATAAAAAAAGGGCTGAATTTCAAAGGTAACTCAGCACAACGGAGCTGAGCAGGAACAACTTTGCTTAACTGCCAAGCAGAATATGGCTGACACTCAACAATTCAGAAAAAAAAAAAAAAAAAAGCAGAAACATGATAAGAATAGAAAGGATGTTCATTTTCAAGCAGAAAGATAAGATATGGAATAAAGTTCATTCTCAGAATAGTGCAGAGAAAGATTTTATGGCTACATTATCCTGAAGCCAGAAGATTCCTTACTGAGTTATTTAAGTAATGGGGTAAACTGAGCCCCAGTGCTTGCTACACACAAGGTGTGCTGCTGTGGGGTGCAAGTCCTGGCACACTTACACCACTGGGGTTTCTGGCAGCCTTTATTCTGGAGCTCTGCTAGAACTTTTTATATTCATTTTTTATATTCTTTGCATGTCCGTCTGATTTTATATACGTGGACATTACATTTGTTCATTCCTTTATGTTCTTTACCTCAGACATTCTGGTTTTAGCTGTCCCTCAAGAAGAGGCAATAACCACAGAGAGAATGGCAGCTCCATAACCTCTTACATTCCAGTGATGTTAACTTTCCTTCCTTTTTTCATTACATGTACATAATTTCTACCCCTGTACATCTTGGCCTAGTTAATACATGGGAGAAGGAGAGCTTGGGAAGGGAGAGGTGCTGGACAGCAGGGGTCAGCTCAGAGAAAGGATTTCTCACTGTCTGTTAAGCATGGCAAAATTAAAATTTACTGGAGAAGCAGAAAACAAATGGATTGCTAAGGCTTGTGACACCTGCAAGACAACATAGGGAAAAGTTACTTAGGAAGGTAAAGGCAAAACAGCACGTGGTTTTTAAGCCAAGGAAAAGAAAGTTAAAATAGCATAAAAGTCTACTAAGAAATTAGAGAAATTAGTAAAATTACAATTAATTTCCTATCTGCAAGTATGCATTTAAACCTCCAAAGGGATCCAGGACACTCCTAGTATGTGGAGTGTGAGTACATGGAGTCTGTTATCAAACCAGGGATGGGTATGAATTATTTTTAGCTGTTAGGAAGCCGGCACTGCAATTGTAACCTGAGGGAAGCATTGCAGGTTTGCATGCTGAGTCTCAGTGTCATCATAATTTCAGATCCCTTCTTGTCCTTGGGCAAATCACCTGATTCTGGCAGGTCTCTTTCTTCTTCTCTAATAGAAATCTGTTGGTAATATTTCCCTTTGTCCAAGCAGACAATAAACTCTTCCAAACAAGAACAGGCTTTTGCATAAAATTGCTACAATAATAAAAATACTGATTCCTGAGATGGTTTTCTCAGATCTCAGTAAATTTATGGTTAATTAAGGAGGTATATCCAGGTTTGAAAGGTTTGATGGTATTTGAAAATATTATTAATTATTGCCTAAGGGGATACACCAGAATTCACCAGAAGAAGTTCATTAGTCACCTTTCCAGGTCATGAAGATGTATTTTGATTAGTCATATGTGGAAAGGAACTGCAGACTTTTCCAGTGCCCTTCTGTCCTACTGTTCCTTTCATATTTTTCTCCCACTCCCAGCTTCACTTCTTTTTCCATGCTGCCTCTTATAGTTTAAATAACTTCCCATCTGCCACATGCCAAATCTCCTTTAGATCCTTCCTTAAAACCACTTCCTTCTCATAGCCTACTTAGGCTGATATTTTCACCAAGACATCTCCATTCATTCCCCATCTGAACTATTGTGCCATAAATCATATTTGTCCTGCTCACTTTGTCAGCACTGAACATAAAGCATGTCCCAGACATTTTAGCAGTCATTCCCAGTCTGCTGCCACATGAATGATAGCAGGCTCTTCTATCAATTTCTGTACATTTCCCAGCAGGACAGAGGAGAAAAAATAATTCAAAGAACTTCCCCACAGCCCTCAAGGCTTGTCTGTATTACACAGCTGGGAACAAACATTTTTTGCTCTTGTGAACTACAACTCACAGCATTATTAGTTAACCAAAGGTTAAATGGAAGTAACAAATGTTTGTTTCTATTGCATCCGACAGTTCCTTACACATACACAAACATCTCAGCAAACACTTAGGTCTTCCTTCTTGGTCCTGGAAGCCAATCCCAAATGACATGGCAACTGAAACTGAATTTAAAAAATAATAATAATAGAATAATATAATAGAAATAATAGAAATCGAAACAGAAATTGAAATAGAAATAATATTAATAGAAAAAAAAAATAGTCCTTAAAAGTCAATAGCAAATAAGGACCATTTAAAATTTGATGAGAAAGATCTGTTAATGGTTTTCAAAATTAGTTTTGTCAGGTCACATTTAGTCAACCAGCTCTCTATTTCAATGGTGAAGATTAATGCTTTTTCCATGAAACTAATGCCAAAACTTTGACTCACTGGAAATAAAACATTAGTTTAAAGAGCTACTCATTATCATTTGTTTTACAGTAAAAAACTAAATTTCTTGCATTGAGATATAAACCATTTTGTCACATAACAGTACGCTGGAGAAGACATGGAAGGTGACCTGTGTACAAATAGCTCAACCACTGGTGCCAAGTTCCCAACTACTGTAACACTTGCACAGCTCCCATGGAAAGTGGAGTTTCATTTGCTCAGACTGTTGAATTAGGTTAGCTTCCCTGTGTAAAACAGAAATTACAATGTATAGCTCACAGGAGCCTGGGGATTAATTTCATTTTCCTGATCCACAGGATGCAGGATGCTCCCTTAATATCAGCAAATAAAATCCTGGCAAAGGGCAAAGAGTTTGAACAGGTTGCAACTACAAAGCAAAGAGCACCTCTGGAAAATACCTTTACACCTTCAGTGTGTATTGCTGCTCTGTGAAAGACACCAACAATAGATCCTGAGATCACTTCAGGCCTGCAAAGGCTTTATTCCCACAAGAAAGCAGCAAAACTTGGGAAGTCGTAAATGGAAATGGATGGCATCCAGATAAGTTATGGGATAAATTCACATTTATTTGAAATCAAAATAAAAATCTTACTTGAGCACTGAAAATCTATGGCTAATATCTAAATGAAACAAGAATAGGGAAATATAGCAATGATTATTTGTTTAATATATAATGATACTAGCTGTCAGAGTTGGAGTATGGTAAAATCATACCTGGAGATCCTGCAAATTGTGCAAAATTCCTTCACATTCTCCCATATTTCCCAGAAAGTACAGGGGGCAGCAGTTGTTATTCTGACTTAAGTTTAGATGGATGTATTTCATTTTATACTGTATTCAAAGTTTTATTCTGTTGTTGTTGTTGTTGTTGTTGTTTAGTTGGCTTTTTTTCCTTCAGGGCACATATTTTTGTCAGTTTTGCTCTCAAACCAAATTAGTTTTTCAGACATTTATCCTCTACAAAATATTTAGACTCATTCCTAACCTACCAAGATCTGGAACTAGTATTTTTGGCTTTAGGAATGCTCTAAAATGACAAAGTTGAGAAAGCAGATAATGCTTTTGCGAGTGGGGACAGATGTATTGCAAAGGCAGAGAAGCTGAGGAATCTGCAGAATTCCTTCATCCAAATGGGCTTACCACTCCTTGCTTTCTCTAAAATATCAATGCTTTGATGTGTGTCATGTTTCTTGGAATCACTGTGGATTCGGGGATTCTGCAGGCTGTTTAAGCTTTTACTTTTGAATATGCATATAAATATTTGGAAACACTGAATTCTCTGAAGAAAATACTGGTGAAAGTATTTCACTGGTTAAAGTACTGGTAAAGTAAAATAAAGTAGTTACTGGTAGAGTAAAGGCAATTCAGAGCACATAAGAACAGTATGAACTGCATTGATGTTGATGTTGATAAAGTTCCTAATGCTGGTCATGATTTTGGTTCTACAACATGAAATGAAGGTTGGGATTTTTCAGAGGACAGATGAGTAATTTCAGATAACTTTCTTTTAGAGAACAATGTATCTTTGGTGTGTTTCCACTTGGCTGCTTAAAAATGGAAGCATTCAAAGTTTGTAGCTGCCACTAATAAGTTGTACATGTCCAAAACCACTGTGGATTTTTATGCTAACAGCTTCTTGTTCCACATCCAGGAGTGCTCAGTTTGGAAATGATTACCTGATCTTTCTCTACTGACAGCTTTCCAAGTTCATTTGGATCTTTCTGTTTGAAGAGGAGACTTTTCACCCTTTTCACATTATTGCAGACAGGAATTGTTCAGGTACATTTGTGAGAGCTCACCACTTCATTTCAACCTCTCTGCTTCTAATTCAGGAATGCACTTCAGCAAATCCATCACTCTGAACAGTGGGCAGACTACAGACTGATTCAGCAATTTTGTGAATGGGAATGTTTTCTTACAAGCCATACAGCTGGAACCTACTAAATGCTCACTGCCACACAGCACAAGAAAGAATTACATCCCAGAATTAGAAGGGTTAGCTGTTCTAGGAAGAACACATCCACACAAAACAAAAGAAAACAAAACCCTGGAGGAAAGATATTGTTTAGAAATGAAGTTACAACTGGAGGAAGAGGTTCCTTGGATGAGAAATTTTACATGGCCATTTTAAATTTTACATTGCCATTTCAAAGTCAAACAGAAATTGAGCAGTTGAGTGAAAAACTGTTCACTCATTGAGTTACCTGAATGCAGACTCTACAAAACTGGGAGCTAAGAAGGAAGCTCAAAGAGTCTGCTTCAAGGAGACAGATTCTGCTAAATTACTCTTGATGTTCTGATAGCATGAGTAGCAGCAGGGAGTGGCAGTGCTGTTAGGAAGCCAACACTGCTGGACACAGGGCAGGGTTCAATCCATCTCTGCTGTGTGTGAGGGAGAGATTCGGTGCCTGGCTCAGAGAGAGGATGGCTACAATAGAGGATGATATTTTACATTTCAGAAGCCTGTGTATTTTTACTAAAATAACTATCGTCACCACCATCTGATGCCAATCCTGTAGTACATGCAGTGATTCCTCCTGATTACAGCAAAGTTTTTGAGGATCCATCCTCCTTTGAGCTGCCATCCCTTCAAAGGGCACTAATACTCCGAGTTCAGGAAAGCCCAAGTATTTTGTGGCTACAGGATATTGTCCTGAGCACATTGACAATTTCTTGATTCAACCAAACCTCTTTGTTGCAGTTACTCAACATTACCACAGGATTTCCACTCTGCTAGAGTGAAGTTCAGAGCTGTTACCCCAGCAGCCTGTTCTGGCTTGCTGCATGACACAGAAAATATTTCTGGTAACTGATTAGCAATAGATTGTTTTTATAACGGTGTGTTTCTGTACACATGCCCTCCTCCAATATCCCTTCCCTATTCCCAGGACAGTGATACCAACTCAGTAGTCACAGACTGCTATATTGCATCAGAGAGCCTCATTAAATCACTGCAGACACAATTATCTTCTGTATCCATCAAAGCATGAAAGGTTACCTGAGTTACTAAAAAATTCCAGGCGTGTCTTCCTAATAAACAACAGTATAGTGATTAATTGCTGAGAGAATCTGGTGCTTTAAGAGTAGCTTTTATTTGGAAAGTTTAACATACTCATTCACCAGACAACTGAACTCTCCACTTCTCACTTTCTCAGGTCACCTGCAAGCACTAGAGATTTATGTGAGCAAGAAATATTGTTACTTTTTAACATGGTGATGTTTTTTTAAGCAACATATTTCAGATAGAGATTTAGCCCCGTGATGCATACAAAGAAAGAGACTTTGCCTTGAGAGGATTTGGTATGAACTGGGTCACAAAGGCAATTAAAAGTCGTAAACCAGATGTATTATGTCTGTTCTATCCTTTTCCTTTGTGTCAACGGGTGAAATCGTAGCATGGTACGCCCTGGTTCATTTTGTCATTCTAAAGCTAGAAATGATGTAAATTAAAAAGCAGCTCTTTCATTTTTTTTTTTCCTTTGGTATTGGGAAAGTAATTTCACAATACTAGCGCAATACTTTAGTATTGTGACTGCAATTTTATTCCACTAAAACTCAAAGCTGAAAATGCATGTGTATTTTTAAAGATTCTGATTTTATGAAGTACATTCCACAGTCTGTACTCACTTTGTGATTAATCTGTTTTCTTCTGTATACCCCAGCATCTCTGGATAGGATGAAACAAATGTAAGTAAACCACACCATTACAACTGTGTTTTCATTCACCTGTGGAATCCTTCACAGGAATTACTGGCTCATTTAAAGGACACACCTTACCTTTCATAGGACTGAACTGCACTTCCAATGTGCTTTCTGCTTCCATGGAGGATCAGTTAAACCCCGGGAAACCAGTAAATGATGTATGTTGCTGCTCAGCACGGAGTTACTCAAGTTAATTACACTTCTGTTGGTTTTGGCTAAAAACTAATGCTACAGTGTTTACTTTAATAATTTGAAGTAAGCACTGAGCCTCTTTAAAATCACACTCTGTGGAGTGCAAAAGATGTAAACACTGCAGAAACTTGAAAATAGATTCATTACTGATTTGCCAAACCTCCTGCAGCTGGGGGAGGACTGCTGTTCTCAGCCAGGTATCTTTATACGTCACTGCTGGGCAAACTGCTTCCAAAACCTGGTGGCACTGTGCAGCTGTGCTGTGGCACCACTCCTAAATAAATGCTATCATTGAGAGCCCTTGGCCTCTTTGCCACCCAACAGAGTCGAGATCAGTACCTAGTACATTCATAAATCCGTCTTTTACGTCCCCTTCTCTGCTCTAGCCCCAAGGAGCCACCGAGCCTGGCTGCCCAGGAGATATCCAGAGGGGGCATAGAGCTGTTGCCTTCATTCCTTCAGTTGTCCCATATTTTCTGTGACACCAGCCCCAGGGATAATCAAAATAGGTGGAGATTTCCATGGCTGCACCTCAAAAAGTTCACCTTCACCATCTGGTTCTTCCTTCAGCTTGCTCTGCTTGGGTCACAGTTGTGCTCTGATCTTCACCTGAGGGACTCCCAGCCTCAGGCTGGACACTGTTATCTGCATTTGGTGGTGGATGGGGAGGAAATGCCATATGCTGTCCCTAAATAGCTGACTTTCCACAGCCAGACAAAAATGTGCCTGTAATTTGCTTTGTACTGCCAATACTTTTTGTAAGAGGAAATTGTTGGGGCACTGGAAGTTATTTATTTTCCACTATATTTTATTAGGTTATTTCCTGTTTTTCTTCCTGTTCCTTTGCTCTGTCTAATTTGGCAGATTGATTTTCTTCTTGCACTTTCCTTCCTTTTAGCTTGTTCTCTGAGACCTACTGAGTCCATCCAAATTTTCTGGTCATCAGCCTAATGTTAGAAAGCAGAGCTGGCCAAGGATTTCAACATTTAATATGTGGATAAAAATTTTCAGGAGTTTAAACCTTCAGGCTTACCATTAGACTGATGTGCAAATCTACCAAACAGTATCTTCCTCTGTTAATTTTTTTTTTGCATATTAATTTTTCTTTTAAATTTATTTCCCCAAACTTATGTTAGCCTCGGTTTTATCTTGTTCCTGTTCCCACTAAAGTCAGTTGGACTGAATTCTCCTAATTTCTGTTTAAGATATTAGCATGTTCCCAAAGACTCAGGCAACTTGGTAGTTTTTTTACATTTAAACTGGGGCTGGTAGAGGGCAAAAGAACTGGAAAATAAAAAAAAAAACATTGCCCACCTGATGAATATTGGGTCACAAAGGACATTTTTGGGCTCAGGTAAGCAAGTTTACCTGGCCTAAGACTTTTATTGCCGAACACATTCACCTTCCTTCTCTGTTAATATTCAAGTTTGGCCTCCAGCTCCATCTCTGTTCCATGCTGCCTATTTTGTTGCCATGTTAAGAAGTGAAAATTGCTCATTGCATGATGAAAATTAAGCATATTTCTGTGAAGGTGAGTTTTCCAATCTACCAGCTCACAAATTTCTAGTGAAATGCTCCAGGAAACGAGCCCCTCTAAACTTATGTGTCCCTCTAGACTGAGATAAGTTGAACAATATTAGATACATCTACACCTTGGGAATAGAGATCACTAAGTTCAACTCACAGAGAAATAGCCCCAAGGGATCTTGGGTTTATTCAGGCTAGCCAAAGGCCACAGCCAGCACTCCAAAAATTCCAAAATTTGACATATTTAAGCTATTAATTTGAATTGTCGAATAGTCTTTAGGCATACTGTTACAGAGCCCTGAAGTGGAATTGCTCATTGGTTCATTTTAGTCATCAGCTGCATCAACACATGTTCAAAAAAGGCAGGAAAGTTGTGCTAGCTGTTTTTACTGAGGAAAGAAATGATAAAATTTTCTTTTTAAAGATAATTTTTTTTCCTCAGATAAAACAATTGGATTTGTATTTATTTTTAACAAGAGCACTACTTTTGTCATAAGCTCTTGAAAGTAAACAGAGCTATTACAGCACTATTGATTCACATGTCAATGGCACACAAAACAGTTGTGGGGCTTACCAAAATGTTATCATCACAAAACCCAAATGAGGGAAACTCATTTATTTTAATTACATTTTTAGCAGGAACTGTGCACGAGCCATCGAAAGTGGAGAGGGAAACTCCTAACGTTGCTTTCCTAATCCATTTCTGAAATGTTATCTGAGTTTCAGCATTTGTTAACTAAGCACAAATTTGATAGTGAGGGTAAGAAATACACTCAAAAGAGATTACAGAGACAAGAATATGCTTATACTAAAGGCAGTGAAAAAATATTTTTTATGCCAAGAAAGGAAAAACTTGGGGTATGACCTGGAAATTTGAACACTTGAAGAACAAGGGTTCAGCGGTTTTTTTGTTGCTCATTTTTGGCACAGTCCATTCACTCCAATTTACTGCTCATGTGTTTGGACACGGATTCAACTGTCTCCTGCATCCAAGGATAATGACCCAGGACTCCAGTGATTTAGCAAACCTCAACTCTGTGCAGCCACTCAATCAGTGATGGGATAATCACTTAATGGCCATTTGTGTCTTTCCAGTGCATCCTGAGGAGTTCTGCAACACTCTGATTCTGCTGCACAGAATTATGTGCACTTCTTCCACCCTCCTTATCTTATCAAGTAGCTAATTCCCACAAATGATCACGCAGTTTCAAGTTTAAGATGAAATTGCAATTGAATCATAAATTTGTCACTCTCCTGACAGCTGCTAAGTCAGTAAAATCTTGATCAAGTGGGGATTAGTCACTGGATTGAACAATTAAGACCTGTGAGTGCATCTGGCCCTCTGTCAGAGATAAGTTTATTGATTAAAAAAATAGTTTATGCAGAGGTTTAAAATGTTATTAATTCTTAAGTGGGGTATAATCCTTTATCTAGCATATTATGACACATAGCTAACTATCCCACTAACATCTTGTTCTGCTCAATTGATTATTTAAACAGAATTAATCTTTTGAAATAATAATGACTGTGAGCCTTAAATTAACAGAGCAGAGTGCAATGAGAGATGTCATTTAGAAAAATTGTTTGCTTCCATGACATTTTTTTAAATAGTAAAGGGAAATAGCCTTTCAGGCCTTTCTCTAGTTTTTATTAAAATGTTGAGATACACTAGGATATTTCCTAAAGAAGAAAAATCTGTTTGCAGCAGAGAACTGTCGTACAGCCTTATTCTGGAAAAAGCTGAGGCACAATGGGATGCTGGAGTGCTATTTTGACTGCTCATTACACAATGGAAACAAATAAAGGAGATAAGCACTTCCCTCAAGTTAGTGACCCCTGCCCAAAGTTTTCTGTAGCAGATACTTCTCCCATTGTATCCATGTTTTACCAGGACCTGCTTTTGTTGGTTTATGGTAGGAAACAGTAGGCCTCTGGAACATTAAATGTGCCTATTCCACGGCTGTAAATTTTGCACTTCTTATATTTTTAACTTCAAGGCAGTTTCTTAACTACAAGTGTCTGTGGACTGAGATTCTGGTGGCTTCTACAGTTCAGTGATGGAGTTTTCATTGTGCTGTCAACCAGAGCTCAACTTGCAGAACAGAGCAAGACTAAAAGCCTCAATTCAGGCATCCTGCAGAGAGCAGCAGTTTTTGTTCATCTTTGTGCTGAGACCTCAACCAGTAAATCAAAAGTAAAGTGATTTAAAGTATGATTCACTAATGATGCCCTGAGTGTCTGCAGTCTTGTTACCTGACAGATTCAGTGCCTGCTAGGTCTGTAGTAGGTGGCCACTGACCAAGCTCTCCCAGCACCAGCAGTATCAGTGTTTCTGATTTATCTAGTGTAATGAAAAAAAAAAACAGCATTCCTGTATCTGTAGATAAAAATGTGATTTGCTTTGCCTGGTGGAAATCTCCATGCTGTACTTGTTTGCTGGGAAAATGATTCACTGGAATTGCACCAGAGAAGGGAGAAAATGGAACTTGCACTTTCTGCAGCCCAAATGCTCTCATTCCATATTTCTGAATACAAGACTTCTTTGTTAAGCAGATCTGTACCCTTCAACCCCTTTACTTTTTTTTCTCAAGATACTGAAACAAAACATTTAGTTTGGGGTTTGAGAGAAACACATTGTTCAACTCGACATAACTGTTTCCAGCATTTTATTTCTAAAAAATAAAAAAGGCCCCAAAAGATTAAATGCAAATTTAGCCCAATGAATGCGAAATTTGGGACAGATACTAAGAATTGGATGCCCATCTGAAAAATTAATTCATAACCTTAATTAACTTGGAAATGTGCAATGTTTCAGAGTTCATAGCCATATCAATACCACAACAATGCATTTATTCCACACCAGAAGCCAAGAGGAATTAATGTTATGAAGGAAATTAGTACCTCCTTGTGGAAACAGAGTGGTGATTTCTTCCTTGCATGTTCACACTGAGCAGGATTACATGCAAAAAACAATCATCATAACCTTGAGCTACGTTCACAGAGCTGGAAATAAATGTTAAATAACGAAATGCATTATTTTGTCAGTGCACAGTTACATCCTGTGATTTTAAAACACTCTTTATCCTCCACTTGTTACTTCATGGCTGGTGCAGACCCTAAGCAAGGTGTAGAAATGAAACCAAGAGTGGCTGAAAAAGCTCTCAAGGAGCAGCTCAGTCAGGCAGGTGCTTACACCTGCAGTGTAAATATTGGCTGGATTTATCATTCAACGGGAAACTTCATGTCCAAATCAACTCAAGGGTCCCAGCCATGTCACAGACAGCATTTCTGCTGCTCATCTCACTCTAAAATCCCACCCTTATGGGTCACAGTGGCCCTTGTCTGTGTCTAATTAATGCAAAATAAATTTTATGCCAGTCAGCTCAAGCAATCTGTGCAGTAGGCAGAAGAGTCTCCAATTGAAGGCAAAATTGTTTTCACCAGTTATTAACATTTTCAGAGAAGGTCAGAAATCCAAATTCACTGATATAAAACAGATTTTAAAACTCAATCACAATGATTTTTGATTTAAATGTATAATTGAAAAATATTGTTGGGTTACTTAAGTTTCTGGGTGGGTTTTTTTTGGTTTTTTTGGTGGGTTTTTTTTGCATATGTTTTAATAAAAACATTTAAAATCTAAACCAACAACGCTGCATCTAAAGATGATGCCAAAAAGAGCCAGGAATGCACAAAGTTATTTCCAACAAATGGCCAAGTTAAATAATCCAAACTGATAAAATATCCTCTGACTGAGAACAATGCTATATTTTTCATGATTATTCACTACATTGCTTCTAAAGGGACTTCATGGTTTGAGACAGTAAGGGTCTGAAGATTAGCTCACCCCTATCTTCTAAAATTTAATAGTCCTTCAGGCAGAGAGGGGAGGTTAAAAAAAACAAAAAACAACAAAAAACCTGCCCTAGGTTACTCTTGTCACCTGAAATTTTATTCTACTTATATATCACTTACAAATGTTGTGATGTTAAGGGCAGAAACACATACCAGAGGTACTGGAATGCAGCTGAACTGTGAAATATACAGAATATAATCCCAGTACACAGACCTTCCTCTAGTCTTGCTTTCCATGTGACAGAACATCCACTAACTGCCTACTCATGTGCAATAGCTAGGACACTAAATCTGGAATAACCACTGAGTTTTGAATCTAACCCAGCAATTTTTTTCCACAGGTAAAAGTTTTATGTCTATTAATTAATGAACATGGGGTGTTTCTAAGGAGGAGTCTAAGGTTGCAATTCCAGCAGGGGCTCATACTATTAGAAGTGCATTACATTATATTACATTTATTAACGAGGGAGATTAATGTTTTAACTAGCTATCTCAAAATTCATGGTTAAATCAGGGTCTTTAGCATGTTTTTGTTCCCTATAGGACCCAGTTTCAATAAATACTCCAGTGCTATTAGTAATTACATTGCACAAGAGTGAACAAACAAAAATGTTTCAAGATTTGAACCCTTAAAAGGAGCAGCATGTGCTTTACTGAGGCTATCCCTCAAAACTTGATTTCAGTCACACAATTTTTTATATGATTTTGGGTATCTAGTTCATAAAAAACTTTTCACAATCTTATTAGATATAACAAAATAGCACACCAAAAGTAGGAAGGTGAAGTCTAGGGGTTCTCCACTATGAAAAATTCACTTTCTTTATTTCTTTGAGATTATCTCATGCAGAGTTTTAGTTCTGTCTGTAATGTGCAAGAGAAGATTTGTTCCCTAGGCAAAATTCACCTGTGTATCTGTGAGGTTTTAAATGTTATGGCTCTGCAGCAATCATCACTGAATAGCTGAATAACAAGGTGTCAGCTGCTTCGTGTTTGTCATTGTGGATCTGGAATCTCCTCTTTTTACCTGACTGCCTTTAATTTAGACCAAGCTCCCGATAAAATATTTGGCTGGAGGACCAGTGGCTGATGTGAAGGGAGCCTGGGACTGTGTTTCAGCTTCTAGTGGCTGTATTCTCCACATGTGCAGCCATGAAGCACAAAAGCCAAAGGAAAAACTCCCCAACTGGGAGGGCAGGAAAAGCAATCTGTTACCTCCCCACAGGGTGTAAATCCCGGACTCTCCAACCTGGCTCTGAAGTACAGTGAAATACAGTAAATGCCTGAAGTGAAAAATACCTGGCTGATGCCTGTTCCCTGTGTTGTGTAGCTAAAAGAAGGCCCTGTCACTTGGGGCAGGAATATCTCCCCATCAATGCACTCATTCATTTTTTTGCCTTTAACAGTTACTGATTTGTTAAGGAGACAGTGGGAATTTCTTCAGTGCTTGATTCAGCTCTAGGAAAAACAGGGAAGTTCTGAAAGTCTTGAGTACTATACCTGTGTGTGGTAGGTGAGAACTAAAGGGTTAAAAAGCAGACATCAAGCAGCAGAGAGTGGCAAACATTGGACACAGACAGGTGATAAAAGGCGATAAGAGAGATGAGAAAATTAAGAAAATAAAGAACACTGTTATAAAGATTTATAGATCAGCTAAAGCAGAGCAAAATAAACGATAACAAACACAGATAAAAAAATAAATGGGGCATCAGCCATATAAACACACAGGGAACTTCAATGCTTCTGTGTAGTACTATGACACTGCTTTGTTTACAGCAGCATTGACCTTTTGCTCCCAAAGAACTTTATTAACCATCTTGGTCTTTCTTTGTGTTGCTTTACTCATCAAGAGAAAGTTGTGCGGGGTTGATTCTGATGAATGACTTTTTCAGAAAGTCAAGTTATCCTTGACTAGATGCAGATGGCCTAGTAAAAAATGAATGCTGCCAGCAGACATTGTCTTTATCAGTAGTAAAAGTTCAGCAGGGACTAGACTTCCTCATCTCTGGCCAGAGAAACCCAGCCTTCTGTTTCAGCACCATATCACACATTGTCCTAATGAATTCTTGTAACACACTGCAGCTCAGATAAATATGCTTATATTAATGTTTTTTGGCAGTCTGGGGCATGGTACAGAATTGACACAAGTGTTTGGATTCTGCCTGCAGCAGACACTAGGAATTTATGCAGCTCAGAAGTATTGGGCTGTTGTTGGGCTGGTTGGGCCGTGCTATGACCTTCAGTGTTGCAAACTGCAGCTCGCCCCTGCCAGAGCAGGGCAGGAGGGGAGCCTGGAGCAAGGCAGGCTGAGCTCCTGCAGCTCAGGGCTGGGGAGGGAGCAGCTCACTCAGGGCTTCATCCTCACCACTGCTGTGGGAACTTTCCTTCCTCCATTCTCCTTAATTTTTCCTTCTAAGAGCAGAAGCACCTTGAGTTGAGGTGCACAGCTCTGAGGTACGAGCGGGGAATGCTTTGGAGCACACACCCTTCAGAGCTTGAAGCACCACCCCAGGCAGCCTCAAGGACAGCAGAGGATTTGGCCTTTGAAGAACACCCTAGGCAACCAGATTTGAAGTGTTTTTAGTTGTCAGTCTGTGACTGGAACAGCAGCACAGCAGCACACGTGGGCTCTGAGCTGCATTTGGAGTCACACCACATGAGAGCCCCCAGCTCTGCCTGATGCTTTGTCAGGGCTGTAACTTTCTGCTGCAAGTTTGGAAACTCCTCCAGCTGCAGCGGGGGCTTGGTGGCCCCACATTCCCAGGAAGGCAGCTGTCCCAAGGTCCAGCAATCCCACTGGGCCAGGCTGGCTTGTGGCTGGGAGCAAAACCACCCTCCTGCTCTGAGCAGGGCTCTGCTGGGCTGTGCTGGTGGCCGTGCAGCTGATAAAAACCCTTTATTTGCCTGTACAGTGCACCTCTGCCATGCAGCCACACCATAACTTAACCTCCAGGCTTCAGAGTTAAAAATGTCAGAGACTTTCCTTGGAGGAAACATTAGGCAGATGTGATTATTGAACCAGCAGAGCACGTGAAAGAGCACATGCCATTTCCCAAGAAATTCTGGGGCAGGATTTTTCCGAGCAGTGAGGTTACTTTTTTTTTTTTTTTTTTTTTTTTTTGTAACTATGTTTTTCAACATTTCATTTAAATGAATGGGAGTTCTGAGCCATGATTCAGATGAGAATGAGCCATATAAAGAAATAGCCTGAGAACAAATGCAGTTGTATTTCTCATTTCTCCCCTGCACCTCCATACTAAGGTGTCTCAGTGGCCCTGTGTTTTCTTACAATTCCTTTGCATTAAAAGGTCTGGGTTTTGTTTTGTTTTGTTTTTTATGCTGGGGAAGAACAGTTAGTTTTATTTATCCAGCCATTCAAGTCAGGATGGTCAGCCAGGTCTTTCTGTTTCTGCTCAGCCTATTTTTCCAGATTAGGATCTCAGTTCTGCCAGAGTTCATCAGAACATAACAAGTCTATTCATCATTGAAAAAAACAGTGATGCAGCTAAATTATATTTCTACCTATGGGATAGTTATTTAGTTATCAGGAAAAGGAAAGTCCTGCCTGCAACAAGACTTTCTCATTCAAGATTTTCCATGGCTCTAAACATTTGTCTTTTAAAGCCCTATCTGTGGCCTGCAGCCTCTTTGGGACAGAGTCTTCCTGCTGCTCCATTCCTACAGCACCCAGCAAAGCTCTCTCCATGTTACCTGTGTCTTCTAGGAGAATACCATCTTTCAGACCACCCTCACTACTCAAAGACCTTTGGGGTATCACAGCTAACTTCTTTTAGCCCCGGAAGCTGGCAGTTGTGTTTGGATTGCAATCTATATAGAAAACTGCACTTTGTTTATTTGAGTCTCTGCCTTACTTCTACTGGCTGTGCTGCTCTTGGTTCTCCCCACCCTCCTTTAACCAGCTTGCTGTGCTGGTGGAACCAACACCTGCTTGGCAGTGCAGAGATGGCCAAGCCAAGCACCTCAAACCATCATGCTGCAGTGTGAAGCCACAGAAGTTCTGCCAGCATTTTTTTTTTGTGGGAATCGACCCAAGCTGTGCTTACAATGTGAAATTATACAAAGCTCCATACCAGCAGAGAACATAACCTCTGTAGATTTTGGTTTTGCCTCATTTGAATTATATTCCAGTCAACCCTTTTCTTTTCTATGTTACAAGTAGACTTTCATGAAAAACGGAAAGAAAAAAGAAAGGGGAGTTTTCTTCCTGGGATTTTTTTTTTTTTTTTTTTTTGGCATCTCTTTCTGTGCTTTGCATTGGCAACTTGCAACAAGCTGCTTGGGTAGGATTTCTTCAAAAATCTGCTTTTCAGCAAGTTTGTCAGGGAATCTCCCCAGCCAAAGCAAGGGCAGCACTTTGGATCAGTGCACTGGAAGCACACCCATTGAGAGCACACCCATTGCTGTCTGCCAGGCTCCCCTTCCTCTCAAACTGCCCTGGCAGCTTCCCTTCACCCCTCCCAGGACCTGCCAGGGCCCTGGAAAGTCTCCCCTGAATGCCAAGAGCTGCTCCACATCCCTGCTGAGCAGCTGGGGCTCCGAGCACTCTCTGAGGCTATTGGCCCACCACTGTCCTCTGGGTTTATCTCAACTCTACCCCCAGTTTTGTCACTGTATCCTTCAATCCCCTCTCTCCCCATAAAAGTGTCTAGCTGTCTCTTAAACTCACTTTACCATTTGCTTCTTTGACCTCGCTTGGCAACTTATCCTTGTGTTTATTATTTGAGGTGGAATAGTTCTGGCTACATTCCTGGTTTTACTCTTAATTGTCTAATTTTTAGAATGGTGTCAGTGCGGTTGGGGTTTGGGTTTGGGCTTTTTAAAAAAAAAACTCATCACTCTTGTGACCAGGTCTTCTGTTTCATTAGGCTCCCTTGTGCCATCAGGACTCCCAATAACTCAAAGAATCCTAATGAACCTTTTACTGGATCTTCCCAAATATTGCAGCTGGACTTTCTTGTCCATTAGTGCCATTCTGAACTGCATGCACTGCCTTTAATTACTTTTTGGTTAATTGGAGGGCAGGGAGGGGAATGAGGATCTTCCCCAAGCAAGGAAAATCTCAGTGCTTCAGGGAGAAGTTACAAGCAGGGCTCAAGCAGGACTGAGCAGTAGAACCTTCCCAGGTCCTCTGGCAGCTGGTGCCACCTGTGCCTGCTGGTGGCCTTTGGGTGCCCATCTCATGCTAGGAGGAGGACCTGGGGCCTTCCTGGAGCCTCTCAAACTGCTCCAGATTTTTTTCTTGGGCTTCTAGACAAAGTGCAGGGATCCACTTTCTCACCATGCTGGATTTTTGTCAGGTCCTATGGATGACAAAATTAGGCTGCACACAGCAAGCTTTTCTCAGAAACCCCCCTTTTCTGGGGAGCAGAGAGGAGGAAGAAACGCTGGTTTAAGGCACCTACCTGCACCTCCAGGAACTGTTCCCAGCTGCTGTAAGGTGGCTTGTTGGAGCAGTGAAATGAATCCTACTGATATCCTGAAACAGATATGCCTGGTTGGAGTGGCTTCTGAAATGAACAACTTGCTTAACCCACCACAGAAAGAGAAGGGAAGAGGAGGGAAGAGAAGGAAAGAGGAGGGAAGAGAAGGAAAGAGAAGGAAAGAGGAGGGAAGAGAAGGAAAGAGAAGGAAAGAGGAGGGAAGAGAAGGAAAGAGAAGGAAAGAGGAGGAAAGAGGAGGAAAGACAAGGGAAGAGAAGGAAAGAGAAGGAAAGAGGAGGGAAGAGAAGGAAAGAGAAGGAAAGAGGAGGAAAGAGGAGAAAAGAGGAGGAAAGAGAAAGAAAGAGAGGAAAGAGGAGGGAAGAGAAGGAAAGAGAAGGAAAGAGGAGGGAAGAGGAGGAAAGAGGAGGAAAGAGGAGGAAAGAGAAGGAAAGAGAAGGAAAGAGGAGGAAAGAGAAAGAAAGAGAAGGAAAGAGGAGGGAAGAGAAGGAAAGAGAAGGAAAGAGGAGGAAAGACAAGGGAAGAGAAGGAAAGAGGAGGAAAGGAGGAAAGAGAAGGAAAGAGGAGGGAAAAGGAGGAAAGAGAAGGAAAGAGAAGGAAAGAGGAGGAAAGAGAAAGAAAGAGAAGGAAAGAGGAGGAAAGAGGAGGAAAGAGGAGGAAAGAGGAGGAAAGAGCTATTTCTTTACACATCTCCCCTTCCCTTACAGGAACCATCACCTGTCTGAAGGATGGTTGCCTCCAGGTGGGTTCCCCAACTGAAGCAACCTCCTGCTTGGTCAGCACAGTCCATAGCCACAAAGACATGCACCAGAAGCAGATCCTAAGCAGATCCTGTGGCTACAGTCCAGGCAGGTTCACTCTCATGCTTTCCTAAAGCAGACAGACACTATGCTGGATTCACCTACCTCAAAAATATTGGTCCAAGTCAACTCTTGAATTCCAGTTGACACCATCAGGGAGGGAGGAGATCACATTCCCTTTCCTACTCAACATATTGTGTCTCATGAAGTGGCAGGAAAAAGGAGAAATGTTGTCTATACAATGAACTTTCTCCATTTGGTGGGGGGCTACAGAAGCCATGGCACAGGAAGAGTGAGCCAATCCCACTGAGACATCAACCATCAGCCAAAACAACATCAGTCACCATTTTCAGTTTAAGAACACAAGGCAGAGGCATAAAAGATTTGCTCAATTAATTGTGGGATTTTAAATTTTCCAGAAATTGGAAAATTGAGGATACTTGTAAGATATAATAGAGTGCAGCCCCCTCATCTCTCATGTGGAGGTCAAGCTCAGAGAAACTCGGCCTGCTGATCAATCTCTGCATGTCCCAAAAAGAGGAATTGCATGCTGCAAGAGCCAGCATCTGGGGGCTGCTTCTGAGAAATTCATGCAGTAAAGCACTTCCATAAAGGTGGTTTACCTTGCTGATAGAATCCTAAAAACAGGGAAATGAAAGGCAGAGACATGAAATGCCTCTGTTAACAAACACTGTAAAATAACTGGGAATAAAAATTTTGAAAATCTTGTAAACATTTACCAGTGTCCTCTCTGTGCTTGGCAGGCTGGGGGCCGTAAGGATCATCAAACAGCAGAGTAGCAGTAAGTCTTCCACTGAAAAAGTGGTGACAGCAAAAGCAAAAGGACATGCTCTGTCACTCATCAACCCACGCTTCATTTTTTGTAGCCATCTACTATTATTATTTGGCATGTGATTCCCCAAGCAGCAAGCCATGGCTGTAGCTATTTACAGGTCACTGGAAGTCTGGCCTGTGCGGCAGTGCAGTTTTGGTTGTATTTCACAGAAGATAGTTTTATTTATGTTTGACTGATGCAGGCAAAAACCAGAGGCTGCTTTTTCTTTTTTTGGCTTTTAGTATAAACACTCGTGGCAGCTCTCTATTTTGGGTGCAGACTGAAAAACAGATTGTTTTGTAGTTGCCGAGAACTGCTGGGTAAATCAGAGGACATTGTTATTGCAGCTGAGCTTTTCTTTCAAGAGAGCAGGAGGAGTTGCTTTATTTTTTAATTCTATGCAGCTTGATGTGCACTGTTCGCTCCAAATATTTGATGTTTGCCACGCTTGTTATGAGTTTCTCCAGAGAGATGCTGTCTTTTGGCAGCAAAAGATAAAGTTGACTGATACAAATGAGTCACAGTACCCCAACAGTAATTAACAGTGATGCAATACCCAGGCGAAAAAGAGGACTTGAAGAATTAACTGTTGAGTTTTCTTGACGATGCAGCTGCACTTTAAGAGAGAAAGCTCAACCCATCATAGAACTCCATTGTGTACATTAGAGAAAAAAGCTTGGCAAGATACATTAAAGATTTTTGCTAAAGAGATACAAATATTTTGCAAGGGCAAAGGGCGCTGAGGCAGGCTGTACTTACTTCCAAAGAAAAGTAGGCAGTATGACAAAGAAACAGTAATATTTCTTTATCTTCGTTTTCACACTTCATCATCTATGAAAGACTGTCTTTTTCAACCTGCTGAACTGATTTAAGCCACCCCAACCCTAAATTAACTTTTACTTAAAAGTCAGTCTATGACATCCTAATCTAAGAAGTTATCTGTGCTTATGGTTTCAGCCCAGTTCCACAGAAGGCCAGTTTTGCTATTTATAAATGGGATTTTACTTGTTCTATAAAGTCCTTACACAAATCTCACGGGTCGAGAGAGAAGGAATGGTTGGGTAAGAAGACAAAGGATTGAAGCAACTGCTTTATAGCACAATATGAAACTTGACACTGTTTTCTGCTGCCAGTATGGTTCCCAAGTGAGATGGATAAATTGTGGTCAAGACCTGGACAGGTTAACTAGTGGTCATCAGTGCTGGTGGTACCTTTATATACAAAAAAAAGAAAAAAAAAAAAGAAAAAAAAAAAAAAAGGATACTATTGGACAGGGCATTTGAAATTTAATACCAGACATGAAACCATGAAACAAGACATCTGTTGGACTCTCATTTGTTTCTCTTTGAATGGGCTTTAATTGAAAGCTCAGTGAAAAATGCAGGTTACATTTTTAGTGTTATCAATAGTTTGTAACAGCAACAACATCAGAACAGTGATGCTTCTAATATTTATACATTTTCTAATTGGAGATGTCTAAGAGCAATACATTATCAGATATATATATATACACACAATTTCAAGCAATTAAAAGTAAATAATAAACCCCTCCTCCCAAACCCCTGAAATAATATATTTCCTTACACTAATAATGTCTTTTTCACATATACTTGACAAAGAGTCTTTTTTAAGTTACTTATCTTAAGAGAAATCTGTTAATGGAGATCCTGGACCAGCCCCATTAGAAGTTCAGTTTTAAGTTTATACAGCTTGCTAGCCACATAACCAGTGTGGCTTTACATTGTAAACAAATCCCAAATGTCTACAATGATTGAAATTAGTTTTGTGTAAAGGACATCTATGCATCTCACGATAGAATAGATTTAAACCAATACATTAAAAAGAGAGAGAGAAAAGGAGAGAGCTAATTGACAAACAAAACAGTTTTTAGGGTTCAGTTATGCAATTCTTTAAAAACCAAGTTAACTTAATGGTAAGATTCTTATTTTCTGTACAGAGAGGCTCTGGTTCATCTGGCTTTAGCTGCTCTAGAAAGACAACTTTTTAGAAAAGGTTTGATTTGTGAAATTCAAAAGCAGAGCTTCCGACTCGAAAAGTCTGCCCTTTGGCAGTACAAAGGTTACCAGAAGTATCTCAGGTGACAGTTCCTTCGTTTTGTGAGGAAAGATGTCCTAGCACTCAGAAGCCTCAGCATATGCAGGGGTGATGTAAGCGTAGAGCTGACCTTCAACAGGGAGGAATCATCCTACCCACTGCAGGAATTAAAAAGGTACAGCAATTTGTACCTAGGGAAGTTCAAGTTAAAATAACACAAAAAAGGTGGAGACAGACATGAAAGTTGAGCACAGTTTATAGTCATCTTGAAACTGTGGCGGTCTTGCCTACTTTGGTACAAAACCACAAGCAAAAATCTCTTGAACTTATTGACTAGGAGCTTGTGCAGCTCCAGATGGAAGGGTAGGCTGGGCAGAATCCTACATTTTAGTTAACTTGTGTCAAATAGGATGCGAAGACAGCTGCAGCTCTCTGACAGAGGTGATCGAGGATGGCTGAGAAAGCTTGCAGTAGCTTATAATGTCCCATCTGGTATTTTCACTTGTTTGAACTGTCTAAAGGGCCAACTGCAGCTTAGTCATGTTCCTCTGGTGCATGTTGTGATGACGAACTAATTCATCAGACCTGGCAAATTTTTTTTGACAGCTGGGCCACCGGCAACTGAAAGGCTTTTCACCTGTTAACAAAACACCCTGTTATTAGCTGAGCATACAGCTCATCTGAGACACTGCTCTTTGTTTTCTTCCTGAGGAGCTGGCAGAGCCCCTGGCAGGAGGAAAGGCACCCCGGGCTGTCCTGAGAGGGCGTGGGGGTGCCCCCAGCTCCTGGCTCGGTCGTGCCTCCCTACCTCTGCTTCAGCTGATGTTTACCAACAGCCTTTGCAGGTGATGCAGAAAACCTTGCAGTGCTTCATTCCTGGGGACAGGCCCTTGCTGAGCACCGTGCTGCCATGATTATGCTGCTCCTAGCCCTCAAATGAGCAAGTTCCAAAGCCACCCTGGCACGCTCACGAGCGTCAGTCACACCTCGGGCGGCGGTGCGGGTACACTGTTAGTCACCCTGGAAACTGTCAGGGACTTTCTAGAGCTTGACCTCCAGTCAAGGGGAGATTTTTCCAGCTAATTCAACGAGTTTTGGCTGAAGTTCTTTAAACTGGTGAGTGTAAGCGAATATGGTAGAAGCAAAAGAGTTCAGCATGGAGTCTGCTGAGCCAGACTACAAGTTTTCCACTCCTATCTAAATAAAGTGGAGTCATATCTATGGGAGATTCCAAATGCTCAAAATAGCAGTTTTCTAACAGTTTAATGAGCATAGTATTCACTACAAATAACTCCAAGGAAAGCACATTCACATTTAAGAAGAAATGCCACCACTTTTTAACTGTTTAATCTGGTCTCTTGATTTCCTACAGTGTGGAAGTGGAATTTCAGGCTGTGTTTGTGATGCCACAGGAATGCTGATGGAATGCTTTCATTAGCTCAGAGCAGTGCCCCGTGACTCATGCTTCTTCTTTTTTTTTTTTTTTTTCCTCAAAATAAATGCAATATTTTAAAGTATGTTCAGATCTGTGGCTGAGCTCTTCAGTGCTGTCTACACACCTCATCCTCTCTAACACACTCCAGACACACTAGGGTGGTTCAGCCTCACCCAGGCATCTTCTCTTCTTATTTACCTCACACTTTGGGCATTTCACAAACCTAATCCAAATTCAGACAAAAGGAGATTTGCATAAATATGTATTTCTGTTTGCAAACTCCCATGTAAGGCATTTTAGGTGAAATCGAATTTATCCACTTAGCAGAGATGCTGGCAAATGTATCAGCTATCTCCCATGAGTGCATAAAATGTTGGGGGAAAATGGTGCAGATATCAGGGATCACATTTCAATTGCTAAATGTGTCTGTGGATGGATTAAACTTCCTTTGATTTTTTTTTTTTCTTGCTTTCAACAGCAAAGATTGTGGTCTTAGTGAAATTGCTTGTGAAGAAAAAAATCCCTGAATCCTAACAAATAGTTTGGTAGTTGACTAAAATTAGGATAGAATTGCTTGGAAGCCACCTTTGCTTCCTCAAGATTTAACGTGGAACAAGTTAACTTGATCTGGGTGCCTTGTCACATAATTCAGGGGCTTTGAGAAAGAAAGAGGAGTGAAGCAAGGTGGGGATGAAAAATCCCCACCCACCACTCGTGCTCATCCCCCTCAGGAGCTGACACATCCAAAAGTGCTGTCAGGAGTGGCTCCATAGCACCAGCCCAGATCCTGTGCCAGTGGCAGGCAGCAAACCCACAGCAAGGGCTGTGGGGATCAGATCCCAGGGAGCCACGGGGAGCAGGGACAGGGAGAGGAGCTTCACTAGCGCAAAACAGAGCAAATTCTTCACTGTAGCTCATCTGGGCTACAAAAAATTACTGGAGTCATGCAAGTCCTGAATTAGCAGATCAGTTAGCAGTGAAATGTGATGTAGAATGTAGTTTAGCCCAGCTTGCCAGCGTGTTACAACCACTTGCCATTTTGTCTGTCCCAGAACATTACCTCTTGCTGGTTAAGAAAACATCTTTCTTCATGCAAATGCACAGAGACCCAGGCCCTGCAGCTCAACAGGACCATGGGGACAACCCAGGAGCACAGCCTTTGCCATTTGCAGATTGCAAGTGTAGACATGGCCATTGGGTGAAGCATTTATTTGGCCAGAGCCACAGAAAATGCCACTGTTCTCAGGTGAATGATTTCCTTTATTAAAATTTCTCTTTTATTTTTGGAAGTCTGAAATGTGTTTTTTTATGGTCCAGAAGAGAAAAAAGAATTCTTAGCAGGGAGAAAAAGATTTTCAGGCTCCTTGTCCATCTGTACAGAGACTGAATTTAAAAGGTTAACACCAGTATGGAAAACGCCGTGACATCCAACAACATGCCAAAGTGCTTGGTAAACAATTACTTGGTAAAAACACTGCATACATAGCAGAAGGAACAGCAGATGTCAGTCACAGGACTAATTCTAAAATTTAAAACTAAAATACAGAGGTTGCTGCAGTTGCTCCTTAATGGTGTTTACATTTATGTGAGGGCAGAGTAGACTAAAATGGCTTCCCTTTTTCTTCTCCCCTGTATTTAGATTAAATACTATGGTTTCTACCAAAAAAAAAATATATATATATAAAAGGTCCTTGAATATTTGAGTAAGCTTTTACTTTAGTGTCTGTCAGTGTGAGTTTGCAAAAGGCACTGCTTTTATCTGCTGGAGAGATTACAGCACAAGCAGCAGCAGCAAGAGCTTTGCTGTGCTATCCTGCATTAGGCTCAACTGACACTTGGGAGAAGCATGAGTAGGCACGAATACTTTAGATTACAGACCTTTGGCTAAAGCTAGAATTAAAATTTCTATCTTGTAGGGCTCTTTCAGTAAAGGCAGTAGATCAACTTGACATTTGTGGACTGAGACCACGATACTCGTTTCATAATAGCTGACAAAATTTATTTTGCCAAGCTGAAATTTCTTTAAACACCAAGGAAAAAAGCATAGTTTCTAAAATCACCTAAATCCCTTTGTGAAAATTGTCTATCATGCTTGGGGAAAACAGCCACACTGAAAAATCAGCACACTGAAATTCTTTCTGCTGTTCTGAATATTTAAATCTTGGATAAGACACCTTCTAATCATGTAATTTACAACAACATTGATTTAAAATTTATAAAAAAATAAATATAAATGTGAAGAAAAGTTTACGCACTTGTTTTACCTGTATGAGTCCTGGTATGAGTCTTCAGATGATCAGATCTGGAGAACTTTCTCTGACAGGTTTTACACTGAAAGGGCTTCACACCTAAGAGGCAAAAACAAAAAAAAAAAAGTCCATTCTTATGTCCCAACATTTTTGGAAGGGCAAATGAAATCAGATATTTCTGAAGTTTCAAAAGCCTGGATTTTTTTTTTCCTCTTTTTTTGTTCTAGTTTCTGTAACTGCTCCTCCATCCATGTGCCTACACATTATTACAGAAAGTTAGTAATTAATGAGGCCACCACCCCTTGTAACCTCCTCTTCCAGTGCCTGGGTCTGAAGCATCTGAACAGCTCCACCATAAACAAACCCCACCTAAATCATCTGCAAACATTGTTAATCCTGACTTGAGGTTTTGCACTGAACATATCCTGCAGCAACAAATAGGACATAGGAAAAATCAGGGTGCAGAAATCTATTTTCATGTGCTCCCAATAGATTTAACTTACTTCACATTACTAATTTATACATGACACATAGGTCTTGGGCAAATTTTACAGATTGGCAAATTTTTCTTGCAGAACTGTTTCATTTTAAACACTTAAAATTGGGTGTAGAGTACAGAACAAACTGCTTCATTATGAAAGCTGTTTCAAAAGATGGTGTCAGGATGTAAAAGTCACCTAAACAACCACAGTAGTGCTAAAAGGCCAGTTAAAACATAGCCATGGCCTTCTCCTAAAAATAACTTCAAGAATTTGGTTTTATGAGCAAACATCAGAAAAATAGCAAGTTGAGGAGTATCACTTCAGGATCACAATTCCCATGAACAGATGCACTCTAATTAACAGGCAGGTCTTGTCCACAAACCTGTGTGTCGTCTTTGGTGCCTTTTGAGTTGGTCTGAACGAGAAAATCTTCGTTCACAGTCTTTAAAATCACACTGATAAGGCTTTTCACCTGGAGAGGAAAAACAGCTTTTTAGAAAATGTGGCAAAATGAGGGAACACCTCAAGCTCTGAAAGACTTCTCCTCAGTCTGAAGCAGTCCAGTGGCACACCAGGACTGATTTGTCATAAAGCCATCCACTCTGCTGGAAAGGCTGGCAAAATTCTGCTGCATTGACACTGATACTGAATCTTCTTACTCTCAGAAAATTAGAGGTTAAAGCTGCAAGAAATTTCTGGTTAAGGGATTTTTTTTTTCTCTGCTGGAAAAGAACAGGAATGTCTCGGTTTATATTTCTCTAAAAACCCCATTAAACCCTTTCATATCACTTGTTTCAGTAGCACATAATCTGTACAGAGGAACAACTCTCAGTTTGAACTAAATTTAAAGCAAAAACGAAATAAGCTCTATCCGTACAGGTGACAGTTTTAACCACATTAATTAGAACAAAACTGAGAAAAAAAATTTCAACCTCAGAAAAATACATTATTTTCCTCAAAACACAAATTAGGTTTCTTCCATAAAGTGCTATTAAATAGAATTTCTCACGTAGCTGCACAGGTCCCACAGACAAAGCCATTAATTATTGCAAAGCCTCATGTAAATATAAACTCTTCCCCTCCTCTCATGCAGTTCAGCAGAGATCCTCAGGGTGGGATTTCTCTGGGATGAAAAGTAAGATCCTGAGTTTTTTAGAAAAAGAAATCCCCACAGGCCAATGTCTCAAATGAACATGGATTTCAATGCAAAAGCATTCACATAAACATGCAAAAAGAAATGCAGCAACTGAGGAAAGAATGAAATACTGCCAGCAGAGCACAGAGGTGGTGAAATTTGGGCAAGTTAAGCCAAAACAATCCTTACGCTGTTACAGGAGCCCCATGATCTTCCAAGTCTGACTGACTCCTAACCTAAGGTTCCTTTGCACAACCCCAGAATCCTGCTGAAGCCTCAAACATTTACTACATTTAATAAATATCTTAATAAATCTAAATTCCATTACATGACATTTATGCCCACAGAAAATCTGGTTCCAGTGGCACAGCAGAGAGCCTTGGCAGGAGCAGGAGTGGGACTGCAAAGCTGGGAGGATGCTGGGCTCTGTCTGGGAGGGACACATGGGAGCAGCTCTGCCTGCTGTGGGAACTGAGGTGCAAACCAAAGGTCCTGAGGCACCTTGTCCTACAGGCAAACACCACCTGGAGTGGGCAGGGGGTTTGCTTTCTCTCTGTTTCATTTTAACCTCCATTGCAGGTGTCTGCATGTCTGATTCTAATGTGGTGAGGAAATACATTCTGCTTGTGCAGGTATTCTGAGACACCAAAGCCAACCAGTCGAGTTTAAAGCAGATGCCTTTTGATCCAGGTGTCAGAGAACAAACAGCACATTAAGGAGAGCGTTCCAAAATTCCTCCTGGTGTAGCGAAAATAAAAGTTTTACAAAAGCAACTAAATCTGCAAGAACAAGCTGACTTCCTGTGACAGTCACCCCAAGGAGTTCCCGATTCTCAAACCTAGGTGTGGACAATTTCTATGTCTGCTGTGCTTAATTTATTAGCATAGGAGATTAAAGTTGCCACAGGTGTTTGAAATAGTTCCATACACTTTGACCACAACGACTCCCCGGGGGGTGCCTGCTTTTCAGAAACCACTTACTTCCCAGGAATTCAGCCCTTTGGCAGATTTAAGAGGGGGAATGTCAGCAGAGCAGAATGCAGTGACAGGATGATTGTCTGCTAATTGCAATATAAACTTAGAAGCTGGCTAAGGAGGCATTGGAATAAAACAGCATAAAGGATCTGATGGCATGCACATGAAAGTATTTCTTTAATTACTTTGGAAAATTATCTTGATTAAAATAAAGTTAGCTTTAAGCCATGCAGATATTAAAGGAAGCAATCTAAAATGTTTACATAGGGATATGATGACACTGAGAAGAAGCTGAAAAGCAAATAAACAAAAAGAGGCATAACACTAGACAGAAATCCTAATTTCCCTTTCCTTCTACATCTTCTATGTCAGCTGCAAAGCTGACTGTCACATGCCTGTGAGCTGCCATAAATTTCCTCAGAACAGGATGACAGAAACATCCCAGATCAGAAAAAGTCTCTTAGAACCCCATGAAATTCCTACAATGAGAGTGTCACATTCCCCCAGCCCACTAAAGCCCCTTCTGTAAAAGGCTAAAGTCTCTTTCTGTATGAAAATATCCAGTAATGCTGTCACCTCCTTATGGGAACACACACAGTCCTAAAACAAAATAGGAGATGCAGATGGAGCTTCACCAGCCCTTCTGCCTGAGACATGATTACTTTCACTACTGAAAGAGGGCATGCAAAAGAAAGGGCATAATGAAATCATAAAGATGAGAGAGGGTAGAGGAACAAGCGTGAATCTGCCTTTGCACCTATTGCAATAAATTATTCTAATAAAACTGATTTTGTCAAAAGCAGTTAACTTAAACTAAGGGAAGTGTGCACGTTTTCTCTGGAGCAAATTCATTTTCTCAGGTGCATGGGAAAACAGAAATTCTACTACTGTAGCAGTTGCACAAAATAGTCACAGTCATGGCTTTTAATTAAGGAGTTCTGCAAGAGTAAAAGCCTGTTGCTAACAAAAACAGATGAGAAAAGGAGGCTGATTCTGAAACCAGAGACTGTAAGTGGGAATCGGAATCTGAAAGCTGGTCTATACATCCTTCACCAATTTAAACCCCTTTTCTTAAATAAGTGTACCCACTAAATCAAACAAGTCCCATAATCACAACTTTTCGTTGCTAATCCTACATTTTTATTTAATACAATTTGCTTTAGCAAACACACAAAATACATGTTGATTTATTTACTAGCGAGCCTTTATAGTTAACATTTGCTGTCATCTTCACGCCATAGCTCAGCTGTGACATGTCACTACCATTCTGAAATTAATCTTGTATTTTAGATTCCTAAGCATTTTTATTTTATGCTGTAGAAATATCAGCCTGAAAGGATGCAGCCTGACACCCTACCATAAAACCCTCCTGATCTACAGATTCTTATATTCAACTGCAGATCATACCTGCAGCTGAGCCTATTTAGGCAAAGAATATCCCTGGCAGACAAGCAGAAGATTTTCTCTTTGCAAACCTACTCGGCTTTGTGTTAGAATAAATCCAGTTTTCCCACTGAGTGGCACTGAACCCAAAGGGTCTCTGGCAAGAATGCTGATGCTCCCACCAGAAGTGAAATTTATGGAGGTCTAGACATCAATTTGTTTCTGCAAGGAACTGCCTGAAGCCTGCCACAGAATGACAACTCACCTTATTTGCTGCAAAGTTGAAAAGTTTGATGTATTTCTGCATCTCCTTTCAGAGGCCTATCTGCTGCACCAAAATACACCAAGATAAGAAAAAAGCTTTTTTGGCTGTACATGTTTCAATGAAGGCATTGTTAGAACAGATAAGCAGCCTTGGAGGGTACAAAGTGTTAACATATTTTCAGCTGAGGCTATTTGAAACGTTGGTAAAAACTGATTAAAGAATACAACTTTGTGTTTCAGGGCCTTGCTTGGTTTTGCAATACAGCAACTGGGAAAGAAGGCTGGAAGATCTGATGAGCCAGTCTTTTGTATGTATCTATTACAGAAATAAAAAATATAATCTAGAGCAAACAATATCCTGCAAAGATACAATCTGTTGGTTTAATATAATATATATGTAACAGCTTGTTTTCAAATCATGTGTTCATCATTTAAAAAATGACCAAAATCTTTGACCTACCACTGCACTAAGACAGCATAAGGTGAAGGAGCCCCAACCCATAAGTGAGTCCAGAACCACCTTACAGGAAGATTAATAAATTCTTTTTGTTTGATGAGGAGAGGTGTAACACAGCCACATGATTTTTGGAGAAAACTGGTTCAAAATTTTGGTTTTGACATGCAGGAGAAATAAGTCAGGGTTAGACAAACACATGAAGTTGCAAAGGAGATGGATCTGCATTACAACAGTGGGCTTGGCTGCCCAGGACTCCTGAAGAGCGTGGCAGTGGAAAACCTTCATGGCCAGACTAAGTCCAGACCATCCACACATCCAGCAGCCAGAAAGATATGATAACTGGGAAGTTATCCCCTCCAGATGCTCCTACACTTCACCAAACACTCCCAAAATCTAGGACTGGCAGACCACAGGAGGAGACTGGATATTAAGAGCATCATATTCTAAGCCTCTACAGCAGCTGGGAATTTGGTAAGTAGAATTCCCAGACCATAATAATTGGAAATGTCCAGTACCCATTCAACAGGCTGAGGACAAAACCCTGCCAGATGATACAGGGAAAATCTCCCTTCTGATCCTAAATCTGAGCTCCTCAGCCAGGCAAGCTGTCCCAGAAATTTTCATTCCAGCAGTGCACCATCCCTTGCTTCCTCTCTTCAGCTGCAACCAGCCTCAAAACCTTACACAGCAATGCTGGCATCAGCAAACACGAGCTTTGGGAAACAAGCTGCTCTCTTTTCCCAAAAGTTTGAGAAATAAATAATTTTTTGCTTTCAACATATCAAAATGTGTGTGCAGGAGGATCTGTTCCCACCTGTACAGAAAAGGTGTTTGAGGAGGAAAAAGTGGTTTTCCTCTACCCATTTGGGGCCTCTATGGCCCCAAAGACAATGGGACCCCTCTAACCCCTCTTGGGGTGTTAGACAGACATAGACCTACTCTCCATGGCTTTTGGGGGTTTTCTGACTCTACAAGCCTCCATTATATATGATATAATATAGAAAATCTTCTCCAGCTAAGGAAAAAAGAACCATAACATATGTAAGCTTGTGATTGATCCAGAAATAACACTGGGAAAGCCAAGCGACTAAATGGAATAAAATACAGGACCATGGCAAACAAATAATGACTCCTAAAACTCAGAGGAAATCAATTTAGGAATGAAGGATATAGTGATTGTGAGAAAAATTTCAGAACTGTTTCAGCATAATGGAGAAAAATGCTAAATTTAATGGCCTTCAAAAGATTTCCAAATGTTCTTGGTTCCAATTTATTTATAGAAAATAGAATAGCATTTCTGTAGACCTTCCCTTCTAAAAATGAGCTTGCATTTACAGTCTAAAGTATTTTAAACTTTTAATTTCAGCAGCTCTGAAGACAGCTGTCTCAATATTTTCTGACCTGCCCATTCATTAATTAAATGTGCTTTGTGTGCACTTCTCACAGTTTACACAATTAACTGACTGAATGGTCTCCAAAAGGAGAAGGTTGCAACTATCTTTTATGAGATGTTAGACAATCTGCTAGGTCACCCAGCATGAGCTGCCTTCCTGCTCTCTTTCATCCCTTTGGCCTTCCATCACATCAATGGTTAACTGAACATCCATATTTACAGATTACATCCACAGACTTCCAGGTAAGCACAGAAAGAACTTTCTAAATAAGAATATCACAGGCAATCAAAAAAAAAAAAAGTATTGAAAACCCCTAAGGATCTATCTAAAGATATATCATAATTTTACACATCCAACTCTATCAATCTTCCAATAGGGGAAATAAGTCTGTCTACTCTTTGGCAAGGTGCAGCAGAGTATTTGATTTCCACACTTTGAGGTCTTATTTCCTGAACTCAGAGAGAATCTTGACATTAGCCTACAAATGACTGGCTTCAGGCTCAATTCTTCATGGAAAGATCCCATAGCAGGGAACCTTCTGCCCATCCCTGCCTACACCCCCAACCAGAAACGGTTTACACAGGACAACCTGAGGATGCTGAATGTCTAGGCTCCTCTTGCAGAGGAAACATCTTCATAATTGACATTAGATGAGATTTGGAGTGAGATTCAGCGGTCTCAATGGAGGGTGGAAAGAAGAAAAAAAAAATTAAAAGAAAAAACAACTCACAGCCCTGTAACAGTAAGAGAGGGACGGAGGTGATTTGCTTGCTGTGTTTTTCTTAGCTAGATCCAGAGAGCCTTCAGCTCCAAAAGAGGGGTTGCCAGGTGACAAAGAGGGGGTGCCAGGTGACAAAGAGGGGTTGCCCAAGTGACAAAGAAGGGTTGCCCAGCTGACAGAGCACACGCTCACTCACCTGATGGATTCTCGCGCTCTCTGACCTGGCAGAGCATTTCTTGCCCCTTGTGCCATCTCAAACCCCCCCTGCCCACTCTGCTGTGCCATGATTTATACCCACCAGTGTGCTTTCTGCTGTGCATCTGCAAGTGGGACAGCTTGAAGTATCTCTTGTTGCAGCCAGGGTAGGCGCACATGAAGGGACGCTTCTCGTTCGTCTCGCTCGCTGACCGCACGATGGTGGGAGCCACCCCGGGCACGCGCCGGACGTCCTGCAGAGACACAGACCTGCTGAGGCCACCTGGGTGCCCTCAGCTTTGGCTTCACACACTCTGGTCGCTCAGCACCTCCCCAGGACAAAGAGATACTTGGATAGATCGTACTGCAAACAGGGAATTTTGCTTCATTCTACAGCAACAACCTTAGTGTGCCTTAATCGGTTCTTTGCAGAATGTTAAAATTATCCAAAGGTGAAGCACAGTGAGCTCTGCTTAGTGAATTCCATCACCAATGTTTGTATGAGAGATTGAAGGGCCCACACCGACCTCATGTATAACCACACAATCCTGGCAGAAATCCCATTGCCACAGAAAATAGTTTCAAGTTTATACCAGGGTGAGAGGAAAGAGCATGAGCCAGAGGAGTATTGTCCCTTTTATTTTAAATACTCATATAAAGCTACAGGACAAGGAAATGGATGTCTTGGATTAACACAAACTGATTAACAACAAAACAAAAACAACTGTCTAGGTGGAGCTGGTGAATAGTTCAGCCTTAATGCATTTTGGCCACTGTCACAATGTTCAAAGATGATCTCCTCCTTCTGGGGTAATTAACTTCCTTAAACAAAGTCAACCATTTACTTTTATTCACCCAACAAAAGCCAGCTCAGGACCCTGTTTCTGAGAGCTTGCCACTGAATAATGACTTGCTAAACTACACAGAAAAAATAAAAGGAGAAAAGATGCTATCTAAAAACACAGATGTAAGTTGACAACACAGAACAACACAGAAGAGACAGATACTCTGTAATGACTTTGCCATCAGTTTTAACAAGGCATATCTTTTACAGGGGTATTTAATAATGATATGACTGCCTCAGAAAAGGAGGAAATGAACTCCTATGAATGGTAAGTTCCTCCCAAATATTCACTAATTACTTAGTTATTAAGAAACAATCACATATTTAGTTTTAAGGAAATACATTTGAATCAGTAAAGTTCCAGAAACACGTAAAAGCAAAATATCATCTGACACTTTCATATATGTAGTTATTAGATATAGTTCTGTAGATCTAGATTAGATATGTAGTTATATTAGATATGACCACAAAGGCTCCACGTGACCAGAGTGATTGGAGCTGGGAGCTGGAAACTGGCCCACGCATTTTGGACCATCCTGAGAAGCTGGTAAGGTAAGTCAGCACAGAAAGGAATACTGCCTTGCAGACATATTTCAGAAGAAGAGATGAGCAATTTTAAATGACTGTGCCAGAAAGAAATCTTATGTTAGAGTGTAATGGCTTCAGTGAGGTCAGGACACCTTTGTAAAACCTCTCTTGACAACACAGGGAAGCCACAAATCAAGGATGGCTTTACAAACAGCAGTGAAGCAGTGAGTGCACACTGTAAACAGGCATAAGTTTTGCTTCCCTGTGAAGAATGCCCTACAATACTCACTTGTATGCCTCTAAAGACCCCATGGGTGTGTATTCTGTACTGGGCCCCACAGCTGTACAACATGGGAGCACTGTGGTTCTCATTTTCATATCCCGCTGTGTGTCTGTAAGCAAAAAGGGAAATAACAAAAAAAAAATAAGTATTTTTCAGTACTCAGCTCCATGTGAGAGGTTTCTGTCCTTAAGTCAGTGGTAACATATGCAGAGTTTGCTTTCACAGCCATGATATCCAAGATCAAGTCAAATTAACTAAAGGAAACCTGTTCTGCCTTCATTCACGTGGATCTGCTCCCACTGGCACGCTGCACTGACTCCATACATACATCTATTAGTATCCATTAAGGCGTCCAGGGAAAAAGGAAAAACACAAAAAAAGAAATTGCCATGATCTGAACTCTGATGTATTTCCACAAAGATTTTAGGTAAGAGGGAAAAATTCACATAGCAGCACAAGGGTGTCATGTGCACATGTTCACGTTATTTATCAGTCGAACATGGGACTGGCTATTGCTAATATCTTTTGGAATGAGCAAAATGCCTCAAGTTTCACATTAAGTGCAGTGGATTTTTGTCAGCACCTCATGACTCAGATATTACCCGATACTACCAAGCAAGTGATGACATTTATAAGAATAGCAGTCATGTACTCATAAACAGAGATTACAAATCAGTGTCTAAACTATTTATCCCATGTATCAGCTTGCAGGATACACTACAAATTAACCCTTTATAAAAATAAAATTAGAAAAAAAAATAGCCTATCCCTTCTAGGTATAAATTTTCACAACAGTTTTATGAATTTGATCATTTTGGTGTGTTTTGTGGTTGCCACAGCCATATGTTTTGTCTAATTATGCTCTTCAAAATCCTATGTTCTCCTCCTGTCCTGAATGTTGGGACACTGCTGTGTGACCTGTTTGCAGCCTTCCTAATGCCAGAACCATGTAAATTCATTTTAGGTTTAATTTTTGAACAAGTATGTTACGTTATCACTTGTAGAAGTACACACTGGCAATGGTAAGTGTACATGTTTTGCACAGCAGCAGAAATTAGAAAGCCCAGAACAAAACCCCAGGGTACACAGCTAGGGACAAAGATGGATATGTAGGATGTTATCCCAGTCTTTGCCAAATGCTTGCAATAGCAATTTGAAGGGGTCCCTGAGGTCCAGACTCTCATTTCAATGGTCCTTCCTTTCCCTTCACTCAAAGTTCATGTGCAGAGTAGAATTACAAGGAAGTTTTAAACCTCTTAAGTGATTTGCAGAGCAGGCAGTGGAGCTGGAATGTGGGACATGTCTAAAGGGTTTGTGAGCCTGGCTGCAGAGGAGGGGAGCAGTGTCTGAGCAGCTCTGCCTGCACAGGCTGGGCTGCACTCCTCACCACTGGCACAACTGGCAGGCTGCCCCTGGCTGAGGTGTTCTCTGAGGTCAGCTCCTTCACTGCTCTACAGTGCTCACTTCAAATCCTGGCTCCACCTGCCTGTTCAAATCAAAAGCTACATCTTTTGGGAAGGTATGCTCTGCTTATTTCAATTTTAATTCAGTTTTAGGGTTCGTAATGAAATAAGATATGGGGGGTGGCAAGAAAGCATCTCTGTTCTATAGAAATATCTGTAATAATAGATAAAGAAGATACTGATTTAAATTGATTAAATCTGATTAGCTGATTTAAATGGATTAAACTATACTGTAGATATGCATTATGCCCAAATAAATAGGGTCTCCTCTCTGCTCAGAGCACACAAGTGGCCTTTTGCAACCTAATTCAAGTAACAAATTGCCATTTGCTATCACCATTTTATCAGCACAGATTCCCTACCAGCATCAAATTAAAATTTTCCTCTCTGTTTAAAGGTAGCAAGTCCGTATATGTTAAAAAAAAAAAAAACAAAAAACAAAAAACAACTGGGAAGAGGGGTGTTGAAATCCTCCAGTGCACTTTGAAACAGGAATGGAATGGAATGGAATGGAATGGAATGGAATGGAATGGAATGGAATGGAATGGAATGGAATGGAATGGAATGGAATGGAATGGAATGGGAACCACCATTGATAAGGAGGAAACTCTGCAGCAGGAGCTGTTGCTGACCTGTAGCACAGCAGTAAATCAAGGGTAAATGTGAACTTCAGCACTGGTCACCCTGAGTGTGACCTCCCCTTCACGCCTGTCCTAACAACCTTAAACACCACAATAAACAACAGACACAAAGGCTGATAAGAATTCCCAGGACAGAAACTTTGTAAGGAGAAGCAGCAATATGTAGTAAAATCTTATACCATAAAACACAGCCCCACTTTCCCTCCAAATTCTCATGGTTTTCATCTTTCAGTGATAACATTTTTTGTAAGGACCAGTCAGTTCTGAAATAATTCCTCCTGGGAATAAGAGGCAGAACAAAGACCCTGCCTGTGCCCTAAGGAATGAGAGGTATCCTCCAGATTTCCATCTCAGTTTTTGTTGAACAGTTAGGAAGCCTTCCTCGACAACCAGCCTTTTACATATTTCCTCCCCTCATTTCTAGTTATACTTCACTAAAACTGCACATACAACTGCAAAGCCATGAAGATTAAAACCTGTTTTCTGAGCCCCTTGACCCATAATATTCTAAGTCCTTAACCATCTCCCTAGGAGAGATGCTTTAATAACGAGGAGCCCTATTTCCCATTTTACATTGGGCACATTTCCATCAGCATTGGCTGGTACTCAGCATGGCCATATGGCTGCTGACAGCAAAATGGATCATGAGAGATTTCTTGGTTAAAACACTATTTACCCATTATGGAGCACTGTGGAATAATCTGACCTTTGGGGAGATAGAAATTAGCAGGTGGGTATTCCTTCCAGTCAGTGAGAAACTGGAACACTGAAGGAGGAGTTTTCACAAACTTTCCCTACACGGCTGCTCTCTTGAAGTTCAGCCTTCACTCTGCATCCATGGTAACCTCCTGGGGAAATAGAGTTCTTTCCCTTCCAGCCTCTTCACTCCATACTTTAGCCATGATTTATGCCACAAAGTCTACATCACAGTTGGCACAGTTGGCTTGTTTCATATGGCTGCAGTTTATATGCTACAATAAAGGCAGGGATAGGAGAACAGATACAAATCTAAATCCATTATTAAACTCAAACACCTGCTTTATTGCATGCAAGAGATAATGCAATGCCACATACACGAGGAATACAAGTGACTGGTGAATTTATACCTGCAGTACATTAACTAAATGGAAATCTCCAGAGGGTAGCACAGTCCTTAACTTTCATCTTTTCTAGTCAAGCACTCTGTGTTAAAGTAGGCAAAGAGACAATGCTTTATAAACTCAGCTGAATTAACCAAAGAAGAAAAAAAAAGCCAGAAAAAAATCCCCAGTAAGGCCCAGAGTCACACTAAGGAGAGACACTAAACTGATCCCTCCGCAGGTCCTAAAAGGACTCAAAACTAAGCACGACCAGATGCAGCCAAACTGCCCTGCCAGGATCCAACACAAATTTTTGGCTGAGCAAGGGCTGAAGGATTTAACCTCACAGTCCAGCTCTGCCATTATTTGTAAATATACAACTCCCTTTAACTTCAATCAGAACTGCTCAAAGCCAGAAATGGACTGTAAATATTTAGAGTTTGGGTTAGTTGGTGAAAAAAGGACTCAGTGTATTTTGTTCTTTGGATCTAGACAGCCAGAACTGGAAACACAGCCATAAAATGTAATTCTAGATAACTGGGAAACAAAGGCTGATACTCACAAAGGAAGAGCTCTGTGCTGTAGAGTATTTAGAAGTACTTGCATTTACCATTAGCCCAGCAAATCCTTAACACTCGCAGAGTAGCTCTTTTAAAATGATTAATCTCGGAGTTGTACAGATTGTACAGAGATTAATAAAAATGAAGGGTTTACAGATGAGAATGTGTGATGAAAAACAGAGCAGCTTTAGAGAGTTGTATCAATCTAAGTGGTTATAAAAAAAAAAACTCATAAAAGATGACATTCTAATCTGAATATTTCAAAAAAATAATCAAGCTGCAATTTCTCTCTCACACCATTTTTACTTTGTAAAACTGAAATTGCCTGTCCAATGTATGAAGCAGCTACAACTTAATCTGAAGAGTTAAGCTTTTTATTATTATTTCATAAACCAAAAAAGGGAAGCTTTAGGACACACTGAGGAGAGCTAGAAAATTTCAGATGAAACGTGAATACACATTGATTCATGAGATTCAGACTTGGAAGAATAAAAAAAGCCAGAAAGCAAGATTACATAAAACAGGCACCACATTAAGCTTCAATTTAATTGTGTTTCACTGCAGGAACAGGAATTTTAGGGGTTAGAAACAGAGCCAAAAATGAGGCAAAGTGAGGGTGTGGGCTAGTCCTGTTGATAACAGAACATAAAGGAAGAGAAGTAGAGTTAATTCCCTCTGCTAAAATATTTACCATCCTAGCACCCTGGGAAAAATATGTATGGAGACAGAAAAAGATCCTGATTAGTTATATTGAAGACCCTGTTTCTGCCTGGTTTTTGTCTAATACTACTATGGAGAGTGGAGTAAGAAGCTGCATTTTTATCTGCCTTTCCAAGGCAAAGGAATATTAAAAATGCAATTTCACAGATTTGAGCCCTTCTGCCGTCCTCAATGGGAGAATCAGCTGGCTAATGAAAAGAAGGCTCTAAACTTTCAGGGGACCTTCAATAGTCTTTCTTTGGTTTGAGATTTTTTACCACCAACCTGAGTGGAATCAGGATTTCACCAAACTCTTCCCTTCAGAATGAGACAGTCAGCTATCAGTGGGAAGGAAAAATTCCATATTAGAGATTGGAGGTTATAGCTCATTTCCAGCTCATCTTGGTTGCAGAGCTGAACCCAAGTTTTGCACCTCCAAATTTTACTAATAATACCACCAAAGCTAAACAGAAAAACCTTTCCAAATTACTCCTGAACAAGAAAGGTTTTCCCTGCCTTGTTTCAGACGTGGTTTTAATACAGAGGTCATACCTAATATACCTTACAGTGAGCCTGAGAAAACAGCAATAAATACCAATTTCCATGGAACATGTTGAGCGCTTAATATCCAAGCAAAACCAAAAGAGGAAAACCAAAATGTTGTCTGGTTCTATGCCTGACTTCAGACAACTGTTAGAAATATGGATCAAAGCTTTTTACTCAAGCAGCTGAAGAGAAAACTACATTGAGTCTTGCTGTTGGGAATGTAGCTACACTTCTTGTCTACTATGCTGTATCACTTCCTCCTTGGTATCACTTATTTCCATGTCACTTTTACACTTAACTCATCAAAATATAAAGTAGGGTTTCATAGCCCTAAGATCTTCCTCTAGAACCACTATGGAAGGAAGCAGTGTTTTTCATATTGGACAAATTAAAAAGCAACACATAAATATGAAGGAGAAACCAATGGCAAAAGTGTCCACTAATGTGGAACATTAATTTTGAGATGTCTGGGACCCACTGACTTTCCTGCAATGGAATAAATCTGATCCCAGCAGCTCCAAACAAAATACCACAAACGAGGAACAAATCATCAGCAAACAGTCTGAGGAGATAAAATCCAGTCCCACAGCGAGGTTCACTGCCTTAACAATTAAGCTTTCCTTTCAGATTCTAGAAGTTGCCAGTTTGTGAGACAGCTTGCAGACAAGCCAGCCCTCCCTCTGGTCCACCCAAGTTCAGAAGGTGACAGAGGGATGCCTGGACAAAGAAGAAACACAATTAACACACACAACCTCACAAAGTATTCCTCTTCCCTCACATGAGTTGTAAGAGCAACTTGAGTTCAATCAGAGCGCAATCAATTTGGAATTCAGGACCCAAGTGAAAATCTAAAATGCAGATTCAGGTCACTTGGAGTGTATGGTAGCAGTAGTGGGTTGTCCTCTTCTCGAGGGGCAGCTCTTGGCAGAGGGAAAGTCATCTTGGCCCACCAGACATCCTTTTGGTTTGCCAGTGAGTAGAAACCTCCAGAACTCATGGCTGCAGCCTTTTCTATCTGCTTCCCTTTTGGCACCACTCTCCCCTTGCCCTGCCAGTCACAGTGCTGTACTCTGGCAGAAGACAACACCTCAGTTCACTTCAGATGTCTCTCTTCACCATTCAGCAATGGCTGGCCAGGATCCCTGTTCCACACCTTTCACTGTGTAACTCTGCCTTCCTCCCAGGCTGTGCCTTCCACAAATTCCTGATGCTTACACCTACTGAAAGCACTCAGACCAAACTCCACTGATACGTAGAAACTTCTTGCTCTCAGTTCCAGCATCCAGTATTAAAACATCCGTGAACAAAAAAGCACTCATGGTAAATAGTCTTCCATGGCCTTAAAGCCACAGGCTGAGGCAGGCCCTGAGCAGATAAAACCACTCAAGAGTTCAGATGCCAGGCTCTTGCTGCTGCTGACACTCAAGCTCATAAGCTTGCAGCTCAGCAGGAATGATTTTCACAGCGGCTGGAAAGGACACAGCTTGGCCACTTGACAGCAATCTTTTCCCAATTTCAAACTTTTAACCTGGGTTGAGAGGATTCTGGAGCTGATCACTCAAATATTGGCTCTTTACAAGAGCTAGAACCAGGATGCTCTCAGATAAACTGCTAGACAGCTTCAGCACAGAAACTTCCAGCTAACACTACCTAAATTGCACTGCAAAAGCTTCATTTCAGTCTGTTAAACTTGTGCTGAACAGGAACCCAGAAAAGCAAGCTACTGACCTGGTCTGCTGTCAAGTACAAAGTGTGTGACCCATAAGCTTTATATAACTGTAGAGTTCTCTAACTATTTGCAGAACTTACTGGCAACGTTTTCTTCCTTCTTACAATGTGCAAAAGTCTCACTGAAGCCAGGAAGAAGTGCTGGGGAGAACTGAAGGCAAGGAGCTAAACTGGACTGTCACCATTGGACAGAATCTAGGAGCTCCATATTTCAACAGGAAGATTGACTCCAAAATTCTTAAATTACAACTACAAGATTGAGAAAAGCATCTGAAACACTAAACGCCTGGGAATCACTTATGAACAGTTCATATATTTTAAAGATGTAAATCTTGGGAAGAATACCTAATGTTCATGGCAACTGAGATTGGAGGTACTGTGTATTGTAACTCTCAGCCAGAAAAGACAGATAACTATTTTGGCTCATATTACCAGTGATGAGGCTATGTCTAGCACTGATTTTCCACAGATTCTACAATCTTGGCCTATACCAAAACTTTCAGCTTTGTTTTACCGTAGATCATTCATCTTGATTCTTTCCCCCTTTTCATGCATCCTAGGTCACATACTTTACACTGCTAACAGTCTGACTCCTGGACAAGTAAGAAGCCATTTATTTTGTTCAGTACTCCTTTAATATTTCTATTGTAACTTTTTTTTTTTTTTCACTGAGTTCCCCAAAGAATAACCTCTTCCTTGCTTTAATAACTTGGATCTCAGTCAAGGTTGATGTGTTTCTCCATTTTACAGGATATTTTCTTCAGAAGAGACAAAACAGTGTCTAATATTGCAATGACTGATCTTTAAAGGGTACCGTTTCAAGAGGAAATCAAAAAGACTTAGGAAAGAAAAGTAGGAAATAGTCTTTCAAAAAGAGGGGATAGGCAGCAAAGACAGTGAACTGTACACAGATGTAGGATTTGGGGATCTTCTCTAACCAGAAAAAAACTCCTTGACGGATTTCTTCAGGCTCAGCTCCCTTGCTCACTTCAATGCAGATAGTTTACTACACTACTCCCTCTAACCTTCAAACACCGTTGGTTTATGAGCTACAAGGAGACCCATAATATTTCTTTCCTTTATCGCAGTACAGCAGTGTACACAAAGTCCATCTTGAACAAGATTTTCACATCTATGGACAACTTCATGAAAGCACAGATCTGTGCAGGCTTTTATCAGCCTCTCCTGCTGTTCCCTTGAGATTGCACACACTTGGACACTGAGAACATCTCAAAGCTGGCAATACCTGCCTTCAGTGGGGGAGTTTTCAGAGCCAGTTATCTCCTTAGAGCAGTGAATTATCTGCTCTGAGCAGAGCAGGCAACCTGTGGCTTTCTCTTGGCTGAAATCAAAAGGTGTCTCTGCCGCTCACGGATGCACCGAGGTGAGGATGCTCCGGCCCCGGGTGCGTCGAGGATCCCCAGCCCCGGCAGAAGCGGGGGAGGCGCCGGGCACGGTGGGTGCGGAGATGGAGGAGCGGCCCCGGAGCGCTGCCCGCCCGCAGCGGCCGCCACCCCGGCGGGGCCCCGCGGCGCCTCGGAGCCTTCCTGCCCGGCCGGCCGCAGGAAGCCCCGCGGGGGAGGCGGGCCGGAGCCTCTTCCCGGCAGGTGGGAGGGCGACAATGGCCGGGAGGAAGGAAGCCGGGAGGCGGCCGGGCCGGGACACAGGACGCGGAGCCTGGCGAAGGCAGGGAAAGGGAAGAGGGATGGTGGGAAGGGGAGACAGCTCAAGGAGCAGAGGGCGAAGCGGCCACAGCTGCCCCTGCGGGCGGGGCGCAGGCACCGGGAGCGGGCACAGCCCTGCCCTGCCCTGCCCTTCCCGGTGCCACCGAGCCCCGACACACCCAGCGCTGGGCTCCGCGGGCACGGCCGGCCAGCAGCCCGACCCTCCGCCCAGGCTGGGACAAGGATCATCAGAAAGAAGCTACAGCCAGGTGATGAGCCACTCTCAGGACCGGATAGTGTGTTTTTCGTGCAAGTGACCGAATTCAAGAAATCCAAGATAAAGTTAGCTCAGTAATGCAGCTTCAGTAGGGCAACAGGTTAGAAGAAAACAAAGCTCCTTACCCTTTCAGTGTGGATCCCAAGTTCATTTGATTCCATGTCATGCATTCAAGCTGTGAGGTCATCTGGTACAAGTTGTCACTGTTGTGAAAAGATGTAGGATTAGGACTAAAATTGCAGCTATCAGATAAAAACGAAAAAATCAGAAAGCTAACAATGTCTTTGTTATTTGTTTTAAATATATAACAGTAGAAAGTGAATTTGTTTTATATAATCCTTTTTTTCGATTCATTATGAATTTTTAAAAATAAAAGCAAAGAAAAGAAAAGAAAATCTGTCGCTCGAAAAGACACTTTGAATGTGAAAGTGTGACGATTTGTACAGAGCTGGAAATAGAAACATAAAACTTTTTCCTTCCCGAAAAATAATAACCGATATTGACACATTGAAATGAATGAAACGAATACAAGCAGCCCGGCGGGGTAACGCAAAGGATTATTTGTTTTTAAAAGTCAAATCTGTTAACTGTTTTAACCAGGAGTGTGAGAGACCACGTGGGTAATGGAGTGAAACAGCTATCGTGACTCGTGATGGATGTTGCTACACCGAGGGGCTTGACAAGCAGGAGAAAAATGGAGTGGCTGGGCGATAAACGAAGCTCGCCGCTGGAGCAGGCTCTCCCCGCCGGTGCACACCGCGGGCAGCCCGGCTGCAGCCGCGGCTTCCCCGGCTCCGCTCTCCGCTCGCAGCGGCGCTGAGGGCGGCGGGAGGCGGGCACGGAGCCCCGCCGAGCCCCGGGAGCGTTCTCCCGGCAGGACAGGCCCCCGCGGGGCCGAGGAGGTGCCGCGGGCCGGGCAGGCTCCCCCGGGCCGGGCTCTCCCCGCAGCGCAGCTCCCGGGAGCGGGGGCGCGGTGCGAGCCCCCGGCCCCTCAGGCGGGCGGGGTGATGGATGCCGGGGAACCGCCGCTCACAATAAACGCAAGCCTCCCTGCTGATTAATTACACCTAAATTCGCTGGATTTACGCGGTGAATTTATATCATTTTGTTACTAGGAGACGGCTTTTTTTTCCTTTTTTAAATTTTTTTCTTTTCGTTGCACGTAGAAGCGACCTAAAAAAGCCAGAATCCAGTGGGAAGCTGTTGCATATAAAAACAAATTAAGTGACTTCAATCTCGAAGTATGCGTAATATCATTTGTCAGTATCACTGGATGCTATTATTCATTACTGTGTCTGAAGTGCTATTATGCTACTACAATGTCCTGCATATCAGCTCAGGAATTGTTAAACTCTCCTGCAGTTTCCCCATTTGCAATAGCAGTCCGTGCTGGTCTGTGCCAACTACGTTTTGCAATTCCACGAATTCTTCCTGTAATGCTGCTGTAATTAATTCCTCCAGGACCCTGATTTTTATTAGAAGTGCCCGCCCGATGCATTTACAGCAGGAGATTTCCCTTTAACTTTCTTTCCCTTGACAGTTCATTTATAAGAGCCTCCCCCACAATATCCACTTTTGTCCCTCCTTTGCCTTTTCATAAAGCAATACACTTATTCATCTTGTCACAGCTCGCAGCCACTGTATTCCGTGCCGCCCTTGGGTGACAGTGTCCGAGACGCGGTGCCCCGGCGCCGCCGCCGCTCACGGGGCGCCCGCCCGGCCAGAGGCGCTCCCGGCTCCGCTCCCGGCTCCGCTCCCGGTTCCGCACCCGGCTCCCCTCCCGGCTCCGCTCCCGGCTCCTCAGCGCCGGCCGCGGCTCCCCGGTGGAGCCCGAGCCGGCTCCAGCCTCCGAAGGGAGCCCGGAGCGGCTTTGGGGCAGGCTGCGCGTCCTGGGAAGCGCTGCGAGACGGGGTGGGAGCAGAGCTCCGCCATCTACACCCCGCTCTGTCTGCCCCGTTCGGTGTCTCCTGAGCGGGGAGAGACCCTCAGCCCTCGCCCCCCTTGTCCTCCTGCTGCGAGGGGCTGGAGCCGGGGACTGGGTGCGGGGGGAGCAGGTGCCCGGCTCGGCCCGGACTCCACAGCAGCCCGGGAGGCGCCGGAGCCGAGCCGGGCCGCGTTCCGGAATCCGGGCACGTCCCGGGTGAGCCACACCCGGGCACCGGGGCGCCCACGGAGCGGCACCCCTTGCCACGGGCTTCTCGCGGGGTCTGAGCCATCTCTGCAGCCGACAGCGGCCAAGGGGAGACATTTCTGTGCTGAGCCACGGAGCTGCGAGGTTCTCATCTCGAAAAAGCCGAAGGGAATTGCCGGAGCTTTGGCTAAACCGGCCCTGGGCGGGAGGCAGGTGAACACCGCCGGGCTTCGCGCCCCTTAAGCCCGGAGATAAGAACGGGGACCACCGGGCAGTGGCTCGGATTAAACAGCTCACGCCTGACACACGACAGAGAATAGGACGCCCCTAACGCCATTTATGCCTCGCCATGGTTTATTATTGACGGTACCGTGAGATGATCTCATGGAACCAAACAGCTCCGCTCAAAATCTCGGCTTTTGATGGGGTTTGAATGAGGAGGAGGAAAGCAAGGTCTCCAGGGATTTGCCTGCGCTGATTCCAATCTGAATCCTTGGCCCTTCGAGCGGCCACAAAGAAGACACTAAAAATAACTTATTTTCATTACAAAGATGCTTTTAAAGAGAAACGAGAGGAAAGGGGGGGAACATTTCTACAACGGGGATTAATGTAAGTTGGAGTGAAATAAAAGGAAGTCAACACTGAGCAAAAAGGGAACTTAAAAGGAAACCAGTAGTAGATCATATAGAGTTTGTTTTGGCCTGCACTGCAGTATTACCGAGTTCTTGACCTCTGCACAGAAAGAGCTATAATCCGAACCGAGACTCCTCCACTTTTAAAGTCTTTGCAAGTGTGACTCACAGTAAATTTTCAACATCGAGCATGTTTACTACATTTAACAGCGCGAGGTAGAAAAGTTCACATCACCATTTTAACGGACCCACAAACCCATGCTTGCGATGTGCGCGAGTTTGTCACCCGTGTCCAGCTACCAGCCACAGTAAACGGGCCGGGCCATAAACAGAGAGCAAGTAGAGGCCGGGGCGAGAGATTTCAGAGACAGTTTTGCTTCCAGCCTAAGAACTACGATCTTCCAACCATTTATTTTTTCCCGGCTTTGCCGGGAGAGAAGGCGAGGCGCTTGAGTCCCGAGTGCCTCCGCACTGCAAACGGGCTGGACCCTCCTGCCCGCGCCCACTCGCGACCCGGGCTCCAGCGAGAGCCAGAAGAGTCCCTCGCACCCAGCTGGAGAGATGGCGATGAGGGGGAAGCGGGAGCATCAGGTGGAGGTGACTCCCACTGCATCCTCTCCCCCTGCTCTCTCCCTCCACCTCCGCCCGCCGAAGCGTCGCCCCTCGGGTCCTGCTGGAAGCGGCGGATCCGGAGGGATGGCCGTCCCTCCGAGGCGCTGCAAGGCGGAGCGGACCCGCAGCCTCGGCTGGGGTGAGTGGGCGAGGGACCACAAACCAGTGCTACTCAGGCGTCCCGGGAGACGCAGAGAGGAGGCGGTGCAGGGAAACACTGGCCACCGCACCCCGCCGGGGATAGAGGCAACACCATCTCCCGTTCCGACCTCGTCTTCTCCGCCACATCCCCCCCTGTCCGCTGCTAAAGGCGAATGGGTGCTACTGTTGTCCCCAGCCAGTGTGGGGACCACAAATCCCCCATTCCGGGGCTGAGCGCCGTCCCCCGAGCGCTCCCGGAGCGCCCCGTGGCGTGGGCACGGTCGCCTGCCCCGGCACTCGGATGTGGCGACCGAGCAATCGCTTGACGAAGCAGGGCTGTCAAACTTGACCCGCACTGCGAAAAACAAAATAAATCTTCAAGACGGAGGTGCGGAATAAATACGGTCTTGAAAAACAAAAAAATAATCGCCATTTTGCCAAATCTAGATGAATGGATAAGGACAGCGCGGTCGTTTTCAGGGCGTTGGCGATGTGGCAAATGAGTCCCTCCCGTTTCTGTACCGCAACGACTCATCCGCTTTCCTGACCACATTTTCCAGGCGGTTTTGAACGTGTTCGACAAGGGACAAGGAGAGGCCGCGCCGAGCTCCGCCACCTGCGCGGGCCTCGCTGCGGGAGCAGGATTTGTACGGCTGGGGCTGCCCTCGACGTGGAACAAGCGCTGCCTCGCTTACACCCCCACACATCAGTATTGGCTCCTGAGAGGTTTAAAGGCTTAAATCCTTATCTTACTGGAGTGAGCCGTAAACCTCCCAGGGAGCAGGGCAGGATCAAGGCTGAGGTCGGGAAGGAAATCGCTCCCCGTGGCGCAGCGCTGCCCACCCGCGCCGGGTGCGGGTCCCCAAGCGCTGGGCGGGAGGTGGCCGCGTTAGGAAGGCGACCTCTGTCCTCACCCCTGCCTCAGCGGAGGCACATGGAAGAGAGAGCTCTCGACACTATCAGCATTCTCCTATCGGATTCACACCTGCAGGCGCTGCCGCTTCCAGAAGCTGGGCGAGGGCGAGCCCCGGGGCCCGGGGGGACTGGGGAAGGCAGCGGCTGCCTGCGGCCGCTCGGAGCTGCCCTCCCCAAGCCTCCTCCAAACCATATTTATAGATTTCCCTGCGCGGCGAGCAATCTCTGTCTCTTCAGCGCAGAAGTTCGCCCCGCCAATTATTCTGCAAGCTAATCTCTCTGGATAGGCTTCTTTCCTTCCTTCATTACCTCATTCCCTCCTTCCCTTGACGTCAACTCACGTTCATTAGCGAAGTGGCTTCTGGAAGTGACAGAATTTTGTTGTCTCACGTCCAGTGTCGATTAATCTGAGGTGATATGACTAGCCTACAAGAGGAGCCGCTCGCGGCTTCCTTCGCAGAGGCACATTGTTTTGTGTGCGAGAGTTACTTAGCAACTCCAAGATACGGGACTGGCTCCAAGTTCACAAAAAGTTGAGGAATAAATTTTGGGGAACTTCTTTTACTCACTAAGCACGTTGTAAAACTCCAACGCCCAGTCCCCATGTCAGACCGAAAAAAAAAAAACAAAAAACAACCGAGAAGCTGCTCTTGCCACGGGCCCGTCTTTTGGCACAGAGATTTCGTTGCTTGCAGCAAAGTTCCAGACGCACCTTTCTCCCAGCAAGGAAATCCGATAGGTTTATTGCCCCGATTTCAATAAATAACCACCATGCAGGTCAGTTCCCATCGCTCCTGGAAGCCACGGAACGGCTCTTGGCCTGCAAGACGCAGCCCTTGGACGGAGCTGAGTTTTAATTGCCTGTACCACGCTGTGCCCATGGCTGCTGCTCCCCAGCCAACACTCCCACACCTTCCCGGCCCCGGGCAAGGGCTCCGGGGCTGCGGGGAATCCGCAGGAGAACCGGAGAGGAGGCGTGGGGCTCAGCCGGGCTGCCCCAAGCGCTTCCCCCCGCTGAGGTTAAGGGCAAACCCCAAATTCATTGCACCGGCGGGCTACGGGACAGGCCCAAGGAGTGCGGCGAGCCCGGCTCCCGTTTCCCCGAGGCGGCCGCACCTGCTGCCGGGATGCTCTGCCGGAGCCGAGCGGCGCCGCCGGGCCCCCAACCCCGGCTCGGGAGGGCGAGCCGGCCGGGAAACCTCCGAGACACAGCGCGGCCCGCGATGGAAGGAGCGACATCTTTTTTTTTTCTTTTTGTGGGGGTTTGGAGATGTCATTTTGTTCGGGGTTTTTTTTGTTAGTCCCTTTGCTTTTGTTGGCTTTTTGCTTGTTTGTTTGTTTGGGGGGTTGGGGCGGTTTTGCCTTGGTGTGGTTTGGTTTTTACGTGTGAATTTTCTTTTTTTGGGGGGGGGTTGGTTTTTGGTGTTTTATTTTGGGTTTAATGGCTTTTTTTGGTTTGTTGTGGGTGTGGGGCTTTTTGTTTGATTTTTGTTTTTTGTTTTTAGAAGGGAAAGAATAAATCTGTTTTCTCGCATAAAGAAAAAGCTGTTCGAACGGCATGCGGGGGAGAGAGCGCATGGCAGCAAAAACCCGCGCACAAGGAGAGCAAGCAAAGCTCCCTGCCGGCCGAGGTACCTGTTGTAGGGCGTCCGGAGGAGCAGCGCCTGGCTGCCCGTGCAGCTGTCGGTCGGCGTGTGACAGCCGTACACCGGGGGAGGCACCGAGTACTGCTGGTCCCCTGCGGAGAGAGCAGCACAGAGTTAACCCTTGGGGCGAGCGGCCACCCCTCCGCTTGAAGGGGTCTCCAGGGCCCCGTCCTGCAGCACCGAGCAGCTCCGGCTCTGCGCCAGGCTGCGGGGGCTTGGGGCGGGTCCCTGCGGCTCGCCAGCCCCCCGACAGAGCCCTTCGGAGGCAGAAATTACCTAGGGAGGGCTGCTGGCTGATGGGGTCCTCGTGTTTGAAGGAGTGGTTGGTGAACTGAGCGGCGGGGTGGGACGGCGTGTGGCCGTAGCTGGGGGTGCCGTCAAAGGCCACGGTGCTGTAACCTGGCGGAGAGAGCACAACGGGGTTAGCGGGAGCCTCCGCCGGGTCCCCGCCAGCGGCCGGAGGGACCCACGGCCACGCTCCGCGGGCTCCAAACGCCTCACGTCCGCGGCAGCTCGCCGATCCCCCCGCGGGGAGGCTGGGGACACGGACAGAGCCAGGCTCCCTGAGCCCCTCTGTCCCCTCTGCCACCGCCCCTCGGCGCTCGCACAGCTCTCTCTGCGGGGACAGCCGCGCCGAGCCCGCGCCCAGGCGAGGAAAGTCGGAAGTCTCGCTCGTGTTTAAAGAGAACAGATCGGCTTCGGTAATAAAACGGATGTTTTCATTAACTGTTGCTCATATTAAAAGTGGAAGATTCCCATCTGCTCAGTGTACTCATCAGGTGCTTCCAATTTAGAAGTTACCCTTTAATCTTGCGCTTTTTTTATTTTGTTAAGACCGGCTTTCTGAAGAGTCTGCGATAAAGAGGTGGAATATTGCGTGCAAAAATAAAACTCCTCCTTTCAGCGAAAATTGCTCTCCAAAATAATAAACAACCTATTTTGTTTCCTACACCGAGCAGATTCAGATGGAGAGAGACCACCTCTGCTGACCCCGGGCCGGCACAGAATCGTAAATCAGGTGCTTGGACACCAACTTTCATTAATGACTTGGAGCTGGCTAAACAACTTCAGCTAAAAAAGTAATTACAAAGTAATATTATCTCAGCGGCTTCTCGGCTCATCAGTATTTACTCCGAGAACTAAGCTCCTCCGAGAGCCACTCTTAAAAAAGAAAAAAAAAAAAAAAAAGAAAAAAAAAACAAGCAAAAAAATCCAACCAAAACAACACTCAACAAAACAAAACAAAAAGTCCGACGCGGACAGGGGAAAGAAACCAAAGGGTCTACGAGCACTTTCTCCTTCACACTCCTCTCCCTTAACCCGCTTATTCCAGCATGGGCATCCTTCACGGACCCGTGTGGATGAGGCGTGTGGCTGGAGAGAGATTTTGTCACTCGAGAGGGAGCACTCGGGGCTGTTTTCGGGTCCCTGTCTCAGCTCCCTTTCGGTGCCGGGTGCTCTGCGCTGGGCAGGTCTCTGCTTCACCAACGATCCGTAATCACAGCGGGTTTCAGAGAGAATAAAATGGAGAGGCAGCAAAGGGATTCGAATATTGCTTCTCCGTTTTATTCTCTCTGCTGACAGGCTGGGTCCAGAGACACCACAGGACTTCATTAACCTGCGTGGCTGAGCGGGAGAAATGGAAGGAGCCACAGGGGGAATGAATATATTCCAGAAGACTTTAAAACCTTCACATTCTCTGTGATTTTAAGTCAGTCCTGAGACTGCGGGGCTGGCACAGGAGTGGGACCGGCCAAATGTCCCTCGCATCCCCCTGACCCCAGGAGCGGAGCTCCTTTCGCCGGGACGCGGGCAGCGTTGACAGGCCGGTACCTAACGGGCTCCCATCCCACAGCTGTTCCTCGCTCCTTATCTCCTCCCTCAGCCCTCAGGGTAGAGGCTCAACCTTCAACTCCCTTTTCCCCGTTTCCCTCTGTCTCTTTTTTAGCTTTCAGAAAACACTGACACTTTCTACGTTACTTTTGGCCCGCCACAGAGTTTCGGTGACCTTCAAAACTCAGCTCGGAGCAGGACGAGGTTTTGGCCGCATTTTCCGGTGTTGCCTGACCCAAAGCTTCAGGAATGCGATAAGAAAGTTGAGTTCTGAACCGAGCTGCCGATAGTGAGGTCTCTTTAATTAGGGCGTTATCAGAACTAGGCCTGATTAAAATGTGCTGAAAATAATTGAAAGTTGTACATCTGCTGGAGAACGGGGCCCGCTGGAGGCATCCAGTTGTTGGAGGAGCCCAGCTGGATGAAAGAGGCAGGCAAACAAGAAGAGGAAAATTGGGCAGAGGTTTCAAAGCCTTAGTTTCCTACCCCCCACCCCATCCCATCCCAGACTTGGCAGAAATGTCATCACAGAGCCAAGGTAGCGTCTTTCCCACGGTCGGAGGAACCTCTAAGAAAAAAAAAAAAAAAAAAAAAAAAAAAAAAAAAAAAAAAAGAGTTCAACCTTGAGGAGAGCCAAAGCAAGAACATTTTATCCATTAAAAAAAAAAAAAAAAAAAAGAAAAAAAAAGAAAAAAAATTTAAAAAGCAAACAAACACCCTTTGCTGAATTTCTCCTTGCCGTAGGAGTCCTCTCTCTGCGTGTCACCGAAAACAGCTAAGCCCAGGGGCTACACATGCGGGAGGCAGCCCTGAGCCGAAGGGACCCCCCCGGCCTGGCGGAGCACGGGGGGGAGCCGGGACACGGCCCCTGCTCCCCGCCACGGCGCCGTCCCGGGCTCCTGCCGGGCCGGGATGCTCGGGGCTGTGCGGAGGGCTCAGTGCGCCGGCCCCGGCCCACACAGGTGCGGCTGTGTGCGGGGTCTGTGCGGTGCCTGCGGTGCCGAGGAGAGCCCGGCGTGGGCTCCGTGTGCTGGGGCGTTAAAGGCTCCGTATCTCCCCGGGATGGGGAAACCCGGACGTCAGGATGGCGCGAGGTCGCAGCTATTTTGTCCCTCTCTAATTCGAATTTATCTCCCTCGTCCTTCTCTCCACTTTCTTGTCCCTATTTCCATCCAGCTATTATGAATCTCCTCCGATGTCTAAAACCGTTTCACACGTCTTACAAAAGTCCCCGTCAGAGTCCCTGTCCCGGCGGGCTCCGGGCCGCTCCCCACCCGTCCCGCAGCTGGAGCTGGGACACCGCGGGGCCTCGGCAGGGCCGAGCCTCTCCCCAGCTCCAGGGATGCCACCCATTTTCCCAGCCGGGATCGGCAGCACGACCCAGAAGCCCCGCTCTGCTCTTTCCTACATCGGAGCCCGGAGCCGGGCGAACCCATGGGGCAGGGGCCGGGGGTCGAAGGCAGCAGCGGGACCGCGATCCGGCACTGCCCGGGGCAGGTCCGCGCTGAACTACCCCTGCCCCTCGCTGCAAGCATCGCCCGGGCCTCGGGCCACACCTCGGCGGCCAGCACCGAGCGCGTCCTCCGGCGCCGGCCTCGGCCTCTGCTCTGCCCGACGCCCTCGCAGCCCGAATCGCCCGGGCCCTTCCCGGCACGGTCTGTCCCAGCCCCTCTGTGGGTACGCGATTGCCCCCGAGGGGGCACAGCAATCCCGAGCTGCGGGCTAGGTGCGGGGAACCCCATCCTAAAAGCAGAGAGACCCCTGCCACTCATCCCTCTCCGGCAGGGCCACGCACACTCCGCCGATCCCCCGTCCCCCGAGCCGCGGCGCCTCGGCTGCCCGACTGCCCTCGGTGCCTCGCCCGGGGCCGGGCAGTGCGGGGCAAACCCCGGCACGCCGCCACTCCGGGGCCGGCTGAAGGAGGGGGAACGAGACACGAAATGTCTCATGCAATCTCTTCGCACGCTGGGCCCTTTTCCTTTCTTCCTCCCGTTCGCGCCCGCAAATGTTTATACTGCAGGCACTGGAAGAAAAAGGATTTAGATGCTGACCCCGGCGCCACACGCGGATGACCCATTGCCCGGCCGTTCAACCCTCGGGAGCCTCTCGGGGCGGTGCGAACACCGGGGACCGCAGGGAGCTACGGCGCAGCCGGTCCCGGCCACGGAGATGCGGACAAGAACGCCGAGTCGCCTCTGCTTGCGAATTCCAGCCCGGGAATACTCAGCCCTCCCGAGGTTCATTCGAAAAGGGGCTTGAAAACACCAGTATGCGGACAGCCCTTTTCGGATTCAGGAGGAAGTTTGGAGGTTTAGTCCCGCCGCCACCCCATCACCCCCGAGATATGCAGAGGGAATTGTCTCGGGCCACGGGCCCCAGCTCCATTCCAGGACTTGTGCCGTCTCCGGCCCGAACAAACCTTTGCGAAGGCGAGAGGCTGCTCCAAGCCGGGGAGGGGGCCGGGGGGCTCCAGCCCGCCTGGCAGAGCCGCCTGCTGCATCCGCTGCCCCACAGGAGGGGTGGGGGCCGAGCAACTCGTGGCTCCTAAAGCTCCCGGGAGCGACGTGGCTGCCGCACGGGGAGGGAAGGGAGGCACGGCAGGGCTGGCTCGCCTAACCCGGCTCGGCTGCCGCGGAGAAAGACCGGGCTCGGTGTTTACATCAGGCGCGGCCCTGCGGGGCTGAGCGGGAGCCTCCGGGGGCCGCCCCCCGAGCCCGGGGCGCCCGGCAGCGCGGCCCTTACCCTGGTTGCGGATGGCTTGCTGGCTCTCCAAGCAGTTGGGCAGGTAGGGCCCGTTGGGGAACATCCGAGCCTGGCCCGAGGGCGGCTGGCTGGGCGGCGGGGCGCCGAAGGGCCCGTAGCGGCAAGCCCCGGCCGTGCCCGTGAACTGGCCGGAGAAGTGGACGGTGAAGGCGCTCAGGTACTGCTCCTCGTGCGGGTCCGATCCGTTCCAGCTCGGCTCCTGCTTGATGAAGGAGTGCGGCCCCAGCGAGCCGTAGGAGGCTCCCGGGGGAAAGTCCAGCACGGGCGCCCACTGCGCCGCGCTGCTCACCGGCATGGTGCAGTTGCTGTTGCCCGGCAGGGAGGGCACGGAGGGCAGCAGCGCGTTGAGGTCTCGGACGTCGGAGCCCATCTGCTCGCAGACCTTTTGCCTGCCGCCGGGCAGCCAGTCTCCCCCCGGGCCGCACTTGTTCCAAGACACCTGGCCCCTGCCCGCCAAGCCGGAGGCCGGCTCCGGCTGCAGGCACCAGGCCGGCGAGCTCAGCCCTTTGGGGGAAGTTTGCTCCGCGACGCAGCTCCCCGGGTCCAGCCCTGCGGGAGCCGGCAGCAGCGACAGGGCAAGGTTGTTCTCCAGGATCGCCTCCGGGCTTGCACCCGCTCGCAGCGCAGGGCAGGGTGCGGTGTGCGTGTCTGTGTGTCCGCGCGTGTGTCTGTCTGTACGAATGTCCGCCTGTCCGAGCTAGGGGGGCACAGCCGCCGCGCACGCCTCACCTCGGATGCCTGCTCAGCCCTCAACTTTGCAAAGCTCAAATAGAGGCGCTTGCAGGGGAGGAGGAGTCAGCCACGCCGATCCTCCATTCACACAACCTCCGCCGAGGGGCTGCCCACAGCCCGCTCTGCTGAACCCAGCCGGACCAGACGCGCGGGGGGAGGGGAGACACAGGAGAGCCGGGGATGGAGGGGGAGAGGTGACTGTGGGAGAATATATCTCCCCTACACATCACTCCCACCCTTCTTCTGGTGCAAGCGCCACTAAATCTCACCCTAACGTTCCTCCGCTTTAGGAGAGACTTGCGGGACTGTTAGAGGGACCCAGGTGGCCAGTAAGTACGTGCTGGCTGACTTCCCCCGCCAGCTCCGTGCATGTCCGTGGGGATTCCCGAGGGCGGCGAGGTCGCAGGCCCAGGGGACCGCGCGGAGAAGCCTCCGCCCTTGCAGGAACCAGGGGAAGTGACACGACCCGGGCCGGGCGGACCCCATTCCTGAGAGGAGAAAGTGTCTTTCCAGGTGCCTCTCCCGCTGCGTCTCGATGAGCTCCTGCGGGGTGCTAGCTGCCTGCCCAGCGCCCCCCCACCCCGCACCCCTCCCTGTCCCTGGGGGCGCAGGGCCGCGGCACGTCGCTCAGGGCTGGCCGGGCCGGGGTACCGAGGGCTCCGCCGGCCGGGAGGGGGCTGGGAGCCCGGCCCTAGCCCTGTGCCTCGGACCTGCCTGTGTGCGAGGGGACGGAAGCAGCTGGGCGGGCGGGGGAGAACAGCAGCGCTGTGAGTAACCTGCTGTTGAGAGATTCACCTGGCACTGCTCCCGGGAAGGCCCGGAGTCTCTCTTTCCTCTCCAGCCTCCTGGACAGCGGCTCCTCAGCGTCCATCCCGGCGGCGGCGGCCGGAGGGCCCCCAAAGGCACCCGACTCGTTATCCCCGGGCTGTCCTTCCTGCCGAGAGACACGGCAGGGTCCGTGTCGGCCCCGGCAGCGAGGGGTGCCGTGATTCTGGCGGTGCGGGAGCCCACCTAGAGCGACTTCCCAGGCGGGCGGCAGAGCCCCGCGGTACCTGCCGCGGGCAGGACGCGCTGTCTCCAAAGGCGGGGAGGGGAATCCTGCCGCCCTCCCGCATAACTACGGACGGATAACCACCCGGGGGTGGGGGGTGCCGCTTTCACGAGCAGCCGTGGGGCAGCTGCCGGCTCAGGGTCCTCGCGGAGCACGCGGGGTCGCACCGGCCCCGCCGCCCTGTCCCTTGCGCCTTGTCACCGGCCGCTGTTAGAACCGCGGCACCGCAAAGCGCGGTCACCGCCCGGCGACACCCCCGCGGCCTCCGCCCGCAGCCTCACCCTCCTTTGCGGCCACAGCGGCGACAGAGGCGCCGCGAAGGCTCACCTGCCGCAGGACACGCCGAGCCCCTTGTCCTCCCGGTGACAGTGCGCACCTCGGGATTTCCTTTCCCTCGCGGCATCAAAGGTAACCGCAAGCATCGTCAACGCTGAAGAGGTGTTTTAAGATTCAAAGGGTCAAGGCTACAACAAAAGAAATTAAAATAGGTCGTTATTGGAGCAGCCAAGTATAATTTCATTTTCTCTTAAAGCTTATTAGTCATAACGGTCGGTTTTTGTTATTAGTGAAATTGGTTTTTTTCACAAACTATTTCAGGTAATTCCCTTTAAAAATCTCTCTTTTGGCACATACATCTATTTATTACAAAAATCCACGTGTAACGTAAGTGCGAAAGATTAGTTCATTATTTTCGCTGATATTAAATATCCTCTAAGTTTACAGGACGCGCCACCTCAGAGCCCACGGCAGACTAAAGCACACTGGACGGCGCTTGTGAATGCAGCCCGTGCGGGGAAATCGCGCTGACCTTGCTGCCCGCGGGCTCCGGCGCTGCCTCCCGCTCTGCCTCCCGCTCTGGCCGCACCGGGGCTCCCGCACACCGCGGTCACCCCTGCCCGGGACCCGCGGGGAGCTGCGGGATCGGCACAGGGGCTGCTGCTGGCTTTGCTCGTTTCTGTGATGGACCGATACACGAGGTTGGTTGAACTGGGTACCGTAAAGGTCTTTCACAACCTAAACGATTTAATGATTGATTCTATGATCTCCGGCTCTACGATGGACACCGTACATATAGGAATGGAATTCTTTGGCCAGCCGAAGCGGGGTATTTGATTTCGCATGAAAACTAGCGCTCTCTAGGAGCTAACAGAAAATGCGTTTCCCGTAGTGGGCTGTTTGTCGAGCTAGCATGGGGGTTTTCTCTTTTCTTGAAATAACCTAGCTTGATTAATCATCTTAAAAGGGAAAGAAAAGTTTTCTTGATCGCTTAACACTGCATTACTCCATCTGGGAGGAAGAACTGCCGAAGTCTTTCCAAACCTTCTCCCCTCGCACTCTCCAGCAGAGAAACAAGACGACCCCTTGGCCATTAGCGCACCCTTCCTCCCCGCGGCTGCTGAAGAGGCTGGGGAGAGTCAGGAGCTGCCAGCACAGCTCAGCTCAGCTCAGCTCAGCTCAGCTCAGCTCAGCTCAGCTCAGCCCTGTGCTGCACCTGCGCTCTCCCGGGCCGCCTCAGCCGTGCGGAGCACGGAGCGCGCCCGTCTCGAACGCGTCCGGGGACGTCCCGGGGCAGGAAAGCCCGGACCCTTCCGTCTCGGGATGGGCTGAGGATTTTTGTGAGACGGCCAGTGCCACTTTGCCTAGTTGTTCCCGTCTAGCCAGCGCCAGGGAAAGAGAGAAACCTCCAGCACAGGCCGGGAGCACTGGCAGCAGCTCCCCCCGAGGAATGCTGAGAGGAGCTGCTCCTTCTTTGCAGGAGTCTTTTGCCCACCTCTTCCCCAGAGATCCCGACCCCGATTCCAGACAAATTCCGGCATAAATCGTTCCAGGTCTCGCACACCGGGCGCCCGCGTGTGGGTTTGGGTGCCCAGTTGAAAGAGATGGCCGAGGAGATGGCAGTTCAGGGACAGCATCTCCTTTGTCGGTTTCCAGACCCAGGCGGTCCGGAACATTTTGCCCTGTCCCCTTCGAATACGGCCCGATCCAAAACTCTGACAGGCTTCATTGCTCGCTGTTCCATAGCTACGGCAATTCCTGATAACGCTCAGTCTTCGATTGTGCTCGAAGGCATACTCTGCCAGGTTAAACAATAGCTGGAGGAGGATTATTCTAGCGAGTCCCACTCGAACCCGAGAACAACGGGCTCGGGAACCTGCTTCAACCTGAGCAGCGCTGCCGCACCTCCCCAGCCGACGTTTTCCCTCTGCCGTGCTAACCAATTAAGGAAAGGACCGGTAATTCTTACTAAACTCCTAAAACGATCCCCCCACGTTTCGGAGGTGGGCGAGACTGACTGAAACAGAGATAAATCCCCAGCCCTTCCCCTCCTGCTCACCCCGCTCACAATACGCAGGGGATCTGTCTCCTTTCACTCAGGGAGCTGATCAGAGTTTGATTATTTAAGCGCTAAGAGCAGCAGAAACAAAGCTGCGAAGCATCTCCAGGAGCGCAGAGGGCACAGGGGCAGGAACTCATCACGGCGGGCCCAATCTCTCATTTCTCGCTGCCGAGAGCTGCGAGCACCACGGGAGCCGGGAGCCGCCGGCAAGGCGGGACCAGCCTTCCGTGTGCGGGCTGACGTGGGCCCTGGAACGCTTTCGAGCTGCCTAGAGGACATTGGGTTTATCCCCTGAGGGTAACAGGGTTGTTTTTGGTGCACGGAGAAGCAAAGATGCGCGACCCCTCCCCGAAGCTGACGGGAGCGGGGCACTGCGGGCCCCCCGAGGCGGGGACCCCGCGGGCGGGTGCGGGGATAGCGAGCAGCCCCCGCGGGGTCCCGGACATCTCCCGTGGCCCCGGCTCTTCCCCCGCTCCGCCGGGGCAGCCTCCCCAGCGCCGAGCCCGCCGTGCAGCGGCGGCGAGCGGCGGGCCGGGCCCGGCCGGCGGGGCTCGGGCCATTATTGTACCGTAAATCTTGGAAACGCTGGAACTAATTACGGAGAGGATATGTCTCAATTTGTTCCGCATTAGTGCCGCGCCGGGACGCAGGCACCGAGCACGGGAAATTGATGGGCCCGGGCCGGCCCAGCCCCGCCGGGACGGCGGCCCTGACCCCGCGTTCAACCCGCGGGGCGGCCCCGCTCCGCCTCTCCCGCACCTGCGGGGCCCCGCGCCCGGCCCGGCCCCGGGCGGTGCCCGCTGCAAGGCTGCGGCCCGGAGCGAGGTACCACGCGGGCTCCGGGAGATTTATTAGCGTGCTGCTAGGACGAGGCTCGGTATAAATCACCGAGCTGTAGAGAGCCATAAAGCATCCCTGAGCGTCTCGCCCTCGCCGGGATTCCTGGTGAATAGGAGTTCATGGAAAGCTGGGTATCAGTAACATCTTTCAGATCTGGAGTATGTGACGTTTTTAAAGTCTTAGACATACAATGGGATATACTTATGGAGCAGCTAAAAGTATTACATAGAATTTTTATAGGTGCTTTGTACTTACATACGAAAGAAATTGTGAAGGAAAAAAGCTCTTGGGTAATATGCTGAGTTCTTGGCATTACAGCTAATGGCTTTGGAAATAATAAAATTATTATTTTGGCAGGAGAAAATAAAAATATTCTAAAATGCAGTGTATCATAAATGGATGTCTGGTAACTGAGACTTAAGGAATTAATTACTCCAGGTTGTAGCATGCAGATCCCATTGTTAAGGCACACTTAACTCTAAATGTAATCATATATAAACACAACAGTAACAATACCTGGCATGGACACCAATTCAAAGAATTATTTGAGCCACCTGGGACACCATCTTTGAATATGGGCACATTTCACTGGAAATGTAAAGCAAACATTTATGCATTCACAAGAATTAGAAAGGCTCCAGCTGCAGCGGACAAACACTGCAATATCCTCACTACCTCATGGGTAAGGAAAGGCACCCTCAGCCTCAGGTCTCACTAACTGGAGGGTATTACAGGACAGGAACAGAAGATTAATTCTCCTTTACCCATTTCTTCACAGACTGGCCACCATGAACACGTTTTCCTAAACACTAACCATCCATGCCTTTTATCTATCAACTTTAACAAACACACTTTAACAACGTAAAGCAAACCCCAAATCTCCCTTTGTTCTGGTAAAGCCCTTTTGCAGCTCTGTGAGAAGATATCCTCTTCATCACTTGTCCTCAGTGGGAAACAAGAGGGCTCCAGCAGCTGGTCTGTCTTAGCTGAAGGTCTAAACCCCTTTTCACTGGGTTTTGTTCATTGTACACACCTCAGAGGAATTAATCCATGTAAGCCTCTGACTGAAAGTGCTGTAGGGCAAGTGTTGCCACTGAAATCAGTGCCTAAGGGTTTCAGCCCAGGACTTGTACCACACAGTGGAGGAGGCCAAACACATCCTCTGCCTGAGGATATTTGGTGAACATAGAAGGTAAGCAGTGGGGACAACGTGCTTAATGCCTAAAGCCAAAGAGAAAAGCTCCTGGGTTCTGTTCAAGACCTTGTGCACGCCCCAGAGAAGTGGAAGAGGTGACAGCAGTTTTACCAGAACAATGGGGGAGTCCAGCAGTATTTGTGGAGTGCTTGGAGACCTTGGGTAAGCAAAGAAAGGCAGATGGTTGCATTTTGCAGCACAGCTCTGTGTGATGTGTCAGTGATGTGACCTGTGAGGGGGTGGCAGGGCTGGAGCTGGAGAGATGTTGCAACATGGTGAGTCCCTCCTGCCAGCCCCAGCAGCACGGCACGGCCAACACCCACGGCTCCTTCACAGCCTGGGCAGACATTCACTGCCCCAGCCCCCCAGCACAGCCCTTTGGCTTCCTTAGAAACTGAGAAAACCCAGTCCTTTGTAAACACAGCTCCATGAAGGTGTGCGTGTCTCTCCTCTCCCTGGACTGCACGTACTGATACGTGCAGATTGCAGGAATACACATGAGGTAGGGAAGCTCATTTTACTCATCTGGGCAGCTGGAAACAACAGGCAGCAAAAATGTACCCCCAGCTGAAACAAGAGTTTTCCCCATTCTTAATTCCAAGGCTTCCCACTCAATGTGGCTTTTGGTCAAACCTAAAGGTTTACAGGCAAACTCTCCCTTGTGTGGGTGGGGGATATCTGGTCTGGACATGAGTGTGAAAAGTCCATGGCTTCAGGGCATCAACCCAAGAGAGATCTGTTGCAAGCAGGGACAGAGGCCTCAGCATCAGACACGATTCAGATGGGCTGCAGCTGTCACCGTTTTCAGATTTGTGACTGTCACTGTCCAGCTGCAGCCTCTGCTGCCCCCACTGCCACTGTCCCACAAAGCTCGTGCTGAGATGGGCTACGCAGGGACGGCTACAGGCAAGGCTGCAGGGAGAGGTGGGGGAAGAAAGGAGAGGAGGGAGGGAACCCACGTGTTGAACTTGCCTTAGAAGTCAAATTTCTTCTTCATGAGAAGGACATTCCTTTCCCTTCAGATCTGATGTCTGTTTGAGTGCACTAAATTCATCTGAGTACTGCTGTGACACAGGAATTAAAAGCACTGAGGTTTGCTGTAGCTGTTGAGTCAGGGGTGCAGACTGATCACATCTACCTCTTGTTTTTCTTCCTATTACATGAAAGCAGAGTTCAATAAAGTTCACATCGGAACTAAGACCTGCTTTGTGATGCCTTGACAAACCTTTCCTGATATATTTATCACATATTAGTCAGAAAGAAAGAAGCACAAAGGAACCCTGTCAACTTGTTATTTATGTTTTTTAAATGAAATAGTGAAAGGAATGAGCAAGTAAGTGTGATTCCTTTCTCTAGATTGCATATCATAGATTAATAGCTCCATGAACAGATTTGCAAGTAGCACCATCATGCTAGTCAAGATATTAAAAAGTTTATGAGCAGTTGCTTAGGAAAAACAAGATAAAGTCCATGGAAATCTGATACTGGTCAATGGTGCATTTATTCAAAACATAATACTCACTTCAAGTCTCCATAAATCCTTTGCAAATGAAACTTCCATTGTGATCACTGTTCCAGATCTAAATGATTTACTTTTTTTTTTTCCCTCTGGTAGACATTAGATAGATCTCTGAACGTACAAGTTATGTACCTACTGATACGGAGTTAATCATGCACCCATGAGATAATAATATTAAATACAAATAAGAAGATATTTTAAAGAAGGACTATCTTCATAGTAAATAAATTTTTTTTACTATCTTCATAGTAAATAAGTCTTTTTTATTTATTTGTGGCTGAACTTGCATGAAGAACCTCACATTTCTGTGTGACTTGTTTCAAAACTCAGGGCTTCCAATGTTCAAAACTCTGAAAGTTCTTGGGAGCAAAGTAGACACTGGATTGTGTGCAGTTTCAAAATTGAGTTCTTAGCAATATTTAAAATCATAGAATGCTTTGGGTTGGAAATGGCCACAAAGATCATCTCACTCCAAACCTCCTGGCATGGGCAGGGACACCTTCCAGTCCAGGAGGTTGCTCCAAGGTCCTGGCCTTGAACACTTCCTGGAATGGGGCAGCCACAGCTTTTCTGGGCAACATGTGCCAGGGCTTCACCACCCTCAGAGTAAAGAATTTCCTTCTAATAACCAATCTAACCCTGCCCTCTGTCAGTGTGAAGCTGTTCCCTGTGTCCTGCTCCTCCATGTCCTTCTGAAAAGTCCCTCTCCAGCTCTTCTCTAACCCCTTTAGGCTCTGGAAAGCTTCTGGAAGGTCCCCCCAGACCCTTCTCCTCTCCAGGCTGAACAACCCCAATTCTCTGCCTGCCTTCACAGGGTGCTCCAGCCCTCTGAGCACCTCATGGCCTCCTCTGGACTCAGTCCAGCAGGTCTGTGCCCTTTTACTGTTGGGGAGCCCAGGGCTGGATGCAGAGCCCCAGGTGGGATCTCCCCAGGGCAGAGCAGAGCAGAGCAGAGGGGCAGGATCCCCTCCCCATCCTCTGCTCACCCTGCTTTGCTGCAGCCCAGGGCACATTTGGCTTTCTGGGCTGTCACTGCACACCGCCAGGTCCTGTTGAGCTTCCTGTCAGCCAACACCCCCATCCCCTCTCCTCAGGGCTGCTCTCCATCCATTCTCAGCCCAGCCTGTGTTTGTGCTGGGGACTGCCCCAGCCCAGGTGCAGGACCTTGCTCTTGGCCCTGCTGAGCTCCATGAGCTTCTCCCGAGCCTCTGCAGGCTGTCAGTGTCCCTCTCGATGGCATCCCTGCCCTCCAGAGGCTGCACACAGAGCGTGGTGATGGCAAACCTGCTGAGGGTGCCCTCCATCCCACTGTCCACATCACTGGTCCCAGTTTATCTCAGTTTCACCCTGAGCAGCAGCAGTCTGTGCAGTTTCTATGTGCTTTTGAGGAAATGGGTCCTATTGCTCTGAGAAGCTGCCTGAAAACAAGGAATGTACTGAAAGGCCAAGCAGAAGAGACCCACCAGGAAAGCAGCCTGTAAACCCATTTTTGTGACTTCATGATCTGAGCTCCCTAGTTTATAGAAGCCATGTGGTCTTCACTGCCTCTGGATTTTTAAATGCTTCTTTCCTAAATGCTCAAACCCAAATGGACTCTCAGTTATAAACCTACTCTCAGAACCTCTGGGCAGGAGTCAAAATAAGTTCAGCAAGTTGGTTGGATATCAGCTAAAAGCACACTTAATTTTTCATCTGATAAACTTCTCTCAGAGGAGCTCCTGGAGTCAGCTTTAGCCAGACACCAGATATATAATGAAATAATTCTATGATTGGGTAACATGAGCACCCCATAATAGCTACATCTGCTTTATCATGCAATGAAAGTTCTTGAGTCAGTTGGATAAGTTCTCTGGCCAAATATGGATTTCAGAGTATTTAACACTTGCAACATGCTCCACTCCAGCACTGTGTATCAGTAATATCGATGCAGATATTGCAAAAGGTTGGGCTCAGAGTTCTGAGGACATACACAAAGGCATTTGCAATTGTCACCTAATGCATCTTCAGAGACCCTGTCACTTTGGACAGCTCAACCCAACCCTGCAGTCTCCTGCCTTTAGCATCAAAGAACCAGGATCAAGTCCACAAGCTCAGAGGAGGTAGATTTTCTTCAAGATCTGTAATATTATGTATCAAGCCTAACTAAAAGAGGAGCTGGAGGCCAGACAGAACTCAAGAGATGCTCTGGGCTGCCTAGCAAATCCCAGGAATCCAAGGAACCTCAGACACAGTAAAAGAGAGAAGCACTATCCACTCCTGGATGCCACATTTTAGGTGACTAAGAGCTGTGCATTGTGAGGCTCTGAACAGTCTTGTACAACTTTTCCCAAATCACAGAAGTCCCCTGGGAAACCTCAGTAATCAAACAAGATCTCGCGGTCAGGAAGCTTTTCTTCATCCAGCTGATTTTATTTCCCCTTCATCATTCCATCTATTACTCATTACATCCTCCTGCCAAACTCCACATAATTCTTCTCTCTCTCTCTCATGCTTCCATGTTTCAGTTACATATAGACCACTATATTCTTTCATCCAAGCTTTTTCTACCCCTTTTTCAGGCTGCACATGTTTAGTTCTTCCCACTTTCCCAGCATCTCTGCTGAATAGAAGCTCTCCAAATTGAACAGATATTCTACAAATAGTTATATTTGGCAGTCCCTAAATGTAGACACATGCAAACCAATGATTAAATCACCTTGAACAACTGAGTGAGAGTTCAAAGCCATAAAATTGTCAAATCGGGACAGAGAACTTTGGATGACACTGAAAGATCAACTTCACAGGAAGCCCTCAAATTATGATATATTAAAAATAACCCCAAGTTTGCTTTACAGTTCTTGTCTCAACGAATATGTTGTTAGGTACATATCTGCAGTGATTTTTATATACAAAATATTTTAGAAGTGTTCTGCCACTGTGACATCAGGCAGATACTGGTATGTGCACTACCCTTACAGACTTACAACATATTCTTGAGCTACAACAAAATTATTGTTCCAAGATATATACTGCAGTTCATGTAAAGGAAACTTTTTACACAATTAAATCACTTGCTGTTGAGCAACTCGTGCTTCAGACCTTAGAACATCACTGTGTTACAGAGTTACAACAATTTGCTCCTATCATCATATCCTGCTCAAAGATGCAGCTTCCACAGCCTTTCCGCGCTGGAAACTGCTAGAATGTGGGTTTTATCCACAAACAAGGCAAGATCATTCCACAAACCAGAGCATTTTTCAAATCATACTTCATCTGCATAACTAAAAATTGTATAAGCTTAGTTGAAAGACTTTAAGTTCAGTCATCTGAAGACAATGAATATAATAATTTCTGTCTTTGAAATCTGGAAGCACTATACATTTGGAATTGGTTTTACATCCAATTAGCAAGCACAATTATCTAGATACCCGTTTATGAGCTTTATGATGAGACATGGATAATGGGGTGTCTTTTGGTCCATTTGGGATTACTGAAAATTTCACTATGCCCAGGAGAAGGGCGATGGCTGCAGAAATAAGACAGCTACTATGTGATCTGTGGGAGCTCCCAACATCTGAACAAGAAACATCTGGGCATCTTTCAAAATGGAAACCTCAAGTGGCAGATTTAAAGGATCATGAATACCTAACAGGAGGAGACATCCCAGGGAAGCACCTGTATCTGCCTGCTAAGTCTGGACCTCTATGGAGCACAAATGGCACAAAATGTGCACTTCCCAAGCTAAGCTCTCTTTACAAGAGTTATATTTTCGTAGGATGGTTTCTGTCTTTCCATAAAGCTACTCTTTCCTCAGCTTCTGTGCTTTTTCTCTTCCCCACAAATGCATTCCAGTCAAAAAAAGAAGGATGCACACCATTCCAGTCTTTGCCAGGGAACTGAAAGGAGCTACACAGCACAGAAGATTTACCAATCATTTTTATTCCAAAGCCACAAGGTGGTCTGATTCCCTGGCATCTATTTCCCAGGAAAAGGGGGTGAAGAGAGTCTTAGCCTTCCTGCAGCACACGGCTCTGCCTCACCTCCTGCAGGACTCTTGGCTGTTCCCTGACTTCTCCCCCTGTGAACTGGGGTCACGTTCTCTCCTGACTGCAGCCAGAAAAAAAAAATAGATGGCACAAGGTATGCAAGGTATCAGGCCCATGACTGCTGACAAATCTCTAAGTACTTCAGTGGATTATGTTGGAAGCATATTCCTGGAGATACTGTTCGTGTTTATAAAGTCTTCTGGGGTGAACATTGCTCAATGGAAAAGCAGCGCAGAAATTTAACAAAAGCTACGCTGCAAAAGGCAAAAAAGTAATTCTCCCACAGGAACTGAAAGGCATTTCATACATGTCCAATGAGACATTAAAAATAATTATGTGGAAGAGTAATAGCTCCCTTGGTTGTTTTAATATATTTTTGTCTACAAACAAGAAACGTTCTCTAAACTGCTGCCTTGGCTTGGCTTGAAAGGTCTCTCAAACAAAAGCCCTTCAACTGACCCTTAGATTATTAAAGCTCAGTAACAATGAATGTGGATCTCAGTTCAAACAAAGACTGGAAAAATAAAAAGACAGCAGTTTTGGTCTTGGAAATGAGTTTGCCTCACTAAACTGGAAACACATAGAACGTATTTTTAATCAATAGTCATCCCTCCGCTGAACAAACCCAAAACCTTTTGTTTAAAGATTTCAACACTGGGTTTCTCCTTAACAGTAAGTGCAAATAGTCCCACTTCTAGTGGAAATGGAAAGGTTGGATTCCATGTCTGAATTTACACTTCCCAAATCTCAGACAGCACTTCAGATCAACAAGGGATTTTTATTTTTGTTCTACTCTTAATGATTTTTTTTCCTCCAAAACTTGCTGAAATGTGATTAGGATCATCAGAAACATTTGTGGTGAACAAAAATGCCAGCAACACCAAACTACAAAGCTTGAGCACTCTGATCTGTGTCTCCCATGAGAAAGATACAAAGGTTGAGATGTTCAATGACAGACATTAATGTCAAATGCTAAAGCAGGAAAAGCAAACATAGGAGTGGGGAGAGATATACGGGCCCCATAGAATATCTTGTTTTGAAAGTCATATGTCATTTAAATGGCCTTTCTAACTGCAGAAGTTAATTTAAAATATATTTTTGTGCCATTTGCTGGCAAAACATGCACAGCTGCCAGTTAATGGAGTCAGTTTTGCCCTGATCAGCTGTTGGCACAAGGTTTATGTATCCCCTTATTTCTGTGAACGCCAATGGTTGTGCACAGCACTCCCTCCAAGCACAGGCCAAAGAGGAGCTTGTCAAACAAGTGGGGCAAAATGTCAAAATCATCTCAGTTTCATTTCCTTTGCATCAACCACACCTGCCCTTGCAGCCAGCAGAACTGGAGAAGTAGGGATTGTAGCTATAGCTGGGAGAAGGGGACAATCTCCCAGAAGGACAGTGGTCCTCTGTGCAGCCCACCAGGAGCTTCCCAGGCCCCCACCAACCTCTCTGGCCTTCCATGTGTGCCCTGGTCTTTATCATCTCAATACAGACCTTCATTCTGTTCTCAGTCTCTTTCCTTCAGAAGCAGCAGCCAAGCTCTCTCCTACCTCTGTGGCTCACCCACTGTTTCTGGGAACTCCATTTGCTATTATCAACACAGAGGCATCCAGCAGACATGAGTGTTTAGCTATGACTTAGCTGGGGACACCAGGACATACCAAAACTCTCTGATGTTTCCACTGTGGAAGTTCAGCACCACTGGGAGAAATTGTAGAGCTGAGCAGGTGGATAAAAATGCAACACATTTTCCCTAAACCAAAACCTTCTGTACATTAACAAGAGCACCTGATGGATGTGTAGAAACGATGCCATGGCCAAACTTTGTCTCTTTGTCAAATTTCAGAACAGAAAACACAAATGGGCTTGATATTTGTAACAGATAAAATCCAAACAGAACTGTGTGTCTGCTTTAACAGCTTGTAAGCCCTAAGATCATTTCTCTGCACGGGGATGCTTAATGACTGGAACTGGATTAGAAACCCTTGCTGACCACAGCTTTCTGTTCAGCCCATTTCTATTCAGAGCACTAAATTAGCTACCTTTGTGCTATGCCTGATTCCTGCCCAGGGGGTTAGGGACATGTTTGTTCTGCATAACCATGGCAACAAAGTTGGCAATTAGCATCAAGTTTGGCTATTCCCCTGAGCAGGATTTACCCTGTGAACTTCATTTACCAGGCACCAAGCAGCCAGCAGTGTCACAATGATGCATTTAATACGGTCAAGACTGGATTTGAATACAGTATTAATAGAAGACACTATAACCTACTAATCCACATTTGTATTTCCTTTTTAACTGCCTCAATAATCATCTCTTTGCTCTTGCATGGCAAAGCTAATGCACTAAAACTCACCTGCTGAATGGAGCAATCACATCATTCTCTCAAAGTATAACTTCTTTTAGTAGATTTACACAATGCATTAAATTAAATACAGGACAAAAATTAAATATATACACAGGGGTAAAATGTTACTAAATGAGATCTGGAAATAAATAGATTAAAAAATTGAGGCATAGATAAAAAATAGATGAAAAGACAAAATGCTGTTTACTAAACAGATTAATAATTGATAGCGCCATGACTGATGGTTTTTCAAAGTAGTGACTTATTTTATGAGAATTCACAATCTTAAATGCAAGAATCTTCATTCTGTTCTGTGTTTATATAGTGTTTAGAACAGTAAGGCACTGGTCTGCTGCCAGGGTTCCGAGGTGCTTCAGTGGTACAAATAAAAAAGAGCAGCAGATTAAAATGATTATTAGAAAATATTAACGGCTTATCTTAACTTCTGGTACTATGAAATTAGGGCCTGGATTTCAACACAATTCTGAGTTACTGATCAATTTTGCCATTTGCATCCTTTTTATAGTTTGCACAACTATTTTTACTCTAAAGTTAGGTAGATCATGATAGCATTGATGGCCCTCTGAAGTTATCTTATTATTGTTCTTTCTTTATTACAGTACAGAGTTCCTTGGTTAGAAAAGAAACCCTAACTGTGTTGTGTCTCTGTACTTAATGCCCTGCAGTGCAGTACCAAGTGCTGGCCATAATTGTAGAATGAGTTAAGAAAAAGAAGATGAACATTTGATGCAAAATGGGTCTTGTGAATGAGATATGAGTTTAAGAGCCTTTTTTTTTAAATGATGGTGAGCCATCTGTTAATATTGATGGCTCCTATGCTCATAAGGAGGAAAACTAAATATCTTCATCATGAAACATGATATAGTAATATGTGCAAAAAGACTATCCCAGTATTCATTTGTGTCTGTCCAAACAGAGTGACTGGACATGATGCCTGTTCAAGGAAATGGCAAACTAGGCCTTGCCATTTCTAAAGTTTATTAATACTTAAGGTGTGCTTAGTCATGTCCTTATAATTTTTGATCTTCTGTATTAGGTAAAGCTGAAACACTTGAAACTGTGCTAAGGTGGAGGAGAAAAATACCTTTGGACTAATAGCATCAAGTTTCAAGGAGGCAGTAAGTGCTCAAAGACGTGGTGTATTTCTCCCATAAAGACAGCAATGTCTGGGTGATGAATCAAGGACAGAGGAAGAGAAGAGGGATATAAAATAACTAGCATCATGATATCAAAAGTTATGTGAAGCCAACACAAACTAGGCAGGGCTAACTGTGCCACGCTTTGCTCGTAAAATATGTAAAGAAATAAATTCACTGGTATTTAAAAAAAATGCATAAACTAGCAGAAGAGTACTCACATGCTTACAGTATCATTTAATGCACATATTTAGTTTAATCCAAGCAGTTAACAAGTCCTGGAAAACAAAGCAAAACCACTTTATCTTGGTTCAAGCAAAGCATTTGAAGGCAGGTTCCCCTAGGAAATGAGGCCTGTGTGATTGCACTGCCAATCCATCTGTCTCTCCAATAACTTCTCAACCTCGGACCTGTTTCAGCCAAATTCTGCACAGATATGACATTCCCAGCAAAGCTGAGTGAGCACAAAGTTCAAGGAGCTGGCAGCTCAAGAGAAGAGGGACCTACACCAGTGCCCCCACTAAAGAAGCTCTGCCGAGTGAGCTCAGCAGCTCTTTTCACTTTGCTCCCCCAGGCCAGTTCTTCATCAGAGCCAACTGCAATCCCTGCTACCATTGCCCAGCTGCTATCTGGAGAGAAGGAAGGCAAGCAAAGGTAGCTGGAGGGGAGGGAACCACAGGGGACACAGAGGGAGCAGGGGTTGAGGGGTGGGCAAAGAGCTGGGAGGCAAGGATTCAAATCCAGGCAGCCAGGATTCATTAGTTCCACTGTCACAGAACAACTTGTTTCTAAGTATTACAGTTCAGCCAAGAAACCGCTAAAAGGAGTTATTTGCACAGCTCTGTTGATACTGCATTTTCTAAACCTTTATTTGCTGTCATTTTGGATCCTGCCTCCACCCATGAAGGCTTGTGCAGGGAGAAGATTTGATCAATCCTCAGCAAGCAGAAACAAACATTTACATGGATGAGAGAAAGAAAAGATGCATAATAACATCAATCTAGAGTTGAAAATATCAGGTTGCTTTAAATATGCCAGAGGAGAACTTGTCTCCTTCCAAAGAGGGATATTTTCTGTTTCTTTTCATCTGCACCATTGTCTCCTATGTTTTACTCTGCTTGGGAATAGTAGAATGTGTGAGTAAGGACAGAGTTTACCAAATACTGAATTAGTTGGGATTGATTTAACCATTTAGGCTTTTACTTGTGCATAAGGAAATGTGCTAGACTTTGAAGAAGTTGTTTGATGCCATTTTTCCCAAGTGAGATGTAAACTGATTCTCCTCCTTTTCCTATAAAGGGTCCCATAAAAAGTTGTCCTGTGACATACACAAAAGGACACCAGAAAAGAAATAGCCCAGTTGGCAGAAAGCACTCCGGACAGATGTATTTGTGAGCTATACATCAATTCCTTGCTCTGTCAAAAACTGACTAGATAATATAAAAGTAGCCAGGTCACTCTAGAATACAATGTCTTACAAGGACAATGTCCCAGTTTTTCCCATGTGTCAAGAGCTGTGACACCTGCTCCATTATTATGGTACCCTTCATTCCTGGGTGTCATTAAGCATGAGTCATATCCAAAATCAGCTTCAGTTTTGCTCCAGGTAGGGCAGAGACCCAGCCATTAACAAGGTGCTTGACCAGGACAGAAACAGAATTATCTAAATTAAGAGTTCTAGTGTCTATCAGATCAGTAGCTGGCACTTAAAACTCCAGTTGTTATTTGTTTAAAAAAAGAATCCCTGAAGGAGTGGTACAAACTCTTGGAAAGCCTTTACTGCTTACATTTTTTTTTTTAAGTGCAGAAATATAACTCCCCATGGTTTGTTCCCAATACTAGTAGTGGCTGAGGTTCCCAAAAAGCTGGTTCAATACCCATGGAGGAGATAAGTCTGGACCATTCCTCAATGCCTTGCCAGCTACCGGGTGGGACCAGAAACACCTGGGCCTAAATCATCCTGATAAATGTTCCCATTCCAGTGCTGTGTCTACCCAAACCATCTGAAGGTATCTCCTACAACTTGTCCTGAAAACCTGTCCCTGAGTTACCATGTGACTTCCAGAGGACCTCAGGGGCCCCTTCTTAACTGCAACTGAGATGTGGGAATAGAAGAGAATGAAAAATACTGGTATGTGCCCAGTTCTCTCTCAGAATAAGAGGCCAAAGCAGATTGCATTGCAGAGGGGAAAAGGGTCTTGATCATTGAGTTCAGATGTAACATCAGCAGCTTCCTAGAGAGAAAAGCAGCAGAATTTGCCCACAAGCAGCGTTATCACTCGGGTTGTGTGCTCTGCAGAGCTAAGGGAAAGCTAAGATGCAGGAGCCAGAAAGGACCATGCACTCTCTCATGGAGCCAGCCTCAACTCCAACAGTGAAGCCAAAAGTTTTTGCTGAAGAGAAGCAGAGTTGTTCCAGGAGTGTGGAGAGGAGCAAAGAAGTCTGGGGGGGAAGTTAAAGAGAGCTGTGGGAGATAGCTGTACTCACTCTCCTGCCATCATCTCCTGTCCAGATTATGCCAGTCTTTTCTTTATTCTCTAGGTGCCACCTAATGGGTAGTGGAAGGAAAAAAGATAAAACCATGAGGTGGTCATGGTGGAGAGAAATGACCTTTCACACCAGAGAATGCACAGCTGCTTTGCTGGTGGAAAGAGCTGGATGCAATTCTTTCCCATTGCTGGCCTTCCATGTGAACTGATACATTCACAGAGCTACAACTGAACATGTGAGAGCTGTAGGCTCAAGAAGGCCCAGATCATTTTCTGTTGCCTCCATTGATCTGGCACTTGTGTTCTTAGATTTCCTTTAATCCAGACAAGGATTCTGACAGGGCTGAACAACTCCACAGCCAGCAAATAAAGTTCAGAGTATATCGGTACATCTCATATAATGCAGCACTGACTTCCCATATGTTCAAAACAGATATGGGAGGAGACACCAGCTATGAAAATGCCCCATATGAACTAAAGAATCCCTTGTTTAGGAAGCAAGAAGGATTCTACAGGAGTGTGCTTCAGCAGCAGACCTACCTCTATGCAGCAGCATCGAGGGCTGCCTGAAAGAAAAAAGGGGATTACAAGGCATTTGACACATTACTTTTTTCTGCTGAACAAGACCTGCATGAATCCTATCTCAGAATAGCTCACAACTGAAATGCATTTATTATTTACCTTCCCTTCATCAGATGACAAAGAGAGGTGTAACTTTGCTGTGCTTCACAAAGGGAATGGCTCTCTGCACAGCAACTATAACCAAAGGTTCCCAAGATCCAAATTAGTTTTGACACAAATCCTTCCATGAATCTGTCACTGGCCTTCAGCACCGTGGTTCTCCTATGGATTAAAATCAGGAAGTGAATGACAGTGATCTCAGCAAAGCAGAGACCATCTTGCAGCTCTCTGGATCTTCTGTGGTAGCATCAGGTAACTTCCTTAGAAACAAAGCTTTAATTGAACTTGAGTGACTAATATGTTCAAACCAGAAACTTTCCTGTGGGTTTTAAAAATTTAATTATATTCCATCCCCAAATTTTCCTAGTGCTACTCATTGAAAATACACAGCTGCACTGGTGAAGCTGTCAGTGAAAGGAAGCAAGAGGTTTTGGCAGCTGCACAGAGGGGAAGAGGTGAGGCCCTGGACTCATGAGAAGGCGTTGGAGACAGCTTAGGCTTGGAGATCTCTGGAGTCTGATGACATTTTTGGCGATCTGAAGAAAACTCATTTCATCCCCACCCTTCTGTGAATAAGGCAGAGGTGAGTAGGTCACCAGGCAGCAGGTCTTGGTCCCAGCTCTTGCTGCAGCAGCTCGTACGGCCACAGTCAAAGTGTGCTTGGTTCTTTCCTGCATCTGCAGGAAGGAGGACGTGCACTATCCAACATGAACATCCAGACCTGAGGTGCTCTGGGAGGAGGACTCTTGGAGCCCAAAAGTGCTCAAGGTACATATACTGGTGTTGCCAGCATGAATTTCAGCTCAGGAGCATTTCATGCACATGCTGATGTTTCCAGCATAGATTTCAGCTCAGGAACATTGCACACATAATTCTGAGCTAGAGGAACTTCTCAGCAAAAATGTCTATCCAAGCAAGTCACTCAAAGAGCTGCACTGAGCAAAAGAACGGCCTTCCTGGTATTTGTCTTTCTCTGCATGACACAAATATATTTTCACACTGTCTGAAGCACCTCCTCCTGCATTTATACAGCTGCTACCAACGGAGAGGGAGCCAGCAGCATGGCTTCAAGGCATTGGCATAGAAAAACCAGAAATAATAATTATTTACACAACTTATTTTCAACCTATATTTCAGTAATTCAAAATGTAACAGAGAAGAGTGAAACCCTGAAGACATAGCAATATTCTAATAAGCTTTTAGATTGTGAAATACAGTAGAGGAAAAATAAATCACCACCTTCAGAACAAGTCTGCCTGAATAAAACAAGACTTTCCTGTGCAATAGATGCTATTTCAGTGGGTTTAAAGTGCTATATAAGTATTGATTAGTATTAATTCTCACTGCTGTTGTTTGAGCTGCCTACAGCAAATATGGTAGAAATATCTCCTTCCCAGCCATGCAGTACAGCAAGACACTTTTAACACAGCAAAGAGAGCTTTCACTATCTTTAAAGGGGTTCAATACCAAAGTCACAGAGTATTACACCTTCACTGACATTAGTATCAGCCTGGCAGAGAATTGCAGTTGATCTCACAATTTTATTCCTGAACTAGGTTTAATTTTAAATACGCGAACAATGTACATTCGTAGAGTTTCCCTTATTCAGAGCTTCTTCCCCACCCCTTTATTGCAGTAAAGCCTTTCTAATGCTGTTTCTGAAGCATTCTGCCTTACACACCTCACAGACACTGATGAACTGGTGATATCTGAGGTACTGTTAATCAGGACCTGCTTCTTCAGATGACACAAAAGTAGCCCAAGTGCACCCTCTGACACTGTGTAAAACCCTCCTTCCTGTTCTGTAGCCCTCCTTGATGTGGTAATGCAATAGCAGACCAAAAAAAAAACCAAAAAAACCATGCAACTCTCGGCAGTGTACATCAATGAGGGGACCAAAATAGGTATATCAAAGAAAAATGTGACTCTGACCCATCCTTGGAACCAAATCAAAGAGTATCTAATGGCAGCAGTAGGTCTCCAAGAAGAAAACAAAGCTAAGCTAGTTTAAAATAGATCCAAAGAAGAATATGTGGGGTTTTTGTTGTGGTCACTGCCAGCCAGATTATGATTGGTTGCAAATGTTAAGGGCCCTTGAGTTCCTAATCCATCAATTTGGTCATCACTATGTGCCAAGCAATGACCTCAGTCAAAAGCCATAAATCACTGCTCGGTTAAAGAACCAAACCTGCAAGCTCCCTCCAGTATCACTTCTCTCAGCACTTGTGCGTGGGGCAGGCAGGCTGCCCAGGGCTTGGGATTAGCTGATTTACAGGGAGGAAGACAAAAGAGCTCTCAACTCCAAGTACCAAGTTTTGCATTAACAGAAGCTAGCATGGAGCAGATTGAATAAAAAGGCAATAAAAGCCAGTGTGTTTGCTTTGCATGTGGATTAAGAGCTGAAAGATCTGCTTCCTTGCGGTGTGGTCCCAGTAAAAGATTTAAAGCAGCATGTAAGAAGTTGCATCAGATTTTGTATCTCCTATCCCTCTAATTTTCTAATTGCTAATCCTCTTCAGGGCATCACCAGCTACCTTGCAGTTACTGCACTTCGCAAAGAGGCACGTGTTGTTCATCAATGCCATTGTAAGTTCTGAGAAAATTCACTCTCCAGTCTGAAGAAGAGGAATCTCTAGCTATGTTCTATTTGATATCAATACCAAAGGTGATTTTTTAAGTATGAAATTTAGTTCATCTTTACTTATATTAAGCGGGTGTTCAACTACAAAGCTTTCCACTATAGGAAGAGTATGGTCAAAGTGACCTTAACAAAACCTGTTGTTACAAAGATTTTGAGGATCCAGGAGAATGTAGGGGGAAGAGGGAGAAAGGAATATTCCAAACAGTAGAGAATAAGTCTGGTTACATTTTTCACCACTGAGCACTTTACAGCAAACTGTGTTTCCTGTGGAAAGACAGCTTTCATGAAGCCTTTCCACACCTCTCTCTATTCCAGTGATTTCCAGTCTTTTTTCAGATATTTCTCCGCTTATGTTTCCATACCTATATCTATGACACACATGTATATTTAAAAGACAGTAAGTAACATTATAGGTTACAGCAAAAATACACATTGAGATGGTGTACCACTAAAAGCGAATATTTCCAAGGCAGTTTGGAGCTGAACACTGTGTCTGTATTAACAATACCCTACAAAAAGTTTTAATCTCACAAGCTTTCTGTACATCCCAAATTAGGCTGTGGCAATTACAGCAAAGACCACACATATTATTCATTCAAATTTGAATACAAGAGTCAGTCTTTTCAGAAACAGACTGTATTTTGGTAATGAAATCTTACCCCAAAGTAGAATCTTAAATGACAATTCATCAGAATTAAAAGCATTGACAAAGTAAGTGTTTTGGGCTTTCATACATTCTTATTTTTAAATGCTTTTGGCAGCTAACTCCATCTTTAAAATTCCAGTACAATTTTGTGGAATTGCCTTCTACACTGAAAGGACATAAAGCAGTAAGAATAGATTTACCCCCTTTCTGTCTCCTGTCACAGCATATGTTGCAGTCGAGACAGCCACGATACCCAGAGTGTCACCACACAATTCCAGAAAGCTCCAACCCACACAGAGTCACACCACGGCACTTCAGAAGGCTGCAGGCTCTGCTCCCCTTGTCCTTCAGCCCAGCCTTTTATCCCCTCCTGCTGATGCACTGCCCCTGTGTGCCTCTGTGCCCTGTGTGGTTGCTCAGCACACCTGGGCACTCCATGGCTCCTCACCTTCAGTTTTATTCACCTGTCCTGCACAGCTGCACCCACTGGGGATGAGGATCAGCCCCAGCCCCGCTCCCAACCACCACACACTGTGTGCCTGCAGTTTCTGCTTCAAAAGCTCCTGAGGAATAAAACCTGACACAGAGGGCATGAAGTGATTTGGTTTTCACAGCAGGATTACACAAACTACAGGAAGACACAACCACTCTACCCACTCCAGTCCTTGAGATCCTGGCTCCAGGAAATGGAATTCCAGGGGAATCTTGCTACTCTGCCAATCCTATGGTTGGCACAACTGCACCCTCCTGTTGCAAAAGGCACTGTCATTGGAAACAGTTTTTTGTCACAGGCTTTCCTCCATACACCTGCCCCACCAGCTCTTTTTCAAATTTGTGTGCCTCCTGACATTTAGGAAATTGAGAAAGGCAATACTGCTGTGTGTGGGAATCATTGCCTTAAATCCAGTGCCCCAAGATGCACAGTGGAACTGCAGTCAGCAAGATGCTGGAACTCCACTGGCTGCAGAAATCTTGAGGTCTGACCCAAGAAGCTCAACAGAGAAAGCAATTTAAAATATACAACTGCCAATGCAACATGGTGTCTTTTTTGGCAGAGGACATAAAAATAGCAAAGAAACGACAGCTCTGTTCTTTTTATGAAAGCCTGGCAGTTTTCCAGTAGAGACTTAAGTACTTTTTGTACTTTGGGGGGAAAAAAAAGGCAATGGGATGTGGTCCAAGACTGGTCATAGGAACCTGAGAAATATGGAATAAGAGCTAGGCTGAAGCAGCCAAAGTGGTACCACCAGCTGCAGCCCCATTAATTAACGCTCTGCGGTATGTAGCTGTAAGAGTGACCCTGATAATTGCTGAACATGAGCAGATAACTTTTAAAAACAGCTCTGCTTTTCTTACTGTGGTCTACTTACCCAAGGAGTACCTTGCACATTTCCCCCATCTCCCAGGGCAGTAAATTAGGTCTAATTGCAGAAGTATGTAGTAAAAGCTATGCTCAGCTTTCTGCGGCATTTGAAGATTTATTTTACAGTTTTAGGTTTTCTCTGGAGGTTTAAATTGTGGGGAGAGGGACCTGAGAGAAAATGCAGATTTTAGGGATCTATAAAATTTCCTCAGTGTAGACAAATAAGTTTTCCTCTTTAACTCAAACAATGGAACTGAAAACTACAGTTCTGGGGGTGACAGCAGAGCTCACTAGAAAAGAGATTCCTTTCTTAGTTTTTTGAGTTTTTCTTTTAATTTGAAAAGAATGATAACTTTATCTGCCTAAAACGGAAAAAAATGACAGCACGATGAATTATTTTTACTGTACCCTCAATGTAGTTTTCTGAATAATTTTGGAAAAAAAAATACCGAAAGTGGATACAGAGGAAAATTCTACAGCTTTGCTGATATCACTGACTTGTGCAAACAGCAGCAACTGCTCAGGATTTCAGATCCTTGTGCTGTGCCTTTAGTCTCTGTGTGAATCTCAGTCATGCTTTCAATCCTCTTTTACAAATATTTTCTTTGTCCTTTTTGTCTCCCCTACATTGCTGTCCCCCTGTCCCTGCTACAGGCCAGGCTCCACACTAAAATCCAGCAGGGAACAGGAGCTCCTCACTCCTTCCAGAGCCAGATCCTTCTGGTAGCTGTGAACTTGACAAACAGCCTGAGGATTTTATCTCTAAATAAAACTGTTGGGTTGATCCCAGGAAACAATGTTTATCTCAGACTACAGAACACAACTTGCATGCCCTGCGCAGAGGGGGACACTTAACATGTGCTGCTTTTAGCAGTGAGCTAAAAGTGCTTTTACCTGTTCCTGTCAGGGATCTGACACACAGGGGGAATGCTGCTCTCTTGTTCCTTAGTAAGTGCCAGCAAGGAACCACTTCCTCTGACCAAACCCCAGCACCTACACTCTGAATGCCACATCTACATGTGTGACAACAGAGATGTAATCGAAATGAAAACAAAATCCACAGACAAAAAGTAGTCACCCAACTCAAGGCCAAGCAGAAGAAGAAAAGACAGGAGAAGGTTTTCGGGCTGGCTGGTTCTTCCGGGAATGCAGCTGTGCATTCCAGCAGGCAGCAAGAATGTGGGTTTTTCCACTTATGCTGATCACAAGCTTTGCTACATTCTAGGAAAAAGCATTCATCCCCCATGCATGCGGTTGAACTAGATAGCTTCACAGAATAACACTGCTCTACATGAAAGAAGTGAAATTAAACAAAGGTTCTTTAAAGGCTTCTAATGTCAGCCAGCATCATAGGGCAGAAAAATTAAGTCACTGTCAAGAACACACATTTCTTTTTCTGGCTGTGCAAGCCTGAATTATACTGGGCATATCTGACATGTAGCTTGATGTTGTCTCAGGCTTTCTACTCCCACAGCCAAGTGAAACAGAATCCAGAAGTTTTGCCAAATTTATCATATGTAGTTCTTTATACCAATTTAGTATGATCAGTAATGATCAGCCAAAAAGCCTCCTCAGGTCCTTGTGTTGCTGTGTATTTTTCTGTCTCTCCAAAGAGTCACAAAGCGTTGACTTTTCTTGTGCCCCACTTTGGGCTGAAACCTTCCTGTGTTGTGAACAAAGGGATGCCAACAACAAAAGAACTTCTGAGGAAGACTCCCCCTGAGCTGCTACCAGTGCTGCTTTTTAGAGACACCACTAATCCTATAGCTAATAACTGAACCACTGCAAAAGATCCTTGGAACTCCTTCCTTCTGCCAAACGGCACAAAGCTTAAATAGATAGCATCACTATCTGCCTCAAGTGTGCTCCATTAAAAACAGATCCTCCCCTCACCTTCTGACACAGCAGTGGAGAAAAAGAAGCCAAAAACCAAAAATAGAACTTTTGTAGTAGCCAGCTTGTAATGACATGGCAAAAAATTGACCAGTAAGGGGTGAAGAGTGACAGGACCATGGGATCTTCAAAGTGTATGGTTTGCCAAATTCAAAAGTGAGTTTATCACTATGAAAATGCCCAATCTTCAATGGCATTTGATTCAATTCTCACTGTTTTCTAACGATGTTCTAATGTGAAAAGAGGTCAAAATTGTGATGAATGTTGTGACTTATCTATTAATAGGTAAAAAGCTAAAAGCTAAAAGCTTGATAAAGCTTTATCTCTCCTCAGAGCAAGTGCCTACCTGTTGCACCAGTAGATGGTCCTTAGCAGGACTCATTTTAAAGTTAGAGCTTTGTCACCTCTGAAGAGAGTGTTTCATCTTTTAAACATCTCTTAAAAAGTCGCTTTGTACTTGTTCTGGCTCTCATTAATTCTAAGGGGAATTGCAAAAAGGACTAGTAGAGCTTATATAAATAATGAACAATGAGAAAAAATGGGATATAAAAATAAAATTAATTGCCTCCAAATCTGCCCCATCTCTTTTTTTACCTTTCAATAATGATTACATATGTCTTCTGCACATTCAAGCATCAGAAAAATATATAAACCATTTTTATGGCATAGAGCAAAAATTTATCTCTGTATTTCAGCTTAGATCTGCAAGAATACACTTAAATTTTAGAAATGGAGCAAGAAAACCAAGACAGTTTTATTCCATGCACAGCAATTACTCCAGCTGTCAGCAGAAGTCACTTTTACTGCTAAAGCAGAAGTACAAAGCATCAAGTGGATCCCACAAAAACAACCCAAGTTTATTTTAGAAGACCACACCTTCTGTTCTGTAGGCCCTTAAGTCAGGCATATGCAAGAGCAAATTACCAAGCAGAATTAAAAGAAGTGAAAAAGCCAAGGATTCAAGCAAAAAGCTAATTTTTTTCCTTAGCACTTAGGAGAACCAAAGTTAGTACTGAATTTCAAAAACATTTACAGATCTTCTGCAGCTCTCCCACACTTTGCTGTACAGAGAAATCCTGCTGCCACTGTGGACAACAGGAGTTCTGCTGTCAGCTTTAGTGGAAGCCAGAACTCTACCCTCTTTTAGTACCAAAGCCCACAAACCCAAAATTCAGCCCTTTGTGGTTTGTTTTCAACCACAAAGAGGGGTGGCAACACTTGCTATAAGGCAGTGAAAATTTTCAGTAGCTACTGGTTATGCTAAACATTATTTAAACTGATCCATATACTGGTTGTGCTAAATTTATTTAAACTGATCTCTTTCAGTCATGAAGGTACCCATATTGCTGGAAGTGTCCAACTTCAGCTAATTTAACAGCGTATAAATGGTAACACCAATTTAATTCTCACAGCTCCAAAAAGTCTCATTTTCTTTAAAACAAAACACAAAGATAAAAACACAAATTAAAGTCTAAAGACGATGGTAAAGGTGTTATTAAAAACTCTGCCCTGGATTCTTTCCCAGGGCACACTGATGTAAATACTGTGTATTTCTAAAGTTTCTCTTGGCTTCCTGAAAGGGAGTAAATCCTAGAACAACAGTATGAAATCTGTTTGAACAATTTAACAAATACTTGCTGCAAAAACGTAGATTATATGTGTGATGTATAAAACCAGCAGATTACAGAAAGCAAATCTTATTAAACTCTTTGTCCTCCAAACCCAGGATGGATCCTTATAGCCCATCTCCCATAGAAGCATTGTATGTGAAATGGGGTAATGTATAAACAAAGTGCTTTATCTGGGGTATGACTGGAAGCTCCAGGATTGTAACGTCCTTTAAGATAACATTCCAAACCTATCCTTTTAAGTTTTCAGCCAAGAATTTGTTTTTATAATTTCTTTGCTCTTGGCAAAAGGAAACTATACTTCAGGCTAAGTTCACCCTCTCATTCAATGCCACTACCACTCCCCCATTTTTTTGCCAAAGACACAAAACAAGTGTTTTGAAACCCAAAACAACAGGGAACAGGCTACGGCTGCTCTGTGTCATGGTTTCTTAATCATATTTACCATGAGACATCACCAGGATGCTCATTACCAACACAAATAATAATATTGTTTTATCTCCCACTGGATCTCACCCTGCACTTCCCACTCGGGTGTCCCAGCTACCACGAGCTGATCTGGGAGAAGGCAGCAGTGGTGTGGAAAGGGCCTGACTCCTATCCTAGGGCAAGAATGCTCAGGGTTTAGTACTGCTGTAATTCTGCCACTGCAATGTGTCTTGGAAACACAGTACTCCCTTGCCCTCACAAGGAACAGATTTAATCTACTTTTTCACTCCAAGATTTTGGTCTTCTTTCTCACAGACTGGTGCACGACACAGTTTTAGGCACCCTAAAGCTTAACTCACTTCCACCCCCCCAAAATGAGCTAAAGGCCACCAAGAGCATCTCTACCTCCCAGAAAACCCTCTCACAATATGAACTATGTGATGAGGTCATTTATTGAGCATAACCAGTAATAAAACCTCAGAAGGGAGATTTTAGGGAGTGTCTGCTTCCCCCTCTACCAGCTGCAGGGATTTTCCAATCACTTTATACTGCCATAGCAGTATGGACTTCTCAAGGGAAAAAAAAGCCACTGCTGGGTACACATAGAAGCTAATGATGAGCAGCTTTGAAGAAATCTCAGTCTCAATCATTTACAAATAATATCACTCTTAATTGCACTCTGTGAAAGAAAATATATGTTGTAACAATTTTTCCTGATAGCCACACCTACATCTGACACTAAGTAAACACTATATATCACTACAGAGGCTGAGTCCTTATTTCACTTTGTTGAGCAATAGCAGAGAGATGATACCTCACTGTAAAACACCATTTTTTCATTTAATTTCACATTAATTTAAGCACTGCTGTTCACAAAACTGAAGCACTTTTACAGAAATCCTACAAGCTGAACAGAGATGTTCTCAGAAATGTTAAAAAAATGAGCAGGGAACAGAACAGAAATTTTTGCAGCAAATTTTAGGTGTGAGGAGGCAAGCCCAGAGCATGCGTGGAAGTGTGTGATTGTGTAAGCCTCATGCTGTTCCTTGTAGTTTCCTGACGGATGAAGCCAGGATCATGCTCTGCTGAGAGTCAGCATTTTTTTCTTGCAGGAAGAATTGCTGTATTTTGTCTCCTGCCTTTGGGATGCTCAAGAGAGAAAACCCTTCAGTGCAGTAGGGACAATTTTTTTTTTCCCCCACCTTCATCCTTGAAAACCATTTGCAGTTCTAGGAGAGGGACAAATGCCTCCCTTAAATAAAAATAAAATCCCTCTCAAACAAGGAAAAGGAAAAGAACATATTACCCACCTGAGACTGAGAGTTAAACAGAGTTTTACCTTTATTCCCCCAACAAATGAAAACAGAGACCAAGGGAGAGCTTGTCCCAGAGTGCTCTGGGAGACTCTGGGGTGGCAAGGAGAAACAGAGACGGGTTCATGACCACCAGGATCCCGCCCCTGCTCCAGTTAATTCAGAGAAGTGTTGGAATTCATAGCCCTTGCTGAGCCCTCCAGCAGCAGATTTACAGCTTCTGCACATGCTGCTGTAAGAAGCTGTGTTTATTATATTGCTCATGCTGCCATCCCAAATGCATCCTATTAAAATGCTCCTTTCCCCTGTCAAAAAGTTACATTCTGGTCTCTTACTCAGCCTCTGAATTCAAAGGCCTTCCCCAGAGCTCAAATAATTTCACCTGGATATCAGCAGTGATATCAGCAGCTCAGGAATTTAAGCACATCCATTCAAAATCATGAATCCCTTTAAAAACACTTAACTAAATTATGATGTGTTTGTTAAATTTTGCATGCCAAATCAAAATAAACCCTTGCCTTAGAAGAGCCATCCAACTTAAGCTGGAATTTCCATGGGAAAAAAAATAATGCAAAGCCTTTTGATGAGAATGTGGAAGGTTAGACAATTTGGATTTAGAACTACTGAAGGAACAAGATCTTTACCTTATGTGTGTATCAACAAGAGAACAAAGACTGATATGTGCAATTAACAATAATCTTCAAAGTGAAGGACTAGAATCAAAGAATAAATTGTTTTTCTTCTGAAACTAGAAATTAGCAAAACCAAGGTCAGACAATTTCCTGAAAATAAATGTATTCGTTTTTTTCTGCTGTTTTCCTTTTCCCCCATTGTTTTTTGATCAGTATTTACTAAAAACTCAACGTGCTCAGGACTCAAGTGTTTGGTCTACAGCTCATCACTGGAGAGGCACAGACACAGCATCAGAACACCCTGGGCCAATGACTTTTTTATGCTTTACAGCCATTTATAAATGGATTTTTAAAAAGAAACAAACCCACCTCTTTATTTTGGAAGGCTGAACCAACAGCCTTGTTTTGGGTAAGTTTCCACTAAGTGGTCAAATATAAAATGATAATACAGGTTTAATGGACAAGTGAATTACAACCATTGTAAAAAAATGAACAAATTTTACTGATTGTTTTTATATACAGAACATTTCAGCTCACATCCCAGTAATATTCTGGTCTTCACAGAATCACAGGGTGGTTGAGTTGGACGTGACACCTGGAAGTCCTCTGGTCCAGCCTCCTGCTCAAGCAGGTTCATCTAGAACTGGTTAGCTGGAGCTGACCATTTTCCTAAATTCAGGAGGAAACAACAAAAATTGTTTGCAGGATTTCTTACTGTTGGGTTTTTGTTGTTTTGTGGGTGGTTTTTTTTTTGGTTTTTTTTTTTAATTGTTAATCTCATTGCTCTTAGAAATGTGGGAATGATAGAAAGATGCTCTTTATGGTGATTTCTTTGTATCTGCTTTGTACAGCTCTTTGGAAGTACTGGGTAGCCAGTCATATCACCAGAACTTTAATTTCTAGCAGTGATCTCTGCTAGAATTCCCTTCAGGATTATATCAGAATTTGGATTCCTTGTTTGCCACCAAATACTCTTTCATATTGGTAGCATAGAAAGTGAAGTGGAAAAAAAAAAGGTGTAGGCAGAGCTGAAGAGATTTTGAACTTGATTGTGTTTTCAAAGTTGTGTATTTTAACAACCTGTTATTTTAAAAAACTTTTAAATTCAGGGCATGCATCTTTATTGGTTAAAGGCTTAAATTAAAAAAAAAAAAAAAAAAAAAAAGCATGTTCCTCATTGACTGTAATTTTGGCTCCTAACAACAATTATTCAACAAACATACATTAAAACAACTCCTTTACTACCTCCTCAGTATTTCTACAAGAGAATATAAAACTTTCTAAGTCAAGGTGTACGGGGTCAACTTAATCCTGCCAATAATCTTTGCAGTGTGTGAGAGATTCTCCAGCAGCTTCAGCTCAGGAGTTTAAAAGAGTTATCAAAGCTAAAAAGTAGGATTACAGCTATCGGCCCAGTACTTCTGTTTTAAGAGGTGGATTATTGATCAACACTGAGATAAGGCTGATCTGAGTGAAAGATTTCCAGTCTAACCAATAAGAAACCAAAGTGTTACTTCAGAGAAGGCATTTTTTGTACATTTAATCACACTGTCCATTGAATAGAAATTACATAAAAGCTGTATGCAAAAAAGTTGATTTTTAAAAATATCTGTACAATCTTCTCATCACAGGAAGGGATCAGAATTTCTTTTAGCTCTCATGATAAAATACTAGCAAACTAGCCATCTCAAATACACTGTTCAGGGCTTGGAAAAGGGAATTGAAACAAAACTAAACAGAAATATTCAGATGGGAACGGTATACTCACTTGGATCAAAGTAAAAGTAAGCTGTAAGTGATAAATCCTTTGTAAATGTGCATAATTCTTTTATATGGATGCTCTTCTGGTATTAACAATTCTTTACTGTTTTACTTGTTGTAGACTTACCTGTTTATTTTTCCTGTTAAATGGTTTCACCCTTCAAGCTTAGCATAACTGTTCACATGCAACAATTTAGCAAAACTGAAGAAAACAGAGCAGTACAAAAATTCACTCTATGGTCAATAGGTATCAGTGACCTGGGTGATTGCTTTTCCTTTTCACACTGGGTACAGAACTTTCACTTTGGTAGGAGAAATACTCTGGTCTCCTGGAACTCAGAGAGGATCACAGCTACACCTCCTGTGTACATATGGAAACATATGGGCTCTTTCTCTTTTAGTTTACTCTAAAATAAAATTAAAATAAAATAAAAGTTGTTTTTAGGGCAAGTGTGCAATTAATAGACTGAAAGCAACCAGGTGACATGCCATTATAATATATTGTAGCAGGTATTTAAGATGCATTTTCAAATCAGTTTGACCATAGTCGAAACAAGAGAAAGGATTTTGTGTCATCACAGCAAGGGCTGACTGCAGTTATGCCATTTTGAAAATCTCTCCACTGATAAACAGGTCTGCTTGTTTTTAAAGCTCTGTTTACTTATGTCTTTGTGGAACTGGCACAGCATTTCCTAAGTATATTTTAAGCTATTTCTGTTATTGTTATTTCACAGGTATTTTCTTCCAGAGTACATCTTTTGTTTCCACAGAAATAGCACCAACTTCTTTTGTAGTCCCTGTGTTTTCTGGGGACACCAAAGGCATCTGTTATCTGCCATGGCTTGTTTCTGTGCCTCTGCTGGGGGTGTGGACAGAGTGTGCTGCAGGACAAACATCTTTCCAAATTAAGCTCTTAATCTCCCTGCTTTAGGTAGTATTGTTTAGTAAGTAAGAACATGAATAACTCAGGGATCATGTATGGCTGCTTCTGCTGTACTCTCCATGGTTTGCAAATAAACTCTGAAAGGCCGTCTAAATAGTTTACAGTCTGGAGCTGTGCAAGTGTTGAGGAAAACACTCCAAAATTTGTGTTTTAAGATAATCTATACCCTTTATTCTTAGCCCAAATACACTGGGAGTGGGTTGCGGGTGTGCACAATACACTGCATTCCCAAATATCTAACACACTGTATTCTCAAATATCTAATTTAAACCTTAATTATACAGTCCTTTGAATAACACAGACAGAAGCTGATCCTTTTAAACTAACCCAGGTAAGTCCTGAATGGAAAAATATCATCTATCTATGAGCAGTTTGGATTTTAAAAGGTGTTGAAGTCATATGTAAGAGTCCCTTCCTGGTTTTTAAGTAAAACACATCTTCTCAAGTTATTTGAGGAACTTTGTAAAAGAATGGGTCAAATCCTTACACATAATCTAATAAATGCTACTGTGGGTAATTCAGAAACACATTCAGTCCACCACAGTGGGACCTCAGGAGCTGTGACAAGAGGAAAAAAATAAAGCATCCAAAAATCCAGTTTGCGTAATGTACAACTCTACAACCTGAAGTCTCAAATACTTACCTTTAAATGTTGTTTTATGTTATTGCCACCAGCACCACATATGAAAATATGGCTTACACTTGGTATTCTAATTTCTGTAAACCATTCTTACAGCTGTGAGTATTCCTATTGACTTCTGTATAAAGCCAAATCATAAGAAGGCCTTTGAAGATAAAACCATGACTCTGAATGTAGCACTGCTATTCCAGTTTTATGACCCTACTTTCTCCAAGACAGGATTTGCCATTTTTAGATCAACCACTAGAGATAAAAATAACCTTTCTGATAATAATTCATCACTTCTCTAACTTATGTAGACTGTACCTTTCTTTTACATGCAAAGCCTGCTCATTTTTAATCTAAGCAAATTCACAGGGAGGAATTGAAAATTTTACTTCTTTGTTGCCTTTTTTTTTAAATCTGCAGTAAATTAAACAGAGATGTCTCCAAAAGCACGAGGCTGGTGATGAGATGTGAGAGTTTTCTTATTTGGAGAAATCTAATTGTAAGTAGAGACATCCTTTTCCCGAAGTGCTCGCAGATTTACAGCTTCGAAATGGTGCAGTTGGACTTGGGTTTCCCTGTCGCCCGGCCTGCACCCTGACAAATCACCCCTGCCTGCTGTGACTGATAATCCTGAGGAACTGCAGGCCCTGGGCTCCCATCCCTGCCGATGCAATGTTCAACAGGCAGTCCTCTCCCAGGCTCAGCTCAACTCTCTGCCCAAATATCTGCACCTAAGTTACCCCTCTGAAGCACTTTCCTGCCTCATTCAGGCTCATTTCTTAACTCCCAGGTAACAAATCTGCAACCTGATTAAAACTGGGTGAGTTTAGTCCAGGCTCTTCTAAGGCAGCTGCCTAATCTGAGCCCTCTGCTGCAGCTGTTGTTGAACAGAAGTTATCTCTAAATTGCAGACAAAATCCTTCTATATTTACAAAAGCTACTATGCAAAATATCAAGATATACTGTATTACACTGTGCTTATTGTTTTCACTGGGACCTTACTGTTTGCTCAGTCCTCACTGTGAGAAACCCACAGCTGCATTTTGCATCTGACTGGGAAAGAATTTAAAACTTGAATATTCTGATCACAAGTTTCCCATTGCCAAGTAAATGTCACCATGCATTTCATGAATAAAAATTGTATCTCCTTAGAACTGAAACTGACTTCATGACTGGCAACATCAGGGATTCTTTTAATAGGCTTGGGGGAAAAGCTGGCATTGTAGTTGTGTACAATTAATCACTTTTCCTTGCCCCTTTGGTATCATATAACCAGAAAAGTTTTCCAGAAAGAAAGAGAAAGAGAAAGTTTCCAGAATACAGCATTTGCAAGACTATTAGCCAAGCTTCTCCACTGTTGCAAGCAGACACAGCCAAACTAGGCGAAATGAACTTGACAATGGGATCAAAATTAATCTAATGTTTGCTTAGACTGCATTTTTTTTTTACAGATATTGCCCTAAGGAAAGGGCTGGGACTCAGCGTGGTATCCTCCACTCCTCCACCAGCAGAGGCCCAATGGGACTCCAGGCTCTAGAATGGATTTTTTTGGAACTACCTAAGGTCACTGGGTTTGGAAAGACTCTTGGACCATAAGTGATGGTCAGGGACCACCAAGTGGGCTGTGGAAACCTTAGAAGAAGAAAACACTGACATGAACCCGAGCCTCTCTTGTGGATTCTTCCTCTCAGTGATAACACAAGTGAACAGAGATCCAAATTAGAAATGCATTACCTAAGTTTATTAGAAGATTAATTGTTCAATAAACGACAGAGAATCTTGGATGAATTTCTCTGCAACTCCAGTTCTAGCATCCAGCAGAGGAAATTAAAAAAATAAAAATGCAGCAATGAAACACTAAGTTAGAATCACCCAACCACCAGATGAGTAAAATACTCATTTTTTAAATTCTTGAAAACAGAAACCCTGAAAAGAAAGTGTACCCTGGCTGGAAAAGGCATGCTCTGATCATGAACATAAGCTGTGAAGCCCATTTAGAATTAAAGTCTCAGCATGTAAAGGAATTTAGCAATTTTAATGAAATGTATAAATAACAAGGTATTTATTATAGGCCACTGGAGCATGATGTCCTGTGACAGACAAAAAATTCCTCAGCCAAGAAAAGAAGGTAGAACTATAACCATTTACAGGCTGGGGGGGAAAAGTTACAGAACACGGTCAATTGATATTTTCAAAAAGGTTAAGACAAATATATATATGTATACTACACACATCCTTATCAGCAGCACATTGCAGAGGTATTTCAGCTATCTCCACATCAAATCAAGCTTGATAAAACAATGACATATCACATGACATCTGCACTCTGCTTGGAGAGAAAAAATGCTGGACTCAGCTCTACCTGTGATCTTTAATGTTATATCTTCTTCAACACTATCTGCCATTCAGGACACTTGAAAATATTTGTATAGTTCCTCTCAGATTATTTATCTAAAAGCTTTTCGACGTCTAAACTGCAGAAAGAAAGCTCCAGAACGTGGCTTGACCCAGAACCTCAAAAGAGGAGTGTAAAATAAACAAACCTCAATGAAAGAGAGAAGGTATGCATGAGAGGAAGGCTAGTTTTCCAAAGGAACTCATTGCCATTTCAGTATGATAAATTATCAATGTCAAACTGACACCTCTGTAAATAACTCTTCAAAATGCATTAGAGACACACAAACAAGTAATGAGCTCTTTTTGGAACTCTTTTTGTTCAGCCTGAAGTAAACACAGAACAACTAACTTGCGTGCTTGAAGCGAAAGAATGAGGAATTCCAGGCTGCACCAGCTCCCTCCTTCCTCTTCATTTCAAAATTTTGTCCACAAAGCAGAGATCTGTAGTGGTTGCTGTGAAAAGCCCTCCCCATGGCCAGGGCTGGACAGCCCCAGTAGAAGAGCAGCTTGCAGCACAGCACAGATGGGTTACCTCTGCATTCATGCTCAGGGGCTGCTCTTCAAGGCACTAGAAACACTAAAGCACTCAAACACTAAAGCACAAATTGTGATGGCCTCTGCCTTGATTACCCCACCAGAAGCCCCAGTTTGCTGACACCATCTGCACTCACCAAGTGCTTCGGAATGATCTCGTCCAAGATTTCTCTCCAGCTTGACCACCAGCCTGAGCCCAAACCTAGGTGAAGGTACCAGAGGTGAACATATCTCCTTTGATCTAAGCCTTTCAGTCCCTGGCTCACTACTGTTTCCTGGCTGTAGAACTCTTGCTGCTCTGAAAAGAAGGAGGAAGATGGTTTCTCTGCTGGTCATGAGACAGAACCCATCTGGAAGTGAAAGGAAAGAGTTTCATGCCTCACTGGATGCAAAACTCCGTCACTCTTTCAAGAAAATCCTTTTTCTATCTTTTTTGTCCTCAGTCTGTTTCTTTAGAGATGGCCAGTCCTTAACAGGGTGCTTTATATGTATGTGTTGTACTAAGGGGCCTGGAGGCAGCAAAAGTAGTACTCAAGCAGCCAAAATTGTGTCCATAAATACAGGTGAAGTCAAGCAAGGGCATTAATCACAAATAATATCTTCTATTATCTCAGCAGAGCTAAGATAAGCTTACAAGTCAGGTAAGGCCAGAAAATATGGTGACAGCTTCTAAGTTTTGGTTATACCAACCCATCAATTCAGAAAAGTATCAAGAAGTTTGCAAACAAATGCAGGCTAGGATGCCATATCCAGTCACAACACAATAAAAGAATGATCCTGGTTCATCTATCACAAAATATCAGTGCCTCGATTCAGATTCACCAATTGCCATAGAAGTTAAGGTTTCTTCTTCTTCTGGTAAAAGAAACTTAGTGGGGCATAGATTTGAAGCAGCCAGAGTCATTACCTGGTTTGAACTCCCACATAGCGTAGACCATTAAAATACAACAAGGTATCCCTGATTTAGTCTCAAAATTCTAGACATCAAACACTAAAGAAGTTTTAGCACACAGTAACCATCTCCAGCAGATTCCCATTTTTGGTGAACAATAGCACAACTCAATAACATAATTTTCTGCCCAAGAAAACCTCATGGCAATTGATAAATATTTAAGAAAGCAAAACCATTTCTCCACCATTTCTCCACCATTTCTCCACCATTTGACAATACAGAAACTGAAACTCCAAATAATGAAAGTTAGGCACAGGGAAATTAATCTGTAACTAAAGCCAAGCAAAATTTATATGTACTAATGAAAGTCTGCAAAGTGGGGTTTAAATGAGATCTGAGTGTCATGCAAGGCTTGCTGCCTGGGCTTTCAGCTTACCCAAGCCACTATAAAGTGAATATAAAATAAAGACTTTCCGAGTCTTATAATCTTTTTGATTTTACAGAGGAATTATGTTTATTTATTTATTTATTATGCTTATGTTTATTTACCTTTATTTGCTTTGTATTCCTGTACAGGAATAGCCAAAGGTGGTAAAGCAAAAGGTAAATTTTTCTCACAGAAGAAACTACTGAAGTTAGAGAAAGCAAATCTTTGCTATGGAAGGGTCCACATGCCTATCTAGCCCAGCCATATTTCTGGGGTTAAATGATGCAAAGATAAAAAGCTGACTTCGTGAAACAAAGGTAAATAGCATCTCAGATGCTCTCATTCATATTCTGAAGTTATTGCCATCAGCTCTGTGACCAACACATTTCACAGCTTGTGAATTTCCAACAATCATAAATTAGGGCAGTAAGAGAGCACCAAGTACAGTCCTATAAACCTTTGGAAGGGTTTGCTTTATTTATATTCCAGTTGGGGACACTACCAATACTCTATAAAGTATTGGAATCCAGTAGAATCCAGTCCTCAAACCATCCATTTTATATTTCTGATGGCCTGGATTATAACGATGTATTTTCACTGCTCCATAAGTTCACATACAAGGTAAGGAACTATGATTTATTTTTTGTCATTCTTCCAAGCAGAACTAAGTCCACCAGGTGCAAAAAAACTGTGCAGGCTTCACATAAAACAAGATCATGTCTCCAAGGAAGTGGAATAACCCTTCCTTTTCAGAGGCTTTGTTTAGCCCTGTTAGCTTTTACATGTGAGCAAAGTAACAGAAGTATAAAAATAATTAAAATCTGAAAAAAAGTTCTAAGGTCACTAAATTTGATTCTGAAGTCATGATCAGCTAGCTAAACACAACACCTAAATGCTAAACTAATACACAGATTCCCTTTTAGAGGAGCTTGTCTTTCTAGGTGAGATGTACTGATGAGGCATGGGAGGGAGAACCTTGTAAAGTTGCCCCATAAACATTACTCCCTAACTTCTTGTGTTCTAAGTCCTTTGTGACACCCATGACTGTCCAGAATACAGCACTGGCACTCACCATACATTCACTTTTTTCTAGGAAAGGTTATATTTAATGATGTTAAACTGCATTGAAAATATTTGTGACAGCTGTCAAATTAATTTTTTAAAAATTCATTAGGGTCAGTGTAACTGCAATAAATAGAAAATTAATGGCATGGGGATTCTTTTAAGGTTACATTAAAATAACATTCAGGATCTGTCTGAATCTGACAATATCCAGGGAACTGGCTACAGCCACAATTTGTCCTTAAATTCTTTGTGCCTACATAGGAAAGGTACTAAACAATCCATATTTTTTATTCACAGTGCTCCATGTGCTGGAGTAGAGCAAATAGTTTCAGATTAAACCTCAGATTTAGGCAGTTCAGCTTAATTTGGCTTTACAGCTCTCCTAAGGCAAGTTACTCTTTTGATCCATTTTTATAAATTCTGGAAAACTACATTTAAATATTCCCACAGGTGTTTGGAGGAAGAGCTATCATCCATTGATGGTGTGAAACGCTGATCCTTGTGCACAGAAGGACACAGAGCCTGGCAAAATCCTATTGCTCTCAGTGCTGCTGGCAGTGCCTACTGGGACATGCCAGAACAAGGGTTTAAATATAAACATCACTTTGCTGAATTCACTCCTTTCCTTTCCTGCATTCCCTACTTTCCCCTCGTGACACTGTGTCTCAGAAATACACCTTCTCTTGCCTCAGAGAAAAGGACATGGCAAAATTTGGATTTCTGCACTGCAACAGTTAGGATCATTGGAGAATGACATTCTCCCATCTGTATTTTGGGTTCAAAATATAAAAATATGGAGACAAATTAAATCACATTAAAAATTAAATCACATTAAATCTAGGATAGTTTTGAAATTTGTCAAGTCAATTACTTCATCTAAAAAAGCCAAAATGCAGAGCTTTAATTTGGAATGTATGTGCCAAGTACAGCTCATAGCTCAGTATTTTTAAAACAATATACCAGGGACTTCAAGGACATATGACTGAATCCTGTATCTTTTTGCTAAATTGAAAACAGGCAGCCAGGTGAAATCCTTATTTCCACATTTACATCTGAGTTTTTTCCCAGTTGGACAGGAGAAGCTATTCTCACAGGGATTTTAAACACATCTTTAAATTGCAATTTTGTTAGTTAGATCTGAGTGACAAGAAAGATGAATCATGTCTCAGAATTTATTCAGCATTGCTAATTAAACTCATTCCTGGAGGCCTGGGAAGCACTAAACCACTGGAGTGTAACAGTGAAAATTAGTGATTTGAATAGAAGAATCATGAACTTTGGAAAAGAAAACATTACCCATCGGTGGAGCTCACAAAATAGCCTCTTACAGAAACTAAATAAGATTAATGAAGGTGAAGTCAAGAAAAACAACAGCTTTTAAAAGTCCTCATGTCTTATTTTCTAAAGAACACATAAAATAGACTCAGTGCCACTAAAAACCCTTAACATGCACATTTAACACGAAAATAGGGAGGCAAGATTTTATAGGCCTCACCTTACTACATTGCACAGAAAAAAAAATCTGCCCAACAAAAAATATTAAAAAACAATTTAAAAGAAAATAACCTTCAAGTACTTCCAAATATTTGGGTCCAGGTCCCAACCTTTCAAATTTTGTCATACTTCAGTTAAAACTGTTATGATAGGTGTTTCAGAGCTACCATAAATGTTTATTCCCAGTGAAAGAACTATGCATAAATATTCCTGCTGAATAGTCTGGAGACTTGTACACCCGGCACACAGCCCTTGAGGGCTCAGTCTTTCACTTTGCAACAAACAAAGCACAGATATGACAATAAAAATCTGTCGGGATAACAGAGCTACTGCATCTGGAAAGCCATACAGAAACACAGCAAAGAGGAAGCTTCGAAATCAGAAGTCATTGGCGGAATGTTAAATTTGATGCCGGGGTTACTCTCCTGGTGGGAAGGCCTGGGCTTCTAAGCTTGGACTTCAGTGGGCCCAAGGAGCCATGGAAGATTGTGATTACTTAGCACAGTGCTTGCTGTCAAGCCTGGTATCACTCCCAGATCATGCCAGAACATCCATGCAAATGTAAATCCCACAGCTGTCAGAATATCACTGCTGAGATTGGAATTGAACTGCTGTAACTGGAAGAGTGGGGTGAGACTTGCCTTCTGCTGCACTCAAATGAATAGAGAAATGCATGCATAAAGAGCTGTAGAACACACATGTAATAAAACACACGTTCCAGGACTTCAAAGCTTTCCTGCAAATCCCAGGTTTCTATCATGTTCCTTTTTTAAAAAGGGGGGGAAATAACAGACTTGTTAGGGGACTTCATCCAGTTGGCTGGATTATTCTATTTTTTATAATGCTATATTGGGTCTTCAGTGGTCAGAGACCCAGTCCATTTAGCAAGAACTTGTAAGTTCCAAGAGTAAAACACAGCAACCACAATTCTCACAACATACCTTCAGAGAAAATGTTACTTTGCCAACAGCATGATCAGTCTCTGGTTGGCCCAGGATTGTAGCTGGTTGTAGGTGTCATTCTCTTCAGCAAACTCATATAATTTGTGATTGAGCCATGCCCTGATAAATTCCTCATGCTTCTCACAGGAGTTTCTCAGACTTGGAGTCCTCTGTTACAGCATTGCCAGTGCTGGAATCCAGCTGTTCTGCATGTACAGGCATTTAGTCTGCCCACTATAGCATTTATGAATCTGTACACTCAGAAGCCTATTACTTAGAAGCAATTCAAAGCAATTCATCTCTAAGAACAAAAGAAAAAGCTCTTAAAAAAAAAAATGCATCCAGCTTACCAAAAGGGCTCAGCCTTAGATGTAAAACCACACTGACACCCGAAACCACAGCCCAAACCCCATCACCTCCATGACAAGGATATTGTAGCAATAAAAGTGCATCAGCTCTTGAAATCCTGCACTGTTTGGTGACCTGCTCCAGAGAGGTTCTGCAGAGATCCATTACCTCTGGAGGTTATGGGCTGGACCGAGCAGCAAAACACAGAAATGTGATCTCTGTCAGCCTTCACACGACACTTACAAAACTAACACACGCTGCGGCATAACTGATGACTCTCGTTCAAACCCACCGGGTGACTGAACATGCACAGCCCCATAATTGCTCTTTAAGCAGAGAGTTTTCTTGATGATTTGGAAAGTGGGAGACCAAACATAGAACTCCACCAATACACCAGGCAACTGACAGAAAATCCAGCCAAATGCTAACAGGAGGAAATTTTTGTTTAAAAAGCTGTTTCTATTAAAGCTCTCTTTGAGTGCAGAGTTCTGAGTTTGTAAGAACATCCCTCTCTGTGTTATTTACATTCAAAGTTACTCATCAGTGCAAATTACCCCTGACCATGGCTATTCAGAAAAATGCTCACTTTTCAAAATGCCAAGTTTATATCAGGAATACGAAATTTGAAAGGAAAATGTCAATTGGAACTAAACCGAAATTGTCCAGTAGCACTCCTTAACATCTAGCCATGCTATGAACTATATCAAGTTCAGCAGTGGCAACAAGTAAGCAAAATTTCCTTGAAGATGATTTTGTGATTGCCTGATTCCATGATCCTCATGGTTTCCTAAAGATATTTCTCAGACAAGGATAACAGAATACAGTAAACTTTAAAAAAAGAAGAATATGAAGAGTAGTGCCTATTTCCAAGCCATGTAAGCAAGACACAGCTCATTAAAAAACTGAGATTTATCACAAAAATTGACTCTTCAGAAAATAAAGATAAAAACTATAATTATACATTGTTGATTTGAAATACATGGGTCATATATTTATTGTAACTTAAAGTTTAATTATGAACCTCACAGTGCATTTAAATGGTTAAGAATTTTCTGAACTGTTCTTTTCCCTAAGAAAAGACGTTCTCAAGTTGCAGCTATCCTGAAAAAATAGCTTTCCAGCATTTGAGTACTTTTAAAGAAAGTATTTCCAACCCAGGAACACATTAGTATGTCCTTAAGGACAGAGCAGGAGAAATACATATCACGTATCACTGTGCTTTTAGAATTAAAGAGCAAGGGAGAATAACAATGGTAGTGTAGCTCCTAGTGAGAGGTGGATTCTTCAGCAGCAGAAAGCTGCCCTGGTTTAGAGCAGATTCAGGTTCAGAGATCCCTCTGCTCTCTTGTGAGCATTTCATACAGTAATACTAATACTAATACTAATAGTAGCACACTGTTCTTGGGGTACCTTAGAGAGAGGTATATCCTTCAAAACCTTTGCTTTGAGACATCTTCTGGGGCCTTTAGCAGAGAGGGGCAGAGCCACAGAGAAATGACTGGAAGCCTGAAAAGATCTCTTCATGAGCAGAGACAGGCATGAAGAGAACCATTGTTGACCAAGGGGGTATTCAGCAGAGGCACAGAGAGAAAACAGGCACTCAATATTTAGTCTGCGTTATACCTGACTTCTAATGAAACTGAACTGTAACAGCACATCATTAACTGCTGCAATCCCTGGCTTTACTAGGGCTGGAAGTAGAACTTAAAACATTGCAAAGACAAGCTTCTCACTCATTTTGGAATGGATGTCTCTCAATACTCCTCACAGAATATCTCTCACTCTTTAATAAAATTGTAATTGAAAACACTATAAAAACAGTGTGATTCAATGGGTCAGCTACAGACCTCTTACGATTACACCTCGGTAATCAATGACAGATTATAAAAACATTCAATGTTCTATTAGAGAAGGATATTATGCTTACATTTCATGGCATGTCAAACAGTGGCTGAGAAGAGACAATGAAGAACCTTTCCACTCCTCTTCCTCTGCCTTCTCTGGACAAGTTGTTCTGACAGGCTGTTTTGGAGCTCCATCCATCATCCTCCAAGTGATCCTCCAACAGTCAGGATCAGAGGCAGCATACCAAACTACATGACACATCATGACACACTCCTGTGTGACCATCCTAATGAACTTGCAAAACTGCAGGCACTTAGAGAACACATTAATAAAGTTTTCTTTGGAGACTTCCTCTTCAAATTTAAGATTACACACTGTGTTTACAGTGGAGACGGTCACCAGAATGGAATTTGACTATCCTAGCCATTTGAAAAAATATTGCTATATCTTGGACTTTTAATAAGGTTTCCACAAATTTTATATGGGTCAAAGGGAGGGAAAGTGCTTCTAAGATACTTTTAAGGTAACGCTTCCATTCCACTTAGAATGGAAACTGCCTTTTTGACACCTAAAGCTGCCGAGCTCTTGATCTGCTTTTCCTCAGGTAGAGAATCCATTAAGTGATGAACAACTTCTCAAGCAGAGTTATGAGCTCTTTACATTTTATGCACATGGCCTCAGATTCTTCCAGCTACTTGGAACATTTTTAATTCATGAATCGGCCATGAGCCCTTGACTGCAAGAACCACAGAGTTCTGTACAAAGATGTGAAGGCAAAGCACACTGAGCTCTCCTGAGCCAGTTTGTGGATTTGGGGGCATTATTCTGGCACCTGAGGGAGTGGTTACAGAGTTTTGTGAATTTTTTTTCAGGATGCTTTGAGGAGCACATTGACAGAAGCCCTCAAATTTCTTGTAAGTACCATTCTTCTGAAATTCATTTAAAAAATATAAAATCCACAACTTCCTGTCTTGCCTGCTTTAACAACAACATTTTCTCTAAGATCATCACCAGATGAATAGAATGTTTTGTTTACCTTTTGGTCTAATCAAACAGGATAGATTTTGTTTTGGGACAATGTTTGGTTTGTAATGCAAAGTGCTTGTTGAAAGATGTTTCTGTTTCCTCTGTATGTAAGGTTTTTCAGAGTCTTTGGTGGTGGCATCAGCTGTGTTTCACAGCCTGCTCACCCAGGAACAGGCTGTTGAAGGACTCATCACAACACAGGTTACAGGAAAGCAATGCCAGCCACAGTGCAACTCCACGCAAACACTCTGTATGTGACTTGGCAAAAGGGCTTTCCCAAGAATTACAGCTAAACTCCATTCTTTTCATGGGTTAGTATTTTGGGTTTTTTTTTCAATAGGAGGGACTAGAGAAAGTTGATAGGAGCAAATACATGTTTAGATAGCATGTCCTATTTGACCAAAAGTGTAATTTCTCAGTTACAAAGGAAGCGCAGAACATTTTTTAACTTTGCATTTTTATAACTGAATCAGAGATGGCTAAAAAAAAGATAATTTCTAAATAAACTGGAAAAAATGAGATGCCTAAAAACCAGTGCAAGGATGACATTTTTTCCAAAATGAACTCCATAGCAAAAGGAGAAAAATTCTCCCCTTAAAAACCCAAGCATCAAGTTCTTTCTCAAAAGTTTGGACTAACTTCCCCATGCATTCTTCTTCTTATGAGACTGATACTTAATAAATCATATTCATTTGTTTGTGCTTGTTTTCACTGGAGACCACGAAAGGCCAAAGCTCATTTGCTTTGCACATACCCGAAGGGAGACCACAGCATTTACCCAGAACAGAAATCAATTTTCCTTATTCCAGTGCAGCATGTTGGTTGTTGTATTGTCATTACCAGATAAGAAATAATTTCTTATATGCTTCCTGCCCCAAACCACCACACTGCTGTACTACAATATCTGAAATATAAATGTACTGTTTTCAAGTATCATAATTGTCCTTTTGGTTAAAGAGCTTGGAGACTCCTGGAGGAAGCATAGCAAAGATAAGGAAAGACCAGAAGGATAACTAAAGATCTGTAATGAAGATGATGTTTTGTAGAGTGTGTAACAGGAATTATGCAAAAATCATTCCACAGAAATGTTAGAAACCTCTGAGAAATAACGAAGTTATTTAAATGCAGTCTTAGTTTAAATGTGAACTTGCACATGATAGATGTGATTTTATACATATCTATATATAACCCATAAACCTGTGGATAATGTACAGAAATGATAACAATCACTGGATAAAACCCACTGTAGATTAATGAAAAAATCTGAACAAATCCTGAACTGCTCAAGGAAGGGTACACAGTTCTGACAGATCCCTTAGTACAAATGGTGGGAGTAAAACATATCCACATGATAATCACATCCTTACCAAAATTGAAAACGTATGTGAAAGTCATGGTGGTCTTGCAAAAATATAAACTCATAAACGATTTTTTGATTTGGTGTCATCATTCATTTCTTTCATTTGAGAAATCAGTTTTAGTAGGCCATGCAAAGATTGATGGCTTTTTCATAAAAGGATATTTTATGAAATAGTGAAATGTAGCATATTTCTACCTGATAAATGCAGAGACCTGTAAACTTTGAACCCACATTGGCCTTTGTTGCTCATGACCCTGTTTAAGTGATTTATTTTCTTTTAACAACTGCAGTCTGCAGGAGGTAGAATATACTGCATAGATCTTTCTGTTGAAAATTGAACAGTTTAAACAGAATGGCTGACATTAGAAGAGCTATTACTGAAAAGTCATATTATCTTCATTTCAGTATCCCTTTTAGGAACAATATTTATGGTTAGAGAAAATGCATAATTTATAAAAACAACTTGGTAGGCTGCTGCGGAGCGTTGGAGGAGTTGGCATCCTTAGCCCCACATCAGGGTGTCACCAGGACTGCATCAAAGCTAGACACTCTGGAAACATGGCATGTGGAAAAGGATAAAATCAGAAAACTGGCCTGTTGTCTAGAAGAACATCTTGAGGGAACTGAATACTCCCCACCCTTGTGAAGCATTTGGATATCAAAGTGGTAGCAAATTCCAAGGAAATACTCTGTTACAAGTTTTCTGCCAGGCTTTAATACAACAGCATGTTTATCATTGACTTAAGTGAATTCAGTTTCTTTTTTGCCCTCCTTTCACTGCTTTTTGTTTTTATTTGGTTAATGTGCATGAAGTCAAACAGTATCATAAGCATGCTTCCCACTCCTCGGTGTGGATGTCACCATGGAAGTTCAGCAGATCAGTCCCCTTCCATCTGTAGGGAGAAACCACCTCAAAGCCAAAACATTTACCCTGTGGAGACCCAACTTTGTTTTGCTACTGATCTCAGGTGACTTCCCCAGCAGCACCACTGCTGCAATAATCTTCATCAGATGACAAGCCTACAAAATCTTAGCAGGTTTTAATGTGTATCTCTGCATTATCACATAGTGCCCAAGGCTCCTGCTTATAAAACTAAATGGATATGATCAGAGAAATGAACAAAGCTTTTTTAAAACTCTGGTTTGAAGTTGCTCATTCATGAAACATGCTTCTGTTAAGTGAGTTCCATGTTTGTGGAACATCTCATGACTATATGGTTCTTTAATAAAAACAATAAAAGTTTAAAGCTCCCCTACTTTTCTCTGCTCTTCATTATTAGAAATAAATCTTATGAAGCAGATAAAAGTATTACAATTAATCCCTCCTGAATGGAGACAGTATGTACTACTATTTTCAATACAAGAGAAAATGACTTTGACTAGCGTGGCAACAACTGGCAAGCTGATTTTATAGTTTTGATTTATTGAATATTAGGAAATAGACTTTTTTAATAACAATTCCATTTAAGTATTCATTAAAATGGAATTAGTACAAGCAGGGCCAGATTCTGATATCCATATTCTTGTCAGACAGCATTTTATTACAGAAAAGTCTCTCTAACATCAGAGGGATTACTTGTAAAAGGCCATTCAGCATGAGTGAGAACACAGGGCTAGACCCTACAAGGGTACAGAGGTTTTAGGTGCTCCCTCCTGACCCCCACATGCCCCACACATCCTTTGGCAGCGGCTGAAGCAGTATGGAATTGTGTGCTCCAGGCATTTCATCCACACTGGTGTGCATCAACTCCTTATTCCACAAACAGCTGACCCACCTTGTCCCTGCCCCAGGTATATGGGATATGGAATAGATATCTTCATCCTCATAAGGGAAATAATTCCCAAGTGCTGATTATTTTGATTTATATTTATCTTCATAATTCTTTCAGCCTAAGTTTAACCCAAAGAATGCATAGCACATGTTGCCATGAAAAACGCACTATGAAAACGAAATTTGATTTACAAGAAAAATCATTCAGAAGGAAAAAAGTAGGGGGCCACAGTAATGAATCTTACTGAAAGATCAAGGCTTCTCTTTGCACAACAGAAGAAAAGGCCACCTTGCATTTTTCTTTTGTACACTCCTGATTTAAATACACAAATAAACAAATTCCAGTAAACTCTTGAGATGGCACTGGGTAAAGAGAACTGACTTAGTTGTTACTGTTATTGATAATTAGAATAAGCACATTGATTTTTCCCATATGTAACCTAAAATGTCTCCAATTCTGAGTTCTAGCACCTGTCCTGTATTTCTTTATTCAGTGATCTCTATAACGAGCAGGGGAGGAGGTTGAGAAATTTGATCTTTATCCATAAAACAATGATGGATGAGCAAATTGTGAATGTCCTAATATATTTTTTGTTCAAAATTACTTGGCAAAATATTTGGACAAATAATTTTTAGTATATATTCTGTAATTTCATATTTTCATTACCTTCACAGATCATACCTGGAATATGCTCCTACTCCTCGACTGGGTGAACACAGAATTCAGTCCAGACAGCAAATACTTCACAGCCTGTTCCCTGTAGGTTCCCGCAGAATCTCACAGCAAAAAAATCATTTGCTAATAGAAAAACAAATATGGTCAAACCCGATTTGTTTGATGCTTCTTTAAGTATAAAAAGAGGACTGTTTATTTGTTTTATTGTAATCTACTGTAATGTATTATAGTTATAGCATAATATAATATAGTACAATTAGTAAACAGACTACTTCCTATTGTTTAACTTTGGTTTAAAAACTGCCCAACACTAAAGGTTTCTGTCTTAGAGTTCTCAAAGGTCAGACTTGAAAGCCTAAACTTCAGGTTCTACTGAGATAAAGGCACAGTGCTTTGCAAAGTTATGCTATTATCCCTGGTTATAATCTTCACTGACTTCAGAAGTAATTGCTTTCCTCAAACAAAAAGGAAGTCTGATTCTAATTTGCTATCTAGATCTACATTCTTATATTCTTTTTATAGATATTGAACAAGTTATCACTGGAATCTTCCTTCACTCAAACATAAGTGAAAGTTTTATCTTACTTCAGATATCACAGAAATAATTTATGGCTAAGGAAACAAAACCTTTTGTCTCACAATATATTTCTTTGCGACAGCTGTGGTATTTCACTGAAAGCACAAAAGCTGTGACGGTCTGGACTGCAATCAACCATTTTTAATAGGAAATTTTTAAAGACTTTTAATAAGATCCCCTAACATAATTTATGGGGAGAGGTTTTGAAGTGAAGAGGCATTGTTTGGCAAAGTGTTCTTCCTCTAAGCTCAGGAAATTTAAATAATTGAATGCTCATTTCCTCTAAACTTAGGATTTCTCCTTCAAAATGGTTAAGAAAAACACCTGCTACACTAGCAGCAAAGTAAGCGTATCAAGAGTCCAAAAAATTTTTTTCTAAATGTTCTTCAGAGGCAAAACTCCATGTTAGAACCAAATATTATTAATAATAATGCAATATTGAATTTTGCTTCTTCAAGTCAGATTTTTTCATACATATCTTGAATGAAGATAGCATGCTGGTCAGGGCAACTGCACCTATTTATTTTAACTGATACGCTTAGGGGAATAAGTGGACAAAAGTGGAGAATTTACAGATTACAAGAAAACCAGATGAGCACCCAAAAGTTACTATAGTTACTGAAGTTATCCAGAGTTCCTCTTGCTACAGAATTTGGCTGGAAAAATAAGGATAACACGCTTCCCCTGAGATCTCTGACATATCTTGCAAGAAGAGGCTCAAAGGGTATTTTAGCAGTTTCCCTTTAGCCCCAACGAGAACTAGGGAGAAAACAAAAACATAAGTTGGAAGCATACTTCGATATATTGATAAAGCTAATCAAAGCTCCTAAATATGAAACAGATTTTGTTTGGCTGTCTGGCAATTCAGATGAAGTTTAAAATATTTTTTTACCTTTTCTGAGTAACTCATATGCTGTAATTCTGACTCAAACTAAAAGCTGATTTAGCTGTGTTCTGCTCGTTTAGGTCGGCTAGAATATCTCTCCCAAATGAGAGGGAAAAAAAAAAAAAAAAAAAAAGAGGGAGAACCTTTGAAGCGAGGAATCCTGAAGAGCTCGGGCACAGCGGCGTAGCCGGGACTCGCTCGGGTCACTGCGTGTCCAAGACCTCCAGAGGGCACTCAGCACAAACCCGACCTCAGCGACGGGAAAAGGGCAATTCCCAGCGGCTGCTCAGCATCACACGGCCTTCCAGAGACACAGCGCAGCTCTCATCTCTCCTACAGAGAACCAAATAAATAAATAAATAAATAAATAAATAAATAAATAAATAAATAAATAAACGATAAATAAACTATAGATACATAAACAATGAATAAATGCATAAACAGACTATAAATAAACTATACATAAATAATAAATTAATACATAAATAAATAAGCAAGAAGGATTCTGGAGAGGAATAATTATGCCATCACAGGGTCTGCACTTTCTTCTGTATTTCTCATCTCTCCTACAGAGAGAACCATATAAATAAATAAATAAATAAATAAATAAATAAATAAATAAATAACCTATAAATAAACTATACATAAATAATTAATAAATAAATACGAGGGATTCTGGAGAGGAATAATTATGCCATCACAGGGTCTGCGATTCCTTTCTGTATTGGAGAAGATCTTTTTCATCAATGCCTTTAACGAAAGAGGATCAGCTTCCAGAATCTAACGCTAAACCCTTTATTTTCAAAAGCTGTCTGCTGGTTTCAAAGACCCCATAAATCAAAAACAAACAAACAAACAAAAAAATCAAAATAAAACCCACCAACTTTTTAAGATGTGTCACCTGAAGGACTTTGTTTTCTTCAGTCACCACGTTCAAAGCACACGGGACAGAATGTCACCTCTTCAGACTCTTCCTCTCTGGTTTGCCTACAGAAACAAAATAAAGCAATTTACAGTGAGTACCGGCCAAAATTCCTCTTTTTCCTTCAGCAGTTAAGTCTTGGTCGGGTGGTAAGATCTTCCCCACGTTCCACAGACACACACACGGCCTCACACACGCCAGGCAGGCGTAGTGACCTCCTCTGGCTCCTGCTCCAGGCTGTCCTGGGGTCGCAGCAGAGCAGGGACCTCTGCCTCCCCTGCTCCAACCCCACCACACCCCGTTTCCTAACCAGCTTCACCAACTGCACACATAAACAATGGTCTCGTTTCCACAGAAATGCCATAATTCCAGTGACACTGAAAGCCATTCCTCTGCTACAGCCTCTTTGCATCGGTAGTTCACAAAACACATACTGCCCCCTTTATATTCAAAGTGGCCTTCCTGATGCACAAGTTCAAACTCCAGCTATCATCTATCATCTTAATTCTTCTGGGACAAATAAAGTATCATGCAACCGACCAGATGTGGATATTTCAGCAGAGCTCTTTGGAGTCATGTCCTGTCTCCTCGATGTGATCCGTGGTTATTTTATTTTCATATATTCAGAACAGTACATGGCAAACCTCCACCTAGGTGCACTGCTTAAGTAAAAATAGACACTGGGCTTGGGAGCTCCCTGTGTGACTTAGGCCATTTACACACCCTGAGGTAGCTTAGGCATTTGCAGAGGAATTTATTTCAGACACAGCATGGGATCTAGGGGACACTCATTGCAGCTTGCAAGCATGCACAATATTCCAGAATGTAAACTGGCAGCAGGCACGTGCTTTAGCACCTGGAATGTCTCCTAGAGATGTGTGAAAATTTAATGCATGATGTAGCCCTATCCCCCAGGGTGATGGATCCCAGTTGCCTTTACTGTCACAGGACTCTGTTAAGCAGTACTAGAGGAAAGCCACCTACATTTGAAAAATGCTCACACACTCATTCTCTGAAAATCAGATCCCCTTTGGGATCAGACACACAAAGGAGAGACCTATAACTTCCAGGATGCTGACCTCATGAAATACAACATACTGGTAAGACTATCAATCAGACAGTATTAAAATATTCTAGCTAAAAGATAATAAATCAGGTACAATAGGGATAATATTTTTTAAATACTGCCTAAAGTAGAATAAACAAATTAGGCAGGATTCATATGATGGAAAAACTAAAAGTTGAAGCATTATTTAGAAGTTATGCAAGCATGTAGATGATTAAAACTAAGCAGAGTCATGACATTTAATAAAAGCACTTAATAAAGTGTAGGCCTTTATCAGTTTCATTGTGCTCAGTGCTGTAAAACTCAGAACCCAGTGTTCAAAATCCTGTTCTAGCTATTAGACTCAATAATTTAATTTAGTTATGACTTGGTCAGGTTTATAAAATAAGGTTTGTGTGCAGCAGTCTTTACTAATTGTGTTACTGGTTGCACTTGGTAATTTCAGAGGTCTTTTCAACCTTACCTACTTTATAATTTTCTTGGCTTTCATTTTAGGTTTTGAGCACAGGGAAAGTCACCCTGCATTCCTGGCGGACTGCCAGAGCCGAACGGGAAACTTCAGGAGCAGAGGACGAGAGGAACACACCGGTGACACCGAGCGAGGGCTGCTCCATTCTCAGCGGGCCGGGAGCGCAGCTGCTCAATCCAACTAAGGGAATGGTGCCATTCCCTCAGGGGGACTGCTGTCCTTAGTGCCACCGCGTTCCACCCCCGACACACCCGCACCAAGGCTGCCATCTAACCTGCTCCGGGAAAAAGCACTAGGCAAGGAGCGCTCCGGCTTTTAAGTGGGGAGAAAGGAAGGGGGTGTGGGTGTGTGAGGGGGTGTGTGAGGGTGTGTGGGGGGTGGGGTGGGTGGGTGTCTGGGTGGTTGTGTGGGGATGTGTGTGTGGGGAGGTGTGTGAGGGTGGGTGTGTGGGTGTGGGTGTGTGGGTGTGTGGGTGTGGGTGTGTGTGTGGGTGTGGGTGTGTGAGGGGGTGTGGGTGTGTGAGGGGGTGTGTGTGTGTGGGGCTGTGTGTGGGTGTGTGTGGGTGTGTGGGGGGGTGTGTGGGTGTGTGGGTGTGTGGGTGTGTGTGGGTGGGTGTGGGTGTGGTTGTGTGGGGGTGTGTGTGTGGGGAGGTGTGTGCGGGTGTGTGTGTGTGTGTGGGTGGGTGGGTGTGTGTGTGTGTGGGGGGGTGGGTGGGTGGGGGTGTGTGCGGGTGTGGGTGTGTGAGGGGGTGTGTGGGGGGGTGGGGGGGTGTGGGTGTGTGGGTGTGTGAGGGTGTGTGGGTGTGTGAGGGGGTGTGTGTGTGGGGGGGGTGGGGGGGTGTGGGTGTGTGTGTGTGTGTGGGGGGTGTGGGTGTGTGAGGGGGTGTGTGTGGGGGGGGGGTGTGGATGTGTGGGTGGGTGTCTGGGTGGTTGTGTGGGGATGTGTGTGTGGGGAGGTGTGTGAGGGTGGGTGTGTGTGTGTGTGGGGCTGTGTGTGGGGGTGTGTGTGGGTGTGGGTGCGGACGGGTATCGGTGCCGCGCCCGCGGCCGCGCCCGGCGGTGGGCAGGGCCGTGCCGGGCAGAGCCGCGCTGGGCAGGGCGGAGCCGGGCAGGGCGGAGCCGGGCAGGGCGGAGCCGGGCAGGGCGGAGTCGGGCAGGGCGGAGCCGGGCAGGGCGGAGCGGTCCGGGCAGAGCCGAGGCGGGCGCAGGGCGGAGCGGTCCGGGCAGGGCGGAGCCGGGTAGGGCGGAGCGGTCCGGGCAGAGCCGAGGCGGGCGCAGGGCGGAGCCGGGTAGGGCGGAGCGGTCCGGGCAGAGCCGAGGCGGGCGCAGGGCGGTCGGAGCGCGGACCCGCCCGCTCGGCGCGGGAAGCGGAAGCGGCGCGGCCTGGCGCGGCGGCGGAAGCCGTTCCGCCTTTCCGGAGCGCGGCGTGCTCGGAGCCATGAGCGTCCCGGCCTTCATCGACATCACCGAGGAGGATCAGGTCAGCGTCCCCGGGGAGCGATCGGCCCCCGGCTGGAGGGCTGGGCCGGGCCGGGCCGGGGGCGGCAGCCCGGGCCGGACCTGCGCGGCTGTGCGCGCCGCGAGCGCTCCGCGAACTCCTCCGGGCTGTTCCCTACAGAGACCGAGCAGGCGATTAGAGAAACTTGAACATAATGGCTGAAAGATAAGCCGGTGTTCGCAGTTCCCTCTTCAGTGTTCCGCCTCTCCGGCACTTCGTTTTCATCGCTCCTCAGCCCTGCTTTTTAGTTAGGAGAAGAAAGCGGGTTCACATATGTGCATTACTTGGGTTTTCTGGAATTCTCGGTACTGCAGGCACGGGAAGTAGGAATTCTGTCTGTGAGCTGCTGCTTTGCTGTGCCTTTGGCTTTGGCGGCTACTTGTTCCCAGTGTAGTTGAAGTATGCATGTACACATCCGTGTTTACGTGTACACAATATGTGCGTGTACACATTGGAAATTTGTAAGAAATTCACACACGGCTACCAGCCACCAGTCCAGTTTTCACTTGCTATAGTGCCTAGTACAGCCCCAAGTAGCTGGTGTGAAACATCCTCAGTTCAGCAGTTTGTCCCAGGGCTTTTTTTTCTGGTTCCAAAATGACTTGACACTGAACGAGATGTAAATGTCACAGCAGCCTCCTGGCCAGAAGTGCTCTGTACCAAAAGTTGTATGGCCTCAGATTGTTTCTGAGTTATGGTTCTGCTGGTGAAGTCCTGAATTATAATGAATAGGCCTGTTGCCTATAGGTATTTTCTTGGTGTAGGTTTAAGTCCTAGCAGAGTAAGGCAGCTCATGACATTATAAGGCTGGGTTGAATAGGGCTTTGGGCACCCTGGTTTAGTGGAACGTTCCTTGCCCATGGCAGGGGTGTGGAACAAGATCTTTAAGGTTCCTTCCAACCCAAGCCATTCTATAGAAACTGTTGTGAAATTGTGAAGGCAAAGTTCTGCTCTCTCTAAAGTGCCTTTGTTTATACCTTTTTTTTTTTCTGGTGAAGAAGCAACTAAATGGTTTTAATGTTTGTCTGACATTTGCGGAGGGAGTAAAACTTTCTAAGAAAGTGTCTTTGTCACAAAAACTTGTTAGGCCTGCTGTGCACAACACATTTGTGAGCGACACATTGATGCTGTGAGGAAGCCCAACAGCTCTGTGACCTGTTCAGTCACTGGCAGAACAGCAGGTTCAGCTTCTGGCAGAACAAATACCTGTAGGAAATTTAATTGCTTTGACTTTGTTATTCACAAAACAACTGTTTTGTTTAGTGTGTGCTGTCTCTCTCTTTTTTAAGGCTGCAGAACTGCGAGCTTACCTGAAATCCAAAGGAGCAGAAATCTCTGAAGAAAACGCTGAAGGCGGACTTCATGTGGACTTGGCACAGATTATTGAAGTGTGTGATGTATGCCTGAAAGAGGATGACAAAGGTTTGCATCTCTAAGTCTTGTTGGTTTTGCTATTTATCGCTGTCTGTGGTTTCAAACAGTAACAGCTGGCAGAATTTAGAGATTTGTAGCATTAAAACACAAGCTGTGTATCCTAATAAAACTGGAAGGGTACATTTCCATCACTGCCGTGGAATATTTGCATGTGTACTCTGCCCCTCCTTTCTCCAAACATCTAGCACTCTTTGAAGAAGTCAGAAGCTGAGCTAGACTCTGCTTGTAATGAGGGTGTAGAGACTTGTATGTAAAATAGAGTTTTTGATGCTCAGGTGTCATTTTGGAGACTAGGTAATGTTTTCCATATGTAATGAATTTTGTTCTTTTTCTTTACTTGACTGATAATTGGGCAGACTGAAAAGAAAACACAAAACTGGTGTGGTTCTGTTTGGAAAGGATAGAACACCACACTTAAAACAGGAGCTGGGGAGGGTTTGTAATACACTTCGTTGTTCTTGAGGACATTTTCCCATGGTCTGGGTGTCCCTCATGGTCCTGGTGAAATGTTTTACTGTGCTTGAGCACTAGGTGTTACTGTTCTCACTGTAGAACCGTGGGCAGTTTCCTGGATGTGCAGGAGGAAGCCACTGTGTGGAATCTAGAGTTCCTCTGGTTTCTCCTGTGTGTAAACAGAGAATTCAGAGTAAGTGTGATATCAGATACCATGTTCTGTGTTGACCTTAGAATGGTCATTCTTGTCTTACATGGTGTAAGCCCACCTGAGCCAGGTTATGGTACATTCTGAATAATATCCAGCTTCGTATCTTGGCATTTTCTTTCTTTTACAATTCTTACTCATGCCAAATGATAATTCATATCAAAAATATGGATTACTATTATCAAAAGTATATCCAGCACAAGGTAGCTGCTGATTGCTGCTCGCAGTTTCAAACAGCTGTATGTTTTGGTTTATGCAGATGTGGAGAGTGTGATGAACAGCGTTGTCTCTCTGCTTCTTATCCTGGAACCTGACAAACAAGAAGCACTGATTGAAAATCTGTGTGAGAAGTTAGTAAAGTTTCGGGAAGGAGAGCGCCCATCTCTTAGACTGCAGCTGTAAGTATTGTACCGGGCTAAGCGAGACAGTGGTGACTTGGCAAGGTAATTGTGCCTCTGAAGAGGAAGGATTATCTTGTATGTCTTCAGATCAGAGTGTGGGCTGTTGCAGGAAGCACTCTGCTTTTACCTTTTCTTTCACTATCATAAAATATTGGTACTTCTATTTTTTTCCTTGGTTATTGCAGAATAAAATTAATATGTATAGTTTTCAGCTTTGCTAAAAATGATTACAAAACTGGAAACTTACAATTCATGGATGTAAGGCGCTGCCAAGATGCTTTTTACCAGCGTGTGTCTTAAAAGAACATTGACGTGCACTGCAGTAATGTTTTTTGAAAGCTCTGTAACTCCATTGTTGGTTGTTTGCGGTTTAGCCTGAGCAATCTCTTCCATGGCATGGACAAGAACACTCCTGTGAGGTACACAGTGTACTGCAGCCTGCTCAAAGTGGCCTCGTCCTGTGGTGCCATCCAGTACATTCCAACTGAACTAGATCAGGTAATTAATTGACCCTTCAAGTTGTGGCCTTTGTATGAACCATGTTGCACCTAAATATTACTCAGTGCTGATACAATCCATCTTTTACAAATTGCCAGAGCCTAGAGAAATTGATATCAAGATGATTAGAGATAAGCAATACCTCTCCTGTGAGGGAAGGCTGAGAGCTTTGGGATTGTTCAGCCTGGAGAAGAGAAGGCTCTAGGATGCCCTTATTGCAGTACTTTAAAGGGGGCTCATTAAAGAGGGAGAGCGACTTTTGATGTTGGCAAATAGTGATAGGACAAGGGGAATGGGAGCATAAGAATCAGAAGACCTAAAAGAGAAATCTCTGTGCAAGATATTTTGAATTCTTTTCTGCTTGGGAGAAAATAAGAAGTATTTGTAGTGCTATTTTAATCTTTTCCTGAATGTTTCTTTTTCACTCGTATTGTACCTAGGTCCGAAAATGGATTTCTGACTGGAATCTGGCTACAGAGAAAAAGCACACTCTCCTGAGACTGCTATATGATGTCCTAGTAGACTGCAAGAAAAGGTACAAAGTCATAAATACTAGATAACTCTGTATTTTGATGTACTGTAGGTGACCTGTAGGGAAAGTATTTCTCAAAGGACTTGTAAAATTAATCTGTACCCATTATTCAATCCAAATACACTTTTGGGTTTTTTTAAAATATTTTTAAGCACTCTTGTATTAAACCAGTGTTCCCAATAATATTAAAGTTAGTAGTGAATTAGCTGCAAACCACAGACTCCCAAAACAACACTATTCCTTTCTATAAATAATCATCTTAGTGCATTGTAGCATTGTAGCATTATGCCAAGTTTATTATTTAATTGCACTTTTGACATTTTAGTGCATGGTAGTGCTATCTCTTACTTAATGATGTGGGAAGACTTTATCAATCATGGCTAACAGAATCAGTCTTTTTTATGTAAACATTACCTTCAGGACAGAGCTTTCCACTCGTCATGGAAATTAATGTCCACAGAATACCTGCTTGGCCATTTTGAATTATTATCCTGGATCATAAGAAGCATCTTTGATCTAACAAACTTGGCAGACCACTGTCTTCTGGCATGTAGAGTAATCCAGTGTGCATGGTGCCTGTAAACTAATGCAGGTCAGAACTGAGAGCTGTCATCAGTTTATCTTACAGAAATGATACGGTGGATTGACTGCCCTGGCCAGGGCTGCAGTGATGGGCTGCTGTCCAGTGGTTCAGTGTGTAGTTCCACAACAGCTCAAACCTACTTAACCTGTCCCTGCAGTTTGGGATGGGGATGTTCCACTCTGTTTTCTGAGTTACTTTTTCAAGGCTTTGATTTTCATAGTGAGGCAGCATCAAGCCCCCTCCACTGCTGACCCAGGGTGGTACCAGGAACGCACTTGCATTTTCAGCATTTGCATAAACTTGCACTGCTGCAAAAAGAAGTTCTGTCCTGTACCCTCTGTTCCTGTTCCTCCAGCTGCCAGTACCTGTGTGTGTTTGTGCTAGTGTGGGCATTTGTGTGACTGCACGGGGGCTTGGCCTGGGGACATGACCTTCCTGGGGGTTTAAAAAGGCAAGTGTGAAGCTGTCACAGGTGGAGAAGAGTTCCTTCTGTCAGGACACATGGCTTATTCTGCCCTGCTGGAATTGTAGCCTGGAAATGCTGCATCAGCTAGCAGGATCATAACCTCAATTTAGGGATGATTAATCCTCACAGTAGTTACTCTGAGAGCTACATTAATGGGAATTCCTGTTTGTAACACTCAAATGCTTTTGCATCAATAGTTCTGTATGGGAGATTTCAGATGTTCAAAATAAATTCAGAAATGTTAGTCTTTTCCATGGCTTTTCCACAGATATTTTCCATGGCTTGGTGCTTACCTTGTTTCAGAAATATTCCACTGATAACATTCCTGCTCTTCCTCACTTCCCATCCTGTTGATTTATTGTGAGGCTTTAACTAGTTTAATTCCCAAACCTTATATCCAGCTATTTTTAGCTAGTCTTGCTGTCAAATCAGTGGATTAAACTTCTAGGTTTTGTTTGCACTAGGGCTACCAGTAACTTTGCTACTAAATGTTTTTTGCTCACTAACCACAGATGATTTTTTAAGATAGCCAATAAAACCTTCCACAAACCTGTAAGAGATGACTCCTGCACTTGTTGGGAGTCCAAGCTCTTCACTGAGCAGAGCAGTGTTTCAGAGCACTTGCACTTCTCTCCAGAAAAGAAAACAAGAAGTGACCCTGGCACCTTTGACCTGGTTCACTCTCCTGGATCAGTGGGCAGTGTTTGCAATAGTATGGGAAACTCACAGCAGCATTCCAGTTGTAGCACTCAGGAATGTTGCTCTATCTAGCAGTATGGGAAGATAAGTGGGAACTGAAAAGCACGGGATAAAAATCATACCTCAGTTACTGTTGTTGACTTATAATCAAAGGAAAAGAACTAGATTGTTAAAGACAATTGAATTCTTTTGTTTGCTTGATTTCTGTTTTAACTTTGGTCAGTGTGGCAGAAGAGATGGTCTTCTGTAGCTAATAGACTTTCTCCCAGTGGATCTCCAGTACTGGTAGTTAATAGATTGGTAGCTCCTAAAAAGTAGATGTACAGAGGTTGTGTGATGTCCCTTTTCCTGTGTTGACAAGTGAAGTTTGTTTTATCAAACCTTTTCCAGCTACCTTGACGCAGTTTAAAGCTGGTCTCTGCTGGCAAGATTCAGCAGCTTTGGCCCTGCCCAGGTTAAATTCAAACAGGTCTGGCAAGTCTGGCTATTAATCCTTGTAGCAAAAAGCTCTGCATGTCAGGCACCTGCAGAGTAATTGTTTCATTTCATTTCATTTTAGTTCGGTTTAATATCATGTAATGTAGAGGGACTTAATTTCAGCTCTCACTGGCTTTTTGTCAAGTTATGCATCTAGACTGGCAAGTGGAGCCAAGAGCACTTGTTCAGGCTGTTTTGCTAGAAAAAATGTTCACATTTGCACCTTAGGTGAGACACATTTAACAACAAGCTGTTGTAAAATAGTAATCTGTATGTGTGCTTGAAACAGCCTAATTTACAGCAGTAATCTGACACTGAGTAGAATATAAGACTGCCATAGAATATAAAGGCTGCCATATTTGCTGAGGTTCACAAGAATTTAGCACACAAAGTTTGGGAGTTATTGTCTTCTTGTTTCCTAGAAATACAAGTGAAAAGTTCCACTCCTTCCCCACTTTAAAAAAGGCAGGGAATAAAAAAAAAAAAAAAAAAAAAAGGGCAGGAATTGAAAGTACTGCTTGAAATTTGTTAAGTGATAGTTTTCAATTTTTGCTGCTAATTGAAAGATTAGGAGCGCAAAAGTGCCAGAAACCTGTAAGACAGCTCTGAAGTGCACAAAAACAACTGCTGAAAAGCTTTCATTAAATAAGGAGTTGTGTATTAGGTTGAACAGCACATGACCTGACCCTCTTTGATACCTGTATGTTGCCATTCCTGGATTAAACTGGTCCTTTGTCTCCTAAAACATTAATTTTGGTAAGATTTCACCAGTGCTAAAATCATAGTCAGTCACAGACTGATTTACCTGCAGATAATTCTCTTATTTATAAAGCTGCCTAAGTTAATTTTTTTTCACTGATACAGAACTGTCAGTTCATCTACATCAATATTGGTTACCAGGACAAAACATAAGCTGACCTCTTTAATGCTGGAGTTTTAAAACAAATGTTTCATTAAAGCTTATATTTCTGAACATGGTTCTGGAATTCTGGGATCTATAGAAAATGCCCCTGCCTGGGGACAAATGTATATCCAGATTATATACAATACTGGGTGTTGCCCATGATGTCTTAATATTTGTGCTGCACATCTCTCAGATCTGGTAAATCCTCTGAGAACAAACTTCACCATATAGAGTGGCTGTCAAGCAGTGATGTGGTGAGATTTCAAATAAATACCCATTTAAAGACACTGTTATTGTACTGCAAAAACCGTTCAGCCCTGTGGTGCTGTATGGATTAAAGCTCTGTCACAGCACAGAGCATACTGGGCATGTGGTGTTGGTTTGTTCCTCCCTGTGCAGTTTATGCCATTGGCCTAAGTCACTAAGGCAAATTGAAACTTTATTCTCCCAGTGTTTTAGGGAAAATTGTGTGTGCTTTTAGACCACGTGGGATAATTTGTTATAAATTTTGCAACAAGCATCAGGGGTTGCTGGCCTTGTTGGTGGTAAAACTGTGAAGTGAAAATAAATCAAAATCTATTAAAATGACACAGTAACGATCTTAGAGCTGCATTGCAATAGTATTGGTGTTGTTTACAAGATCATCTGGGTGGACAAGGCTGTAGGTTTGCTCAGCTTTCTGAGAAGGAGTTGTTTGTCTAAAAGCTGTCTTGTCAGAGCAGTGCTGGAAGCTTCACAGCAGCCTCAGCCAGTCTCATTGCTGGCTGCCTGATTTCATCAATAAAATGAGCAGCTCTCACTCAGAATATTTGAAGAGAGAATCTGTGAAAGAAGAGAGCAGCTTTTATACAGTCATTTTCCTGACCATAAATATTCTTTAAGAGATGCCATTTTACATTTGAAATAAACTTTGCAGTGCTACTTACTGCACAATGATTAAATCCAGATGTGCACAAGAGGAGCATTCTAGTGAACCATATAAAGCTGTTCCTAGCTCAGAAAGCTTTTTCCATAACCAGCAGGTAATTAATCAGTTTAAGAGAATGAAATGAAGGGTGAAGATAAACATTTTGTAGAACAAGAATTGAAAGAATACATCCAGCTGATTTGTTCTCTCCACTAGAATTAAAATGGATCATCTACATCTTTTTCGAGTGTGATTTAATTTGACTTATAACATCATAATGGAATTGTTAAATATTTGAGTGTCTTGTTTGAACAAGTTTTTCAGCAATCCTGAGGTAGCTTTATTTTTTTTCTATAGTGACACTGCAGCAAAAGTAATGGTGGAGCTATTGGGAAGTTACACAGAGGACAATGCTTCCCAGGCTAGAGTTGATGCTCACAGGTAAGACGTCCCAGTTTCCTTAAAAGTAACTTTTCCTCAATTCCAAATTATTTTGATCCCCTTACTGTTAAGAGTATTGAGTGGCCTGGCAGGCCAAGGGCCCTGCCTGGCCTCTTCTGTAACATTGCTGACTCAGTCAAGAGTTTGTCTCTGCAGTCTGCTGTAGGTCTGGTTGTAGGCACAGCCAGGTTTATTCCAGTGTGCAAGTGCACAGGAGTGTTCCTGCTCACTGCTGAGGGAGATCAGTCTTGGGTAAGGACTCCTTTACATCAGCTGTGCACTCAAAATCCTTTATTCCTGTACTGGAATCCTTTATTTCAGCTTGTTTTACTTTTTTCCTGTTTTATTATCTGACTGTGAGCATTCTTTTCAAATAACACTTTCTCTTGAAAAAACATTGTTGCTGTCTTCCCTATGAGTAAGTACAAAGGATGTGAACTGCACAGAAATAAGCTTACCTGTTGAACAAGCTGGGACTAAATTGATTCATAACAGTGCATTTTCCCCACTGGCCAAAATGAGTAAATGCATGTTCTAACTTAGGAATCAGTTCTTTAAGTTCTGCCAGATGTACACTACCAGTTGTTCTCAAGGGAGTTGTTTATACTTAACCATGGAGGAAGATCAGGATGACTCCTTTGGAAAATTAGTGTCTGTGCATAAGTGGGAGCCAGTACAGCAAGCTGCAGCCTGTTCCCTCTGAGAGAACTCCTGTGCAGGGCTGTGTCTGTGCAGAGCTCGGGTTCTCCTGGTGTCCTGGTGTGGCAGAGTGAGCCAAGGCTCTGATGTGCTGCTGAGAAAAGCTTTCATCTTCACTTCTGATTTTAGTCTGGAGCTGCAACTGAGAAATCCTGGGCCTTGCACCAAACCCCTTGTTTGGTGTCGGGGTTTTCTCTGTTTTGTGTCACATACTCAAGTCTAATTAAATCTTCCAAAACAACTTAATTTGATGACATTTTAGGAGCACAGTAAAAATACCTCGAGGAACAAAGGCTGTGCTGGAAGTAAATGCATAGATGGAAACTGTAGAGTGATCTGTGGTTTGACCACCTGGCACATTTCATTTGGAATACTGGACAGATTATTTCATGCTTCCTATTCCTCGATTTTTCCATCTGCAAAATTAAGTTTAAAATTGGAATGTGACTTATGTTACATCTAATAATAATTGAAAACCCTTGAGTGTTTCGTAGAAAGCAAGAAACAACAAATTTAGTTGCTCTTAGTCATAAAGATGTGTATTGCTTTGAAAGTAAGCGTTTTCCTTTTCTCATCAGATGTATTGTACGAGCATTGAAGGATCCAAATACCTTTCTCTTTGATCATCTTCTTGCCTTAAAACCAGTCAAATTTTTGGAAGGAGAACTTATTCATGATGTAAGTAACTTTGTTTTTAAGATGGTTTAATGACAGTAGACTGCTTTGTTTTAATGTGTCTTTTGAAATCCATTAGAATGGTTATCTGTGTCAGTAATCCTGAGCTGCTACATTCTTTTTTACAGTCTTTAAAATTAAAATTAGATGTGAAACATTTCCTTTTGAAAGTTTCAGAAACTCAGTTACAAGTCCTGCCCTCACTTGAGTTCTGTAGCAAATCTTAAGTCTGGGGAAAGGAAGTAAGCTCAGCATAGACTGCCCACATCTATTGACAGAAGACAGAATTTCAGCTCTTAACACCTATTTTTCTGTTCAACACCCATAGTTTCTATCCACATCTGTCCAGCCTGTAAAGAGGGAAACCAAGATAATATTTAAACTGTTCTCATGTTTGTTTTCCATCTTCTAGCTTTTGACAATTTTTGTAAGTGCTAAACTAGCGTCCTATGTCAAGTTTTATCAGAACAACAAAGACTTCATTGACTCCCTGGGTAAGTTTTCAGATCATTGTATTCCTGACTATTGACATGGTTTAAGGTATGGAATTTTTAGAGTAATTCAGTTTGAATCCATGTATTGAAGCAAGGAAATTTGAAAACAGAGTAGAGTTTGCTGATGATAACCTCTTGTAGATTGTGAATGGGCCATTAACTGTGGTTTGTTCTTTGAAAACAAGCTGGTTTATGGCTTTGGAAAAGAGCTGCAGTTTTACCCACTGTTTTTTTCTCTTAGAACTCTCCCCCTGAAAGCTTTACCACATTCATACTCCAGGCTAGGCCAGAGATCAAAACTGCATTGAGAAAATCACCAGCTTGTATAAATCTCCATTTTTTTTTAATGATTAATAACTTTGTAGCAGCAAATACCGAGCAGCAAGATAAAGCATGCAAATTGTGTGTGTGTGTCTGTCTGTGCTGATGCATTAGACCCAGCAAGCCACATTCTGTCCCAGTTAATTTGTTTCATCACATGAAGCAATGTGATGGAATGTTAATGTCAGCACCCTCTTTATTTACACACTGTGGAAAAAAGGAGTAGTAATTAACACTTTGACACTCCCCCGTTGATGTGTAATTGACTGTTTCAAAGGAGCACTGGTTCATAAGCTATTGCATGCATTAAAATTACGTTTTTTATATTCCAGCTTTTTAGGACAGGGGTCAGTGACAATGCAGAAATTGCTCAATGATGCAGATTTTTTTATGACTGCATTAAGGTTTTGACATATTGGTAATGAATAAATGTTTCCATAAAAATACGACATTTTTTTTTATAACTTTGATTTTCAAATGACAGTTAAACAGTGCCTTGGATGCATTTGAGGAAAGCCATAGTTTTGCTAAAACAGAATTTAGTGCAGCTTTTTAACACATGCATTATTTTGTTTAATGGAGTGTGATACAATTCTTAGACTAATTGCCCTCAGAGCTTTAAAATGGTGGTACTTTGGGTATTAAAATGATGGAAATACCAATGGGATTTTTTGGTGGAAAAAATCAGCAGCAAGTTTTTGGTAGCTTGTAAATGTGTGTATAGGGTAAGTGTATCTTTAGTCACATGTATATGAACATCAGTTATACAGACATCTTACGCTTTTCTTTCTCAGAGGAAAGTGGGTTTGGGGCTTATCTTTTAGGTTCTCATCGACAGAAGTATTTGCTGAAATTGTTGTTACAGCAACGTTTGAATAAATTTATGGAAGCTCAGTTACACATCTCTGTAGCATTAATTAATTTTGCCTTGCCTCCCAGTGTTTCTGCTTCCCTCCATGAATTAATTCAGTGTGTGAAGTTTCAATATATCTAAGATTCATATTATCTCAGTAAAATCCTTACATACCTGTGCAACTGTTTAGGAAGACAGTCTTACCTTCCACTTAAGCTGATTTCTCTGTGGTGTTCTCAGAAACTCTCTGTGTCTTTGAGCAATGGACAAGCAGAGATTTGGAGGGAGCACAGATGGAAATTCTGGGAACTGAGTGGCTCAGCCATGGCTTTGAGAAACAAGGATAATTTGCTCTAGACAACAATGCAGTTATTAGATGAGGCATTCAAAAATTATCTGTTCCAAAAATGAGATTTTTAATCATGCTTTAGAGATTTTTTTTTAATAACTTGCCAAAATACCTTTGTTTTAAAAGCTGTTTAGAATAAGATTCCAGTGGCAGTAGAGCATGGGCTGTAGTTGTAACTATTCCTGGACCAGGACCAGTTAGAGCTGGCCCAGGAAAGCTGAGCAGTGCAGGCTCCTACAGGCAGCATCAGTTTGTTACAATTTGTTGTTTTATTAATGCTGACAACTTAGGCCAGCAGTAGCATTATCTGTGTCAACTGCATCGCCCTAACATGGCCATAGTTAATCTGGTATTATCAGCCGTCTTCTTTGCAAAGTTAATCAGAATCTCATTTGCATTTGTTAATTAGGGTTAATGTGTGCTAATTGATTTTTTGATGCTTGTAGAGTTCCATTAAACCCAGTTAGGTATAGTTGCTGGTGCTCCTCATTCGTATGAATTATGGTGATCTCGTTTTTGTTGAATCGGTGCCAAATAGGGAACCTGCATCATAATTACAGCTAATTAACACAACATGATGTCCTGCACTAATGTGCTTCCCTGCTAGTGTATGGGTGTTATAAATTCCAAAGTTACATATTTACTGAAGCTATGGGAATGTTTATAATGTCATTCTAGAGCAAAAAGAGGGAAGCTCATTTTTAAGAAACTTCAATCTCATCCTAATTGGTACCTCATGGACTTTGGATTAAGAAATGCCTTGTTTCATCTCAATGACTTAGCTTGGTTGGCCTAGGTGCTTTTCCAGGAAAATGGTCTCTGATTTAGACATGCAAGGCCTTGGCTCAGTTCCTTGTGTTGGCATTTATGCAGTCATGTAAAAGATGTAACTTGACCTCAGCATCCATTCCGCTGGTTTTGAACAGCACTTTTCTGAGCCACACTTTTCTGAGCCACACATGAGCCTCATTATGCCTTTTTTGCTGTGGACAAACAGATTCAGTAGCAAAATGCTTTCTTCTGGCACCATAATGTTAGGGAACCATCACTGTGAGAGGTTTATTTTCCAGAAACCACAGGAGAATGAGTGGTGAGGTGCTAATAAGATTCTTGACATAACCAGCCATGGATTCTCCAATCTGTTGCAATGCTGTTCTTCCAGGTGATGCAACTGAAAAATTCACTTGCACTTTTACCACTTCAGATTTTGTTTAGGTGATGTCTTTACTGCTCAAAACCCAAAACTTTTGTAGATAATACATTTTTGCTAAAAACAACAGATCTTGATGAACTCACAATGAAACTTGCTATTTTAGCAAAAGACGAGGCAGATGCAGGATTTGTTATTTTGCCTCAAAAAAAAAAAAGTTGATAAAGAAAAGTAGAAGATATTTCAAAGTGAAATATTTTTACTATATATGCTTTCAATAATTTTAAATGTAACACTAAAAGCAAATGATCTGTATGAATTACAATTAAATAATTAATTAAACTATCAACACTTTTCCTCAGGCTTGTTGCATGAACACAATATGGCCAAGATGAGGCTCCTTACTTTCATGGGAATGGCTGTAGAGAATAAAGAAATCTCATTTGATACAATGCAGCAGGAACTCCAGATAGGGGCTGATGATGTGGAAGCATTTGTCATTGATGGTAAGAACTGTGGTTCTGCACACAGTGCTCATGAACAAGACCTTTTTAGTCTTCTAATCTAATGTTAAATTTTAAGAACAATATTAATTTTGATTCCTGTGCTTTTTACAAGTTAAAGCTGCACAACTTCATGTTTAAAGACAGTCCCAACTGTTGTGTTTCAGCCAGTCTCAGTAACAGAAACTGTGTCTCATGTAATTCTTTACAGGACTAATAAATTGTTTGCAGGTTTAATTTGTCATCTGGTTTTGTTTGCTGTCATTAAAACAGGAAGTGTTTGTAGGGGAGAGAAGTTCATAAAATCTGTACAGGATATTGCTTTAATAGATTGGCACCAAACAATAGGATCCATGCATGACCTTCATCTTGTTACAGTATTTTGCTTTTCTGCCTACTAGGCCATTAAAACCAACAGCAAAACAGGTTAAGAGAACTGCTGAGTTCTTATGTTTGTATTTATCTCATTTTGAACCATTTTTGTACAGTTTAATGCCTGTGCACTATCATAAAAATGTTGCTCAAAACAGCATTGTTTTTTTGCAGCTGTAAAAACAAAGATGGTGTACTGCAAAATAGATCAGACACAAAGGAAAGTCATTGTCAGGTAAGACTTCTTCATGGCATTTTGCAGAACTTGTGTGTTCTAATTATTTCACTTACATTTGTAGACTATTCTAACTAGAAGCAAGGTATTGTTCGTATCAGTTGCTGGTAGTTAAATAGTTGCTATTTATCATAATTTTATTAAAGCTCACACTGAATGTGATTAGCTTATTTAATGAAAGAGTCCTACTTTCCAGGACATTTCATTTAATGACCTACTAGTGACAAGAATACTAATGACTGTTGTTGCTTTAAATATTTGGGAAGGCTACAGAATTCTCTTAACTGGTGAAGTGCAGCACTTTCTAGAGAGAAAAATGGAATTTTCCTATTTACTTATGAGAATAAAGTAATGCTATAGAAGAATGATTAGGTGAGTGTGACATCTCTAGTAACCTTCTCCCAATTTTGTTTTACTTCTCCAGTCACAGCACACATCGGACTTTTGGAAAGCAGCAGTGGCAGCAATTGTATGACACTCTAAACACCTGGAAACAAAATTTGAATCAAGTGAAAAACAGTCTCCTCAGTCTCTCAGACACATAAGATTTTTTTTTTGACCTGGTAATATTGCTATAGATGAACTTTATTCAATACTTTGATAATTTGTGACTGTTTCCAAAAAAAGTATGCAATTGGCTTAAAGAAGCTAAATATTTTAAATTGAAACACCAAAAAAAAAAAAAAAAAGAGGCAATAAAACTAACATGGGAAAAGGTCTTCTGTTGATTTTCTTACATAATCAGCAACAGGAAACTGACGATATTGGTTATGTTTCTTTTGTTCATTTTACAGTATGGAGGTCTTTCTTTGCAAGAGGTGTGGGGAGGAAGGGAGGGAGGTCAGAAAAAAAATAGTGCAAGTATTTTTAAGTAAGAGAAAAATTCCCTTAGACCCAAGGGGGAAGAAATGTGACCCAATAGAAGTGAAGCTTCATAAAGCCAGATCTGCTGCCTTATCGCTGTAATTATGCCTGATCCTTCACTGTTGAGAGACCTCACTGATACAGAAACTACAACAGATAGATTTAAATAATTTGGCGGTAAAGGTGAACAGAAGTTTTTTCTGTTCTTCTGCTGCTTAGAACTGCTGGAAGTAGTTGAAAATATTTGCAGAACCCATTGTATTCTGAAAGAGTTTAGAGGTGATTTTGCCTGAAAACTGAGTGACCAGTCTGTCAGAGAAAATGAATTGAACTATTTTAGCCAAAACTTCTGAGGAGCAGGAGAAGGATACTGTTAAGTAATTATTCAATTTTACTAAACATATATAAAAACATTAACTTAAGAACTTTTAAACTTTGGGCAAAGCAAATAATAACTTGAATTTGATTGGAGAAGCAGAGCTAACATTAGGGGTAGGAATTGTATACATTTTGGAACAGAAGAACTGTTAACATGTTATATTAAACATGAAAGTACACAAACAAACCGTATTTTGTGGGAATACCTATACAAATCTGGGTTAGGTAAGTGATCTGTCTATGCCTAAAGAATGCTTATCTCCTGGTGCTTGTCTTCACTGGCCTTCTTCGTATTTTCTCTTTCTTGCTGAATGAAGTCTCTCCAAATTCAGTAATTTCTCAATTCCTCCTATTTGGTTTTGTATAACGGAGTTCCGAAGAGAGCAGCTGTCCTCACCTTTGAGTGCTTTGTCACTTCTTGCTGGACTGACTGTCATGTGAGAAGATTTCTGCTTGTTCTGTAAAGCAGCAAATCCTTCTTTAACCTGACAGAATACAAATCTTAGCAGTTGATAATTCACATACAAAGGTTCAGATTGTTGGATTCTGCTGAACATTAAGCAAGCGAGGAAGTAACAGGAAAATAAAACAATTGGAGAAAACACATTTAATTTGAAGCATTTGCATCGTATTTAACTTAGAAAATTTGATAATGACAATTACACTTTTATAAACCAACCTTAACTAAAGACTTGGTACAAGAGTGTGATTTTAAAAAGCTAAGGTTGTATTAGAAAGCAGATTAGCAAAATAAATATCTTAATTAAAGAGTTTAATATTGCAATTGACATTTCTATTGCTATGGAAGCCTTTGATTAACAAAACCCAAAATAATGAGGTTTATAGTGTTAACTCCATCTCCACTGTATAGATTAGAAAGCAAACATCAGTAGTGTACGGTCTGTAATAGGTTGGCTTTTTTATGTTAAAGATCTTTTTGTTCTTATAATAGTTTCAATTACTCTTTGATATATTACTGTTAGCTACTTCATATCTGGCCAAATCAAAGACAGATGGCAACACAGTAGGGAAACAGGTTTTTTGCCTGATGAGCAAAAACATTGCATTTGAATGATGAGTTCTCCACCTGTAATCTGGGATTGTGTGACTCTTGGGGGAGCAGCACACAGCACCAGCCTGAGCAGGGTGCAGCACAGAGCCAATGCTGCAGGGGAGCTGCAAGGTGACCTCTCAGGCTCTGCTCCTGTGCTAGGGGACTCCTCTTGCATGGATCACAACAGGAGACTTTCCCCCTCTGCTCAATCAGTTTTTTAATATTAGGTAACTGTGCCCCAGCCAGCTCTAAGGCATTGTCTTTATCAGGCCTACCTTTATTTTAGCACATTAATTTTGTGCTAAAGCTTACCTTCATTAGTATACAAGCATTTCTTCAAGTTTGAAATATGAACAATAAAATTCATGCAAATCTTTCATTATTGCATTTGTAACAATGCAACATTTGTTGCTGCCATGCAGCTGAAGATACTGACACTTCAGGACAGTAATGACTGGCATCACCCTTTCAGTGAGGAAGTAACTGCTCCATTTGAGCAGTAAAAGTTTCAGCCTATTCTCTCGTTTTCCCCCAAGGTCTCAGCAACAAACAGATCATACTTGACTGCAAGCCACTAGTCAAAATCTCTATGGAATAGCATGTGGGGCTGAACCTGTCCTGCACTTGAAAATTGCATGTTTAAACTGAGCTGGAGGTGCTTATTCGTCCTTACTGTGGTACTTAAGCATGGACAGACTAATGTTTAAAACAGTTGTTAACATTTTTGCTAGAATTACAAGTGCATCTGTAGCATTTGTTAATAATTTTTATCCCTTTTTAGAGTACTGTGATTGAATGAGATTACCCAAATTGTAGAATGCTTAAGTCTGCTCTAGTTGCAATCATACATGTTAGTCAAAGCAAATGAAGTAGGAAGCAAAAAAGACTGTTGAGACCATTTTTAATCTCCCAACATCTTATTTATCTCGGTCATTAAAATGACAAGAAGTTAAGAACAGAAGGTATTAGAATGACACCAACACGGAAGGGAGGGAGTGCTCTGCGTTATTGCAGGCTGAGATTTTGTAGATTAAGGATTTGGAAAATCTAAGGTGAAACCAGCAAGGCACTGTTCTTGTCCATCTCTGCTTTTTCTTAGCTAGTACAGCAGGAGCTTTCGTTTGGAGGCGACAAAGCAGCTATAACCACAACCAGATAATGAAACAAACACAGCTTTGCTTCAGTTGCAGGTAACAGAGTGGAGTTCACTCAGCTCCTGGTTCCACCTCTGAGAAAAGGCACGAGAGACACAGTAAATACCACCACTGTGTTTGGTGAAAAATCCACCTCGGTGTCATTCACAAGTAGAGACAGGCTAGCAAAGTTGAGTAATTTAAAACATCGCTCTTGTGAATTTCAGGGAATGTGGATGCTGATGGCATCAAAACCTGATTATCTGCTGAAGTCAGCCAACTCTATCCCCTGAAACCACTGTACACCTCATCCAGAGACAGCCCTAACTACCTGAGAAATCCCTCTAGAACTTCTCAAAAGGAAAGGTCAACTGCAGCTGTGAATTACTGTATCACATTTGAATGATACATTCGACATTGAGTCAAATTCTCGTAAGCTGTTAAAGCTTCAGAGTCTTAACACAGATCTGAAAATGCAGTGATGAGTCATTGGGAAACAACAGGTTTTTACATGTTTGTGTAATGTTACCCTGCAAAATAACACTACTTTAAACAGGGCATCACATAACTACACTGTGTGTTAAATGGATAGGTTCTAATTCACAGATGTGCTGAATTTTTAGTCTTCCATGGATTCTTTTAAATTACATGGTCTCATCAAGTCATAGAGGAAACAAGGTTTTTATACTTTTATATACTACTACTTTCCTTTTTTTAAAAAAAATTTAACTTCTACTTTTACTGTAGGTGATGATTTTTATTAGGGTACACAATAGACTAGCCTCTTCTTCCCCTCCCAAACAGACTGGCTAGCATCTGTTTGATTCATATGCTGTGACTTTTTCCTGCTGTTTTCTATCAACCTTAATTGAGAAAAATGATGTCTTGTTGCCCTTTTGATATTATTTCGGAGATTGACTCAGCCTTGACTCAGCCTTAAAGTATCCAGATGGGTACAGTTGTACAAATATCTGTGGAATTAGCTCACTGAGGTCTGGTCTGCAATATTTTTAATTGACTTACGTGTTCTGTGGGAAAAGAAGAATCATAAAAAGCCTTTGCTGTAGCATTCCATTCTTCACTAGGCTCTCCCTGGGGCTCTCGGTGGATACTGGAGGTATTCAGAGTGTTGGCAGCTCTGTTCAAACTGCTAGAACCTGATTGACAAAAAGGAAATGGTAACAACTGCAATTTAGTCTCCAGGCACTAATTGTGAATGACTAAACTGGTTTACATCTGATCTTAAAAAATCAAATATTTTTGTTTTAAATCCCTGGATCTTTGTTGTAGGCTTTTGCCCTTCATTTTCTTCTTTCACATGCTTCATCTATTTTTTCTCTAAAGATGAGGTATATTTCTATTTTGATTAAAAGTGTTTTCTCTCATTTTCACATACTGAGTTAATGACAGAAAAGTGACTTATAGAAAGTGTATGTATTCTAAATATTCTAAATGAATATATTTTTTCAAATGCTATTACTTTAAACTCACTGTCTCATAACAATAATAAAATGCATAATTAATGTCATTATAACATGGTATTCCAGGGTGACTTGTAATAAAAGAAGACACGAATACAAAGCTTTTCAGACAAGCAAAAACATTTTAAATAAGGAGTTATTGTGTTAATGGCTCTATCTGATGTTTCAGGTGGTGAGCCCTACTAAAGGCAGGAAAGGCAGGTGAGTAGATTAATCACAGCCAGGTATAAGCCTCCAGTCCTTCAGAGGCTTTATGCAGCACCAGTAAATTCTGTTGCAATCAATATCAAGTTCCTTGCAAGCTGAAAATACAAGGATGCTTTCACAGTTCCTCACAGTGCAAACAGGAACTGTTTTGTCACTACACAGATGCCGGTGGATCACTGCATTACCACAGTAAAATCTTGTTTTGCTATGAAAATACATGTTACCTCATGGTTATGTAACCATTATTTCAGAATGCTGACATTTTCTCTTGGGAGGAAGAGGAAAATGGTTATAATGTTTTTTTTCTTTTTTAAGCATATGCCACGAAGATCTTTCTCATTCCCAGTTATTTCCTTCATTTACTGATGTGGAGTGTCTGCTCCCTGGGAACCAGCATATGAATAGTAAATAGCACTGTGCTTAGGCAGTAGAAGGAACTCCCTCAGCTAGATTTACTAAACTCTTTCACCAATTCTCTTCACCTCTAGATTTCTCATATGGCTAAATGGTTTGTGCTCCAGTCAGTCAAAAAAAAAGAATTTAAAATATAGGTACAGTGTCCACATGGATTCCACTGCAGGTTTGCCATCTGGGAAGAGATCTGCAGACAAAATGACACAAACCCTAAGCACAACAAACACTGGGAGCTGCAGTGACATGTAGGAGCCCTCACAGGGAGGTTCTCCTCTCTCCCAAGGAGGTGCAGCAGGCTCAGGGAGGGATCTATCTCAAACAGGCAGCATGAGGCACATCTGGGACGCAGACTAAGACCCTCAGCATGAAGGTTTGCTGGAATTCAAGGTCTGGTCACTAGGTAACTCAGTTGAGGGACTGTAGTTAGTTCCCTACCAATTCCTTTGGATGAATCTCTCAGAGTCACTTGGAGTTCCAGTACTTTGCATGCAGAAAGTTTCTGACAAGAAGAGGAGGAACTCACAGGGAAGAAATTTAGATAGCTCTGTCCTTACAGAAAAGATACATGCAGAACATCATGTAACTAGGCATTCATTTTATTGAAAAAGATAGCAAAATTCACATTATTAAAAGAAATAATGTGCCATCTGAGATCAGGATTCTGCTACCTTGCTACCACTACTGCTGTTTCAGGCACAAAGACATTTCTGAAATGGAAGTTCAAAAAATGTGCATCTGAACACAAATATCCATGGGCAGGAGATGACAGAGAGAAACAAAACTACCTATAGAGTTAAATTCATAACAGAGCAATGTAAAGAAACCAGACTGCTGGATTTCTGTCTGCCACTATCTACAAAACTAAAGATGGGAGTCCACTCTGCTCTTGGTATGTTCACGGGCCAAAGGTGAAAACCCTGCACCAACAAAAACTATAAACACAAAACACCCTGTCCTATGGATCCTGCTCTTCAGAAAACACCCAGGGCTTCAGTTTTGGGGTAATCTACCAGCTCATATTATTGCAAAACAAATCTAAAATACAGGTTTTCCACATCTCAGTAATGATTTAGAAACCCATGGAATAAAGTTTGTATTTGCTATTTTATATGTGCAAAATATTGCTCAAAAAATAATAACCAAGTGTCAATAGTAGGAGATTAAAATGCTCTTTGAACACCTCAAGCTCTTTGTTTTCCAGAGCCTGACAGAATATTAAGTGCTTTCACACACCCAACAAATTCGAATGGTTTTAATGGTCCATCTAAATTAGAGATGTACAATACAATAAATAGTAAATTTCTGTAAGACTCATTCAAAGAAGCAGCTACTGGTTCAAAATCTACCCTAATTTTGAAATCTACCCTAAAAATGAGAACACTGAATAATTTGCAAAAGCTACTCAATGCCTTTCAGATCCATGCAGAGCCCTGATACAATATGTTCTACATTAGGCTTAGAAATGCCTATCAAAATTCAGTTTGTAATTGCACTGCTGTTATTTCACAAAGGGAAATATGAGAAAAAAAAATACTTAATCAACTAAGTGATTGATAAGCTAACAAAAGCTGTTTAATTGCATTTATAACAAAAACAGAGCAATCTCACCTTTTATGATATAAGTAAAATATCAGGCTTACATTTTTCTACACTAAGCTTAGATACAAACATTTCACATTCTAATAATTTTTCTAAGCATTACATGGTTGAGAACATTAATGTTTATATTTTCTTACCTTGTCCTGTTTCTCCACTGTCCACATTTTCACTGAGATCTTGACTCTGTGTGTTTGAAATAATGTTTGTGTTTTCCACTAAGCATGGTAGTTTGTCTTTCAAAAGGGAAGGCTCCTTGGAAGCTGAAGTCCATGTCGCTTGACCTTTCATTTGATTTACTCTTGAACAAGAACTGAGAGCTAAAAAATTCAGGAATAGTGGAGTTTTCTCAGCTTTTTTATCTGAGGTTGAAAGATCAAAGGATGACCTTACACTTGTGTTTACTAAATTTCCAGATGTTCTCATGGGTAAAGAGCATGATTCTTTCAGGTGACCCTCAGCAAACTTTGTTCCTGGAACTGTACTACTCAGCGAGTCTTTTTTCTCTTTTAACAATGTGTTATTTGTTGAAGTATTAATCTCCAGGGAGTGTCCAGTTTTGATTGAGTGTATCTGAGTACCATTGTTAACATTTTTACGTGGAATTAGTTTATCTGTATGTGACCTATCTGCTGGGGGGGTTTTATGAGCAATTTCGAGACCATCAGCCTTTACTGGAGATTTGGCTTCAGCATTGGAAGTCCATGTGTTGGTAGCATTCCCTCTTTGTTTAGCACTTCCTTTTTCAGGTTGCTTGCTGTGCATGTCATCTGCACTTATTCCTCTCTCAGTTTCTGGGAGGCATAAATTAAAAGTACCTAAGAGAGACTTACTGTCTCTGCATTCTTTTGCAGCACCATCATCAGCACTTGTGTTATCACAACAAACAGTTGGTGGATGTTGAGCATCAGTTTCCAGAACACCAGTACTGTTCATGTTTCTGGTATTGTCATCATTTCTGCCTTCAGCATCTATGTGTGTCTGTTCCAGAGGAAGTTTATCTCTATGTAAACCACTCAGATTTAAGTTTTTTTCTGTTTTATGTAATCCACTGCCTAGAGAATTGTCACTATTCAGCAAGCTGCATTTTTGGTATTCTGCTAGAGAATTCTCTTTAGTGTAAGGTAGGATGCCAAAACTTAACTCCTTAGCTTGGTGGTTGTCTGTACTTCTGTCATGCAGAGCACTCTTCTCAGTGCAAAGAACAGCTCCAGACTCGTGTTTGGGTGCTTCAGGTGTGAAGCCACTTCTGTTGTGCTGTCTGGTGTCTGAGTTTGCATCTGCCTTGGCACAAGTCGATTCATCTGCACTATTGCACAGTTCTTCCTTGCTCGTGTCAGTCTCCTGACTTCTGTTTTTCCTGTCAGCACCTACAGTCTCAGCACTGTCCAAAAAGTCCTTCCTTGTTTGTGTGTGGTGTTCTGCCAAAGGCTCAGTGCTGTCCCATGGCTTTTGATCTGAATCTGCATTGTTTTCATCTGGTAACCTTCTGTGTGCTGTTCCTGCATCTTCTGCCTCTCTGCATCCAGTGACATGCATTTCTGAGGTGTGTCCTTGGGTAATTAAATCAGTATCTGTGCAGAGGGTGTTCCTGGGAGAAGCCTCCCTTTGTTTTACTTCACAAGGGCTAGCAACATTAATTTCATCCTTAAAACTGTTCTCAAGAACTTGTGACCCTGTAAGAGTGAGGGTGTTCTCTAGTTAGTGACTGACCCAGAGGTTATGTAATGCTTTATTTTTACAGCTTAGAATTTCCAAAGAGATGGACTCAGGATTGATATAAATAGTGATATCTTATATTACACACACAAGCCTGTCAAAAAGTTACTGAAGGTAAGTATTGCACTATGGTAACTTGCAAAATATTTATAAACTGAGAGAGCAGAGAATATATTAATCTTCTGTGGATTTTAGATATGACCATTTAATTCAGTATTTAAGCCCTGTCTTGTCATATACTGTATCTGAAAATATTTTTCCTTTCTTAACAATACTACTTATCTCTATTATCCATGGAAGGTTATTACTTTGTTCTATCTTTAATTCGTCAATGCTTGAAGACTGGTCCCTTGTGTTTTTTACTTCAGTTTCTTCTTCATTTCCACAATTACCATATTTTCTTATTACAGACTGCATAAACTCATGCTCTTTCTGAATAACCTGTATTTCACTGTCTTTTGAGTGTTCTTGACCACTCTATCATAGGAAAGAACAAAAGATTATAGGTATTTTAGCAATTTACTATAGTCACTGATTAGGCAAAAAGGTTCAGGACTGAGATTTAAAATTAATTTTACAATTATGATGGAAAACAAAGACCGGAAGCATAAAAAGTAAATGTAAATAAAGGAAAAGAAAAAAAGCAGACTAATACCCTAGAAGACAGGAAAGAAATCAGGTCCTGCTATATGACAGTCAGCAAAGTTATTCATTTGACATTTCAGAATTCCTCAGTGAAAGGAATTTGTGTTGTACTTGTGGTGACTGGATCACTCCCTCTTTCTGCTAGCCCACTCAGTGACCTGCTCAGTAATTCCATATGCAAAAATCCTGCATCATTGCTGCTTACACCCAAACACATAAACAACATGTGCACAAAAACAACACATGCATATATGAATAACATTTTTTTTCTAGCAAACTACCCAGGACTTTTAACTTTATTTCACAGGCAAATAAGGTTTCTGAATTTACAATCCCTGACATTTAGTTCCTCATTCCCTCCCAAATATCTAGTTTAACTTGAATTTGAGTCAAATTCAACAAGAATAGAAGCCTGAAAGATTTGTCTACTTAAAGTCTACATCACTGGTCAGTTACTACTGCGTCTGTATTTGTGTTCAGTTTTGAAAGCTGCAGTCAATGAAGTTCTGTGGAAACTAGGGCCTGAATAGTGAAGATAATAAAATCCCACCAAAATAAAAGCAAAAGGAGATGCATCCTTTATCATCATCAGCTGTTTGGCAGCTGAAGACAGGAGCACGTGCTGACTCTTGCCCTAAAGATAGGATATAAAAGTAGGCAGATGTGGGAGGGAGCTTAGTCCATTAAAGATGTGGGAAAAAGCTGAAGATACTTGGGTGACTGGAGGTGTTGCAGAAGGAAGGCTGGGATGTGGGAGGGAGTTACAAGAGTTGTGCTTGGGCACTGGCTGTGTGGGGAGGACAGAGAATATTGCAGAGTGGAGGGAGGCACAAAGACAGCACTGCTAAAAAATGGGGTAGTTGCAATGCTGGCAGAGTAGGGGATGTAGAACACAATTCTGCCAGGAACAGTTTCCTACAGATCACAGGAACATCCTGATGCTCCCAGCCTTGCTGGACTGGGGGAGGGAGGAGTCACAGTAAATAGAGAAGGGTCCTAAAATCATTTTCCTCCACCCTCAATTTGAAGTTTCAGTTGAAATCTCTTTCTCTTTTCCTCATGTTTTATCATTGTCATCAACCCTGTCACACCTGGAAACTGTTACATTGCATTTTTTTTTCTTTTCTAGGTATTTAATTAATTTTGCTTCTTTACTCTATGTAGCTCTGGCATCACATTTTCAAGTGTTTTGAATACATATAGTAGAAATTTCCTTTTCCCTTAATGAAATCTGTAATTATCTTACAACCTCTTGTTTCTAGGAGCTCTTTCTTCAGAAAGAAACACCACTCTATAACTGTGTATATTACTTTTTTGTACATTAATAAGACAGCCACTGCAGTTGAACTTACCACATTTGTTGGTGTGGGCTGAGCTGGTGACTGCATCTGAAACAAATAGGACAAAGTGTTCATAGAAAGGCAGAAAGGTTTCATGTTTCCTTTCCAGGTTTTCAAATGGGTTGAAGAAAGCTGCTTTTCAATAAATTCAAAAGGCTGTTTAGCCCTTAAAAATGTGTCCAAGATGGGTGACTAACATTCCTAAATAACAAAACTTTTAAACTTGGATTTTAATTTTTTGCCTGTGATTTAATAAAATCTAACTAAGAAACACATATATCCCTAAATATCCTTTCCCTCAACAGACTATTTCATAGTATGAAATTCAAACCCTTCTAAAAACCAGATCTCCCTGTACATCCACCCACAAAAGAATTACAGCAAGCCATTGCTGGGTGTAACCCTATTCTCTACTGGTACACAGCTGAATTACAAACTATATCAAACTAAAGGTGAAGCATGGTATGGTTAAACTAAATTGCAATCCAAGTCTGTAATGAGATCTGACATTGTACCTTTACTTTAAAAATGTCTTTTGTTTAATTACTATTCCAGAGGTGATCAGTGTGAAGAAGTTTAAGTACATTCTGAATTTCATATCCCACAAATAAACACAGGGATTTCAGATTGCTTGGGTGTAAAAATAAGTATAAGCATATTTCCTTAGAACACTTTGAACCATAGTCACGATCTAAATCCTAGCCAACACCTTTCCCTTTTATGTGTCACTAGATGTTCACTCATTACTGATACAAGGTGAAATTGCACAAATCAGAATAATCAATATGATCTGCTGCAGCTTCAGTTTCTTGGCAGTGTTCCACTCAGTCCAACCTGCCTAGCTTTGAAAATCTAATGACTGTACAACACAAAGTGGTGTGGCAATTTGCCATAAGATAGTGTAAGATGTATATTTGGAAGACATCCGACTACTTTTGCATTTATGAGCATATGCTTGAAGCTTTTCTGCTTTCAGACCCATGGGGTTACCTTAGTAAGCACCAATACTGTTTATCATGAATGCCTAATCACTTTGATTTTGCATCCTAAACAAAATCGATATTCCATTTCCATTCAAGGAAACAGTGATTTTTAAGGTATATACACAATTTGCATTATTCCTTTTAGAGTTCAGCTTTGGCACAATGAGTAATCATGTCATGTCTAATTTCTCTCCCATTATTAAGCCCATACCACAGCCTTGTATATGTTTGTGTGTGAGCTATAAACATACATATGTACGTGCATTGAAAAGAAATTGATTTTACATTCTTCTAAATCCTAAAATATTTTACTGCTTGTCATTTTACTGACAATTCATGGACTAGTTATAAAATAGTTACCTGTCTTTACAGTCCTAATGTCTTCCTATTTTTTTAAAATAAAAACAAGACTGTATACATGAAAAATGAGTTTTCCATTCTTTGAAGGATAGATCATTACTTGTTTGTAAAAGTTAATGGAAAATACTCAACAGAACAACAGAAACAGAGAAGGTTTCTTATGGCTTCTGACTCTGCCCAATTTTTTCAATCCTATAGAGGACTGGAATACAAATTTGCAATCCAATTTGATCACGGGATAACACAGAGCTGCAGGGAATAAAACAGAGGGATCTGTTATATCTATATGTATAGCTGCGGAACAGAGCTGCTATGTGTTCTTCTTCTAGTTCCAAAAGCCCATCTTTGTGTGCTTAACCACTTGTTGACTTCCCATATGTGCCCTGCATCTAGAACTGAACATGGGTTTGGTTCACCCAACAATCCAAGCTCAATTCTAGTTCAGCCTGCGCTGCATAAACGTCCTTTACCCCCTGCATTCACCACCTGATGAGCTCGCTGTGCCTTTAATGACTCCTAAACATGCTATGTGATATAAAGGTTTGTGTTTCTTAAACTAAAACTGAAGCACTTAGATAACCTGTGTATTGATAAAAACAACCTTCTGATCTGTCCCATGTTACAGATTTTATAGGAGCTGAAATTAGTTCCTCTGAGTAAAAGTGGACCTGCTTCCACGCTTCCAGGGAACTTACACACATGTGAAGTTAATTGGATCTGCCCCAGTATTTGAGAAATACCCACAGAAAATATGTCTGTGATATAGGGTTTAGTAAAGATAGGTGGCTTAAGTTAACTGCTGTCTGTTAGGCAAAAATTTATTAATGAAGTACTGTCTCAGGTTTCTGTGATATAAACACCTCTCTTGATAAAAGGAGAACATTCTGTGGGTACAGGAAGTTTCAAGGATACTTAAGGCCATTGTCACATAAATTTTTAGGTTAAGCCATGTCAAAGGAGGATCAGTGGACATGACAAACAAGATTAGAAAAACTGTCATATCTTTAGCTCTCTGGCATTTTTACAAGACACACTGCAGCTAGTAAAGACACTTACCTGCAGATTTTCCACTTGCTCAGAATGCTGATTTCCTGGAGGAGGATGATAATCTTCAAGATGTCTATGAAGTCCTTTAAGGGAATTCAGCTCATTTTTAATACTGTGTATTTCTCTTCTCATGTTTTCCTCCTGTAATAATTGCAAGTACACAGAGCACACCAACATTTTACTGCATGTTCAAATAGGTAAACCAGCGTTTTTCAAAGGTATGAACAGCTCAGCAAATGAAACTTCATTCTTAAAAGAAAGTATGCTAAGGAATTTCTTTGTACAAAGTAACTGAGCTCTTTTATTCAAACCAAAATTTTTACTACATTTCCATTACAGATTATAGCTTTTATTAACTGGTTTGGGATTTTTTTTTTTCACCATTTACTGCTAGTAGCAATGCTCCAAAAAAAGTGAGATTGTATTTGTAGCTTTCTTCCTTTTTGGCTCCAAGATAAATGTAATATTCAAAACTCATTCTCTACCTACATTGTCAAGAAACCACAACAGCAAATCATTTGCTTAGCCCTTTACTTCTGTAAATAGCCTCAAGTACCCAATGCTCCCTCAGAAAATATGTAACAATTAAATTTTTGTATTTAGAACTAACAGAATGGTCCAAACTACAATCTGTAAAAATAATCTAAGGGCAATTTTACAGGAATATCTTCACTTAATTTACAAAGATTTCCAGACCAGTGTTAATTTTATCCTTGATGATTTACTTTAGGAGACAAAATTTCTAGTTATCCATAGCAGAAATATGAAAAGGAATAACAATTATCTTCTACAGAACAGATGCAAATGTTCCTGAGAATTAAGCAGGGCAATTTCCCATGTCTATAGAGAAAATTGTGGTATAAAATTCTCCAAGGACTCAGGGAAATCAAATTTCAGGGAACTGAGCATCAGAACAGCTCAGATATTTTGTGATCTCATGGTTGCAGTCATGCCCATAGTGGCTACACTCAAAGGAGTGAGCCTTAGACAACAGGATTACAAGGACAACTTTGCATTATTTCCCCACAGCTTCCCTGGAAATCTATCTACCAAAATCAAAACCATTCTGGCAGCAAGTGCCAAGCACACAGAAATAAAAAAGACAGACTATTAAACAAATGCTGCTAAGAGTCTGGTTTCCACACATTAAGCAGATCTTGTCTTATTGAAGTGGTATTAATCTTTCCTATATCTAAACATGCATTTATTACTGCAGACAATTTTTACAGCTACAATATTTTGCTAATTGTTTTGGATTAAATAATTACTGAAGTATTCTTTAAAAGTAATGAGGTAATGGAAAGAATGTCAAATATAGAAGACAAACTATTGTTTAGGTGTCCATCCACAGAGGTGAATTCACTAGGGGGACACAGCAGACACACACCTTTTCTTACCCCCTTTCACCCTCAGTCTACACTGAAGAATTCCTTTAAAATCGGAACTGCAGGAAGAGCACTGACCTTTTAGAGCACACAAGTTAACCTAAATCTACCTTGAAAAAATATTCATTTCTAGAAGTGTCTGTATTACTGGAAAAGAAATTAGTTGTTTTTATTGCATTATTTCTGCTATATTTTCTTGGCTTTTAGTGATTACCTGAAATGCTTGACAACTATTCCAAAAAACTTTTAATACTAAAGCACTTAATTTAATAAACCTACATCATTTTTCCAAGTTCTTAGTGCCTTTTCGTGCTCATTCTGAAGATTAAGGAACTTTTCTTCATTTTCCTTTGCCTTCTCCCTTTGCAGCTCATTATCTCTTTCAAGGGCCTGCAATAAAATTAATTATCCAAAAAATAATCAATACCACATTAATGAATTTTGATGTGTTTTATGTTGCTTGGACCTTTGCTTCTAACATGCTGCAAGAGCCATACAGATCAGTGGTAATGTGCTATCTCAACAATAATTTTCATAAATTAACAGAAAGGTGCTTATAGTTTAGCTAACAGGAAACAGGGGGAGGTTATGAAAAAAGAAATGGCTATAAAAGGGTATAAAAACACTTGCCATTATTCAGTTTCACTGCATAAGTTTTAATGCGCTGAAAAAGTAATATAAAGTCCAGAGATGAGAGATATGAAATGTAGCATAATCCAGAGCCACTGTACTTAAAGAAAAAGCTTCTGTATACTGACAGGAAAAAATTATTTTTATAATCAGTTTTTCTGTCCTAAATTGTTCATTATAAACTATTCAGTCTTTACATTCTAAAACATACCTACTGCAATATGAAGTATGTATCTGATTATGCTTTAATTTATTTTTATTAGGTCACTGAAATAGGAGTGTATTGAAATAACAGTAATATTAAGTTTATACCACCATAACTGTACTGGCAACAGTTTTGGGTTAACTCTTTCATCTTTCCTATGCTAAATTAAAGGAGTCTTGTGTAGATCAGCGGCAACTTCACACATGTATCAGGTACTCTTGGAATTCATCCTATCATATTTTTATAGCAAACAATATGGAAGATAAGAGTCACTGCATTCCACTGCCTGCTATATAGATGACACAAATATATTTGATAATGTAAGCATAACTTTAATGTATGAGCTATATGACCAGATACATATTTATGATTCTGCTGAGTGTCTTTGAAAGTCCACTTGAAAAATGTTATGGAGGCAATACTCAAATTCCTTTTTACTAAATCTTTTAACCAAAAATGAGTCCACTTTTTGATTCAGTTAGCATCAATTTTAAAATGTCTATGTTAATTTAGCTAAACTATTAAAAAAATTATATTTTACAGGTACTAATACTAGGAAAATTCAAACCACCCTGCACTTTTGTACACATGGGAAAAGTTGTGCATAAGAATATAATGGATCTTCTTTGACAGATTATGTATTTCCAAAAATGGGACAATTCAGCAATACATTGTCTGAATAATCCCACTCTGATATAGCCTTTTTCACGCAGTTGTATAAACCAGGAGTGCAAGACCTCCTCTCTTTGATGAACCTGCTCTTAGCTCCAAGGATGCTTTTACTTGCACCTGAAATGCAACTCCTCAGTGATGGATGAGTATAGTTACTCACAGCATAGCTCTTAGGGCAAAGTCTCAGAAGTAACAGATGTGTGGAACTGATCACATGTTAAAGCCAGTTGTACAGGCAGGGGGATACCTGAATTCCTTGCATTCTCAAGTATTCTGTCATCTCTTCACAATTTTTTTTTTAAAGTTATATATTCATCTCCCTATTCTTTAAGTTCAATCTGATGTTTTAAAAAATACAAAAAATGCAAAATAAGAAGCTAATATTGTCTCATTTCTTGGAATATCATGGTAATTGTATCAAACTGAAAAAAAAAGGTCTATTTACATCAGTTTAAGTAATGAAGGTTGAACCAAGAGCCTCTTATTGGTTATCCATGCCTTATAACACTCATTTCATCTAAAGTATTTATGCCTGAAGTTACCCTTGAGGACTGCACTGAAGCTTTGATGACCAGTAGTGGTTTGTGCTGTAGTTAGAACAATCAAAAACAGTAATACCTTCCCAATGTCTGATATAAACAGACCAAATCAGAGCAGGCTCTCATCAGAACTAGCATAATTGCAACCAGAAATCAATTTTTGGCCTGCACAGGCTGCAAAACAGAGATTTGTCCTCCATTCATACCTTAACAAGAAGAAAATAAGCCATACTTGTAGACTTTTATGTGCAGTCTTCAAAGAGAAGATTCACAGATACCATTTACTGTTTTAACTGGAGCTTTAAGGCATACTATAAACTTTATCTGAGAGGGGAAACAATAGCTCAGAAGTGCTATGAAAAAAAGCACTTTAAAATACACTTGCTATTCAATAGTCCTGAATGAAAAAAAGCACTTTAAAATACACTTGCTATTCAATAGTCCTGACACAAAGGACTAAAGGCTTCCTGTATTATGAAAGTCATCATCAGTAGGTTATGTATTATCTCCAGCCTCTGTTTTAATCTACAAGGCAATTCTAATTATCTTTAAAAATAAAAATAAAAAGCACATTACCTTCCGACTTTAACAAAAACCAGGATTGTATGAATAGCAAGTAATCCCGCTGTTTCACTGGACCCAATATACAAATAAGAGAAGCTACAGAAAATCATGCCACCTTAGGCAATTCTAGAGCCAAAGGGTTTCTCAGTTAATATTTGTAAAACTGTTGCAGATGCTTGAATTCCTAAGGAGATTTTAGCCACTTTCTGATGGAGAGCATAGCTTACCTTCAACCTTACTTGTTTCATCAAAATACCGAAGTCCTTTGTCTATATTATAGCAGAAGGCAAACTACTTACCCCTGTTAAGAGTAAAGTCTTAGGGGAAGTGAATAATTCCAAATTAGCATAGCATCATTCATTGAGAAACAAAAGTATACATCCACACTGGAAGTTCAATTTGAAATTAACTGAACTCCTAGTTCAAAACCTTGGCTTCAAAGAGTGGAACAGCTGTGGTTATGTCTGGGCAAACAATAGATAATAATTTTTAATAGTCCAGTCAGTGGTTGTACCTGAACTCTGCATGAAACCTCTGATGGGAATGGATATGACCTAATCTTCAGTGCACTAACTGCTATTGAAATGTGGAATCTGAACTGTTCTGAGCTGCTTTGACAGGCTGAAAGTGTGTCCTAGAGTGACTTTATGATGCTTGTGTCCTCAGTCGTCCGTTCTGTTTATGCAGGACATTAAGTTCTGCAACTTTAAGACTGGTTCTGAGAGTGAAGGGGGAGAGAAGCAGCACACAGGTTGTTTGCAGAAACTGCATTTGCTTTCCTGCATCCTTCTCACCCACTTGGAACCCCGCTTACTGAGAATTTCACACTTTCTGTGCTGACATGCACTGACACCCAAGAGAACTCTGCATTTGACCTGAGGCTGTGGAGAAGGTTTCCAAAATGGAATGATAGAACTGGGATTGTGGGTGTGGAGTTTGAATTGAGATGTGTAATGTCACAGGGTGGAAAACTTAAGAGTTTAAGGTTTTAGAATATAATAATATATATAAGGCAAGATGGAGGTTCTAGGGCAGTGGCTGGTCCTTCTTCTTCACCTTTTTCTTGGGTGGTTTTATGCAAATGGATAAGAAGTCTGCATTGTGGGCCACGGGTGGTTGGTTATTGGGTTAAAAGTAAAAATAATTTAGGTGCCATTTCTTAATTGGACAGTTTATCCTTAAAAGGCCTTGCAGAGAGGGAGATACAGCTCCATTTTTAGTTTGTTAGAGTGAAGGGCTGTAGAACTCAGGGTTGGTGAGACTGTAGAATAAGAACTAATAAACATCTGAGTCCCAACAAGAAATACTGTCTTGTGCATTTAATCCTGACCTTGGCAGAAAAAAGAAGCAAAGAATCTGCACCCTCTGTGTTGTCTGCAGCATGGACAACAGAACAGAACTCTCCTTTGCTTTTAATTAGTTGGGTTTGTTGAGTTAGCTGAAACCAGAAGTTATTTGGAACTGTTCAGCTATTGTTCAGTCCAGTAACACCAGGACTACTGTCTGGGGCACCACAAGCTACACTGCAGACACCAGACTCAACCCCAGAGAGACTGAGGAAAAACTGAAGACACACCCACAAAAATACTCTGAACTACAGAAAGACTTTTTGAATTTGCCATCTCTTCAGAACAATGAGAAGTTTCATTGTTTAGTATTATTCATTTTTCCTGTTTGTGAGTACTTTGCTTGTTAAATAAACAATTTTTTTCCACTTTTCTCACAGGAAACTTATGTCTCCTAAACTGGTGGGAGGAGAGGCTGCTTAAATTTGCTTCTAAAGGGACCACTTCAAAAGTTTCTTCCTGAAATTTGTCCTAAACCAAGACAAAGGGGAACTGAGGAATGCTGCAACTCCACACTTTTCAGTGTGACTACTTCCCATCTCTAGCATAAATATGATGCCAGAAAACACAGCAAGAAAGGGCTAAAGATAATGCTTTTTCTTAGGCCCTCTGCTTTAGTAAAACTGAGGACAAGATCCAGCTATGAATGAAGATCTGAAATTTTAAATGTTGCCCAGAAATGTGTATTTATATGAAAATTACAAGAAACAAAAGTCATAAAATAATTTTATTTCAGTATTTGCAAGCAACTCTGTTCTGATTTTGCCCTCTAGAAATGGCTGCTAAGAATGGCAACCATGATTTACTTTAGGGAGAGAAGAGGGAAAGCACAGCCTGTGCTTCAAGGTTTGTGCTGACAGTTAAGGAGCTGAGGGAGCAATGGAAGTGAGGTCAAAAGTTCTGAAAGGCACACAGATGTCTTTAACAGCCCTGGACTTAAAAAATACATAACAGATAATAACAGCTTGTCTAATCAAGAAAAATCTGACCTGATAGTCTTCTTTCAGTGCATTTAATTCACTTTCCATTCTAACATTCGTTTGGGTTATTCGTTGAAGCAGCTCCTGCACACACTGTAGAGAGCTGAGAATTTCCTTAGTAATACAAACAGAATAGAATATATTGAGCAAGATTTTGTTTCTGGCGTTTAAACATTAGATAATTTATGCTTTTATAGTAATTTTTTTTTTGTCAGTTCTTTTTTTTCTGTCAGTTTTTACAAAATCATGTGTGTAAAAAAAGGTACTCCAACCTCAACACTACCGAACACTTGTAGGGAGAAATCAGAACAACGCCCATTTTTCTGGTCTTTTACCTTGGAGAAGTTAACATTACTATAAACTATTATAACATTCTTTTTCAGAGAATTTTCCTATAATTAAAATTAAATCCTCTCAATCTTTATACATTCTTCAGTGCAAATCTGGATAAAATATATCTAGTCCAACCCTCCTGTGATTTTTATTCAGGACAAACAGAATAAATTTGTCTTACCATATCACAGGTCTGAAAAATATAGAAAAACCAAAAGAAATTATTCCATAAATGGATCACCCTAACATGAAATTATTCTGTGTCTCCTGAATTAAATCCTAATACATGTGAACTACCACCCGTTACCTTTGTATCATATGGTGCAGCTATATCATGTCAGGGTCTGAACTTTGGTGGTACCCTCCTCAAGGCTGTATTGTTACTTCATGAAGGGGAAGTTGTAAAAAAAGAGACACCCAAAGGGAGCTGATTTGAGTTGATGAAGGTGCCATGGGTGCTGCAATGAAGTGTGTTGCAGTCTGCTGGCAACTGAGCCATGTTTTATTGAACACTACAAAACACATTTCCAAAGCTTGAAAGACAGAGTGAATGACCCAGACAAGCCAATTATCACCCCCTCAAGACCACTAACAGCAGTTACTAAAAGAAGATATGCACAGAAAAAACCCTGAGTTTTAGGCAGAAAGGAATCTTAGATGTACTCAGTTGCCTCAAAATACAATGATAGGAACATATTATTAAAGTATATTGACATACTTGCAAAGTCTTTTCAAATTATTCTAGTTTTGGTTCTACTGTGTAAAAAGATACTGCTATTTAATAAAAATAAAATCAATATTTTCGTGTACTCTCATTCCTTTTCATGCATGTATAAATAATATTTTTTTCACTGAAGGTTAATTTATTTTTAGTTCAATTTTACATCCAGAAGACTGAACTGAAGAGCTGTGGAATGGCTTTGCCAGTGTCACCCAACAGGTCAGTAGCAGAGTTGGCCACATCTTTTAAATCTAGGACAGTTTTCTCTCAAATAGACCAGACTGCTTCTCTCACACAGTTTAGAACAAATCAGCTGTAATTTAGATGGTACTTCTAGCCTAAGACTAAGAACCACTGAAGACAGCATTTCAGGTGAATTCAAGGTGAATTATGAGTGCTCCACAGCACAGAAATCCATGTCTTCAAACCCAAGCACTTGGAGGAAACATGAAGCTCATCTCTACATTAGAGCCCTCTCCAGACAGTACCAAACCCCTCCATGTGTTCAAACTAACCTACCAAACAAACCCTAGGAATTCACACAGAACAAGAGAGAGATGCAAACCAGAATCCTTCTCTTAGATAACACAGCAAATATGCTCCAGGAATTATGCTCCATTCATCTACACAGAAATCCCTTTAGTGCATTCAGGGCTGGGAGAGTAATGAGGCCTGAGTAAGTCTCTCATTTTTTTCCATGTTTTTATTGGCAAGTATTTTTTAAAAGCAAGCTCAAAAATGAAAGCAGATTTTTATAAATTGGAAGAGTGCTGCTGGATGAGTGCTCTATGGCCATGCCAGCAAGACTCTGCTTTTGTCTCTCCCTGGCACCAAGAATGACACACTTCTCTGACCTGTGCCCTTTTCTGAACTGTAGAGTGAAAGTTCTGTCACTGTTCAAGAAAAGGAAAAAAACTCGTTCATGGTTAAGGTTCTGCAAAGCAGTGTCTTATATTGTTATTACAGGGAACAAAAATTTTTTTGATACTTGACTCCGTAGCCTTTTTCTAAAAAGGATTTTCCCTGGAATATACCTGAGTTAGCAAGAGACGACAGTCCTACCTCTGTTCAGGGATGTAAAGGTGTTGCTTAATAGTCTAAATGGAACATCATTTCCTTCGTGTACCATTGACACATTATTCCCATTTCACCTGGTTTCAGTACCAGCAATGTTAGAACAAACTGTTGGAAACCAGAAAGCAGAACAGCATTTTATGCCAGCATTACTGCTTATTTATACTGAACCCACATGTAGCCAAGTGTTTCATGGGAATACCAAATTTCTCCCATCTGTACTCAAAGTCAAAATGTAAGACTTGGAATAGAGTGTCAAATAATGGACCTTGTTCTGGTAATACTTTTTCTAAAAAGTGAGCAGAAGACACCGCTTAGGCCAGTATTGAAATATTTCTGAAGTGTAAACAAGTGAAATTAACTAGTTTTTGTAACTCAGTATAATAAGAAACCTAAGTACGAAATGTAGCACCTACAATCTTAAGTGATTTTTAAGTAGTGAAGCTGTACTAACAACTCACCAGCTTTTCTTCTTTAATGTGAGTGTTTTCTTCTTGAACTTTTTTACTGACTGCTGTCTCCTTAAAAAAAGAACATGAAGAACAGTGAAAGGCATTTTAAATTAATGTCTATTTTTTAAACAATATTGTATTAATGTGATATAGTGAATCATCATCAGGTTACTTAAAGAAATTGAATGATTTTTTAATGTCTTCTCACCCATTATTTTACTAAGAAATTATATTGATATTCACAGTGCATTTATTTCCCTAGAAAAGGTTATAGTGGAAATAGTTTAAATATATTGTATATGCAATATAGTAGAAAGGAATCACTAATCTGTATCCATCAGAGATCATTGCTAGCAGGTTTGCTGAATGAAGCCATATTCAAATAATTGCAAAAAATAGTCACCAAAACTTTAATTTGTTTAAAATCCAAAATACCATTCTGATTTTCTGTTGCAGTTCTTGAAACTGTTTTTCCTTGACTGCAAGATTGATGTTTTCTTCTCCCACCCTGTACTGAGAGGTGACCTTGGACCTTATCAAGTCTGTAGTTACTTTCTTCAGTTCCTTAACACAGGAAACACATATAAATAGTTCATCCAGTATAGGCATTGCAATTCAAAACAGAAACAAATCTTTTAAACTGTCCTGGTCGTGCCCTACTTTGAGATAATGTATGGAAACAACAGAATAAATTACAGGTATTGAAATGTGTCAGACTGACTTATTAAACTTCAAACTTGTCACACGTGACTAAAAGTTCATTTTCACAGGTAAAATGTTATTGTGCCAGTTTTACTCTGAAGTATTTACTTAATCATTTTATTATTTTCTCTTCCAAGAGGTATATTAGAAGTGGACATTGAGTTGGTTTTGGTAAAACCAATGGGTCTTATGGGTTCTTTACCCATATCTACAATAGGAATTATTATTGTAACTATGGTGTACATTCTTGGGAATGAGGAGGGAAAAAAAAGGAGAACAGCGATTATCTGGTAAAAACAGGAACTGGCTATAAATTTGGAGGATCTTTGCTTTTCCTGAAACATTAATTACTTAATCTCAAGAGAATGCTAAATTAATTTTATATTAGAAGGTTCTACAACATGATGCCTTTGATTTTATAGCCTTTATCCGCTTTTAAATATCCTGTGGATTTTTTGTAGGTTTTTTTTGGGGGGTTTTTTTTTGGTTGTTTTTTTTTTTTTTGTATCTGTTTGGTATCAGTTATTCAGAGCTTCTAGTGCAGCAAATAAACAGCAAATGCTTTGATCTCATTAAATTACAACTTATAGTTCCTGGAGCCATAAATATTGTGCCCTGCTCTCCCCCTCCCCTCCCATCCTGGTGCAAGGTAGTCTGGTTAATATCGCTCTCTCCTTGAGCACTCTGACGTTTACTCAGACAAATAGCAGAGGTTATGAATGCTCACAGATAGCATCAAGAATTCTCCATGATGCCATAGTGGTGAACCAAGCATTCAGAATGGTCACAGTTTTATCTAACAACTAAGTTTGGTCTGTTTAACTTTTCTTCACAAAACTGGAATTTCGGTTATCACACACAGAATTATCACAGACTGGTGGTTAACTGTTCTGGACAAAATCATAGAACAGTACAAAAGAAGAAAGAAAGATTACACTGCAGCTGAAATTCACAAAATTTTATGGAAAATACAAGTATAGGTAGCACCTTTAAATAAAACAATTTTTTGCTAGAGGCTTTATTTCTCACGTATTTTAGCCATAAATTCAAAATTATCTAGTAAGTCCTAAGTGTAATTGCAGAATCAATTTCATAACTGAAAGCCAGCAATGCTTTACAATTATTCTATTCTGTAAGCTAGGTTTTCCCCATCTTCTGCAACTGAGACACATTTCAGTTGTACTGCTTTTACTAGAAGGCTCTGTCTGTAGTGAACATGCAAGGAGAGCTCCTGCTGTTAAGTGGCAGAAGGTGCAAGCAGCTCTAATTTTGTGCAAGTGCAAAGGTGCACTGCAGCAGCCTGCACAGAGGTGCAGATGTGGGACAGAGAGCCCAGCTCACAGGCTGGGTGCCACACCAGCAGGTGCAAAAGCCTGCCACGGACCTGATGCCAGCTGGTTTCCAAAAGTCAGCCTTTATAGTGTGCGGAAATAAACTTATTTTGTCATGGGGAAAGCATGAGTCGTGCCCTTGAGGCAGAAAAGGTGATTGTATTTTTTTCATTGTAATGGCAAGTGGGTGTGTACAATCCATCTGGAAGCAAACCCAAATCTGCTAATACAAAGCTGTAGGCAGGAAAAACCAAAACCAACAAACAGCCAGAACCCAACACAAACTCCCAAAAAAACCTCCACAAATGAAATCACCAAGAATAATAGCAAAGTTTTTAATGGTGAGTGAAATTGCAAGGTTTGTAGCCGCAAAAATAATTTTAAAAATAATTTTCTACACACTACATGTGTTTTCTTATACCGTGAAATCAATTAAAATGTTACCCCAGAGTTTTTGTCTTTTTTTTTTTTTTTCTAGTAGCTTTTTCTCATTATTCAAATTACCAGTAGCATCCAAAAATCTAAAGTATGTTGAATGTGAAAAATAACTTTATCAGTTCTGGGGTGTATTGAGAGAGAATAACAAAGCTTTAAGCCCATTCCCCTGATCTGTTGCTAGCAGCCAGTGCCTAGGGATATGGCTTCAAAAGCAATTCATGCCAATATAAGTCAAGAGTGTCCCAAAATCCCAGTCCTGCTCCTTAAAACTGCTTTCCTTCTCCAAGTTGGTCTGAGCTAAAACTTCCACTTTTTTGATTGGGTTTTTTTTGTTGTTGTTGTTGTTTTGTTTTGTTTTGGGGTGTTTGATTGGGGGTTTTTGTTTGTTTGTTTGTTTTTGTTTTTGGTTTGGTTTTTTGGGGTGGTTTTTTTTGGGTTAGTTGGTTTGTTTTATGGGGTTGGTTTTTTTTGGGGGGGGGTTGGGGTTTTTTTTGTTTGGTGATTTTTTTGTAAAATCTAGTTTTGTTCAATACAAAAAATTAATTCCACTCTCCCTTGAGGTGGCACAAATACATGTTCCAGCATAAAGAAGTGATGCTGGACTGGAAAAGCAGCCAGCACAGGCAGATGTAGCCACTTCCCAAGACTGAAAGCCAATGGAAACTTTTCCTGTATTCAAAATTACATTTATCTCCATTTGCTCTCTTCCTAGGTTGCTGCAACCCTCTTGTACTCTTTTGGGTCTTGAGCAGCAGAGTTGTTTCTTAAGCAGCAGAATGACAGAAATCTTTTTCTTGGCCAGATACTAATGCAAGCACTTTCACAGTGGTTGAAAAGAATCCTACCACGCTGAGTATCAAAACATTCAAATCTAAAAACAAATGTTACTGAAAGGAAATTTTGCCACAGTCCATTACATTAAAATTTAGGAACTGGACTTAAAGCAGGTAATGTCAAGAGATGTAATTACAACCTCTTTAAATGATATTTCTTTCCTGAAACTCCAGAGGAATAAACCTGTGGAGAACAGACCTCAATTTCACTCAAGTCTACTGTTGTACATATTTAACACTTTCATAACACACTTGCAATTTCATTAAAATTGGAGATTAGCTTATTTATATCCATAAATGTTAAATAGCACTGACTTCACTAACTTCACATTCCCATTAAGAACAAGTGTGTGAGATCATCCAGGTCTGAGTGAAAGTAATGGCTGTGATAAGAGCTGACAACCAAATTAAGATTTTAGTACCATGGATAGCCATTCCCATTCCAGCACTGAGGCTACAGAGGAAAGAAGTTTGAACCCAGAAGTTGTCAGAGCTGTTAGAGGTCAGTCAAGTCTCCAAGGCAGATAAAACCAGCTTTAGAAGTTGTCCCAAGTTGTGCTGTTGATATCATGACTTCTTTCAGCTACGTAGCAAATGAAAACAGCCTGGTAATTCCTTTTCAAAACTCTCCTAAATATCCCAGTTCAGATAGTTCAAAAAAGGTTGGTCAAACACTAAAAACCAATAAAAAAATTCATAAATAACTACAATAAAGGCATTTCCTGCTGAACTGAGGAAGCTAGATTAAGTTTCAGTTGACCTCCTTTTTCTGCTTATCTAACAGTATTTTATTTAAAATTCATAACCCTTCATGACCTTAAGAATCAAGAGTGCAGTTGAAAAAAAGAGTGGATCAAATAATATGTTTGACTGCTGGAGTACTTAAATTTCAATTTCTCTCTTACACCTATGTTACTCACAAAATTCACTATGTAATATTTTCTTAAACATTCTATTTTCTTACCTCTCAAATTACTTACCCTCAGAGACTGTTAAGTAATTAATCATTATTGTTTTTGCACCAGAAGCAACAAATCCAATTTACTGTGATGCTGAAACACTCCTGAAACACCTCACTTTTTTATTTACAATATGCTACAATAAAGACATGTTGCATTTTAAATGAACACTCCTGTTTCTGTCACATGTAAATCATTTCCCTTTTTTAAAAGGAATTACACAGTTGGACTGTGCACAATGCACAGACAAAGCTGCTCTCAGACCTTCAGAGTTATGATAATATCAGCATCCTAACAAACGTGGTTCTCCTACAGAGGAAAGTTATCACCACTGACACCTTCCAATATTTTTTCTGTTCTCTTCCATCCATCAAATATTCCAGATAAACATATACAGTTTTTATATCTAACCTATCATTTGAATTATGTAGCTGAATAAACATTTTTAAATATTGCAAGACCTAATTGTGATATAGAAATTAATTTGAGAATTTTTCCAGCGTTCTGCTTTACTCTTACTGTGGATTTCAGTCTGCTTTCCTGATGGTAAGAGTTCTGAAATCTTTGATCACTTCAAAACTTGATCTTTTTGACACTGAGGTTTGGCAAGTTACATTCTAGTATGTATCTAAAAAATCCAAATTGAATTCCTGATTAATTTTTACTGTGGTTACAATATCTCAATGAAAATATGAAAATTAAGTAAAGCACTAAAGAAGGTAAGAATGAAACAAATTTTTTAAAATCTCAAAATGTCTATATTTCAAGATAAAGTCTGGCTTTTAGTGGAACCACACTCCAAAGAACCTTAACAATAAGAGGCTACATGCTCTTTAGAAGAAAAGAAACAACAGTAGATTCAGGGAGAATTTTCAAGTACTTTTGTACTTTCAAATCCCATTATTCAGGCAAAGAAAGGTAAACAGGTAAACATCCATTTTTTGATCAATATAACCCAAATATAAAATGGTCATAGTCCCTTTTCCTCATGTACAAATTATCTTTGCCCCTGCCCTTTTTTGTTTTCAAAAACATTCACGAACTTGACAAAGATTCCATGGTAATTCAAAGCAATCATCTGGAAACTGGGGATTAGCATTAGGCCAAGAAGTTGAGATAATCATGCTTTTGATCCCTATATAAAATCATTACAGAATCTAAAGGAGAAAATAAATTTAAAGGATGGAAATAAAAAGATAAGGAGATATAAAGAAGAGATATGGTGTGGAAAGGTATTGAGTTTACAGAACAAGTCTGATTTTTGAATGCCCTTTTGTTTTTCTCTTAAGAAAAACAAAAAGAAAAGCTTGTTTAGCTCTTAAGAAACAGCTCAAAGGGAAAAGAATGTAATCTTCCTACTATTGCCTATGTTCAAGAGTGCAACTCAAAAATGTACTTGGCAAAGAGGAGTTTCTGAATAGAGGCAGGAGAAAAGAGCTTAGTGACAACTTCCTTGTAAACAGAATCACCATAATCTGATGTCTCAGCTGCCTTGTCACAAAACTCTCCCACTTCAGGGATTCAGCTACACATTTTACCCTGTGTTCAAGATACCAGCTCGCCTCCATGGCAAATGCTCTTCATGCTGTACCTCTGACCACACTGAAAACACCACTACTACCTTCCCCACAGATGGAGAAGAGATGGCAGCACAGCACAGGAAGAAGAGAGGTTACTAATAATTAGCAAGAAACAAGAAGGATGCTGTAGAAGTAAATAAAAATTCACAGGTTACAGAAAATTCTCAGAGCTGCTCCAGTTTTAACTGAGGTGGCTGTGGAAGATAATTTAGCCATCAGTCATAGTATGAAAAACAGTTCTGCTGCTTGTCCACCACTTCTGTTAATACATCAGCAGCTTTTGGAAGGCCCAAAGAATCACAGAATATTCTGAGTTGGAAGGGACCCACAGAAATCTTTCTCCATTCAGAAATGTGCACTGTACTTACTTCTTTCAGATTGCTTATTTCAGTCTCTTGTCTTTTATTCACTGATGCTAATTTCTTATTGTGCTGTATGGCTTCCTGCACTTTAAAAAAGAAGTTAAAACATGTTAACAAATAATTTCACATTTCAACAAATATTTGATTTCTAACTTCAATATATGTGCATATAATTTATTTTAAAAAACAAACCTAAAACTGAAAATATGATTCAACTACTTTTTCTATGTAGTTTGATACCACTCTGGAGGACTATACCAGGTAGTACCAGTTGTCTGTACCTCAAACAATGAGTTAAGACTTCTGTATGTTGGCTTGCCTTTTATAACTGTAATTTAATTTTTAGTGTCTTAGGATGTCATTTTAGTAGGACTTTTAATCTTGGTTTTATTTTTTAAAGCTTTTCTTGTAATTTTCTGATTAATTTAGTTATTTTCAGACTAACACAGAACATAGTGGACCACAGAACATATTAATAACTGAGTTAACAGATGTACAGAGTTATACGCATATAGGCCATGGAAGACAGAAAACCAGCAGAGCAAAAATTTCTAACAATTACTTCTATTCCTGCTGAAAGGGAAGGGAATTTTCTCTTAGACTTTATACAGGTGAAGATATCACTGGGAAATTGCTTGAAATTCCACAATGAAAAGCTGAAGATGTATACTGGTTCCTGTACTTTTTCAGACAGTTCTATTCAGTCTTTGATCCTCTCAGGTTCCCCTTCATCCTTTTCTGATTCCTCTTCATTCACCCCTAATCTTTTTTCTTTATTTTCCTCAGTAGTTTTCTGGCACTACACTTGAACACAAGAACTGTAGACCCCCAGAACGTCCTCTCCTTTTCTGCTAGAGATGGTGCATCATGGGGAATGATGGACAACAGCCCTACAGTACCATAAGCAGTTTTGCAGTTTTGAATGAGAATAGGTGCAAATTAAAATATTGATGAATTTAACAGCTATCTTCTGATACAAGTTAGGAAAACTTCCCAGAACAACAAGCAGGCTAAAACTGGTAAAACTCTCTTTCAACAGAAGTCATGTGCTCACTTTTCAGCTTTAAAGTACAATCAGCAGGACATTGGTTGGCCAACAATGTCCTGGATTTAAGATTTTAAAAACTGAACACAATAAGTAATTTGAAGTACTGAAATACCACAAATATATATAGAATATTTTACCGGTTCATTGAAACTAGATTTGAAAAAAAAAAAAAATAGTTTCAGGCAGAAATAAAAAAATTTAGTTAGATTCAGCAATTTAAAAGGTTTTTTTTTGTATTCTGGGAAATTATTTTTTTTTTTTTGTTCATTTGATAGTGCCTCAATATAATTTCTTGTGTATCACACACACCACTGTAGCAGTGGATAAGCAAAGAGCACTGAGGAACCTACGAAGATATTTGATGCTTGCATGGGGTAGTTCCTATTTTTCTGAGTTTACAAGTGTCTCCAACTCTGTGTTGTCAAAACACAGCAAAGCCAAGTGCTGGAAGGCATTTAAGACATACATACCACTGTGCTCTAGTTTGCCATGAACACCTTTCACAATTCCAAACCGAGATGTAATAGTAGCATAGCACCTCTCAATTTCATTCAGTTTCTTATGATGCTCCTCTTTTGCTGTTAAGTGCATCTGCAATTTTTGATCCTGTTAGGAACATAAACCAAGCACCCATTAGCTCTCCAAGTACTTTTGAATTTAACAGCATAAATGCAAAATAATTCCCAGACTCTTTCAGTTGTCTATTTCATATCTAATGACCTTTCTCATCTCCAAATAGCAGGAAGAGAGACAGAGTCATCATGATAATCAAAGGATGTGAGCATCTGACATTTGGGGAGAGGCTGAGGGACCTCAGTTCAGTTCAGCATGGAGAGGACCTGATAAACATGTACATACCAGGGAAGGTGTGTGTGTGAAAGGAATAAAGAAACCACAGCCAGGCTCCTTTTAGTGGCGCTCACTGACGCTAAGTGAAAGAAAACAAATTTTACTTAAACTTGAGGGAAGAAACATTTATTGTCAGGGTGGGCAAACACTAGAACAGGTTGCACAGGCAGGCTACAGAATCTATCCATGGAGATACTAAAACCAACAGGACATGGCTCTGTGACACTGGCTCCACTGACCCTGCTCTGAGCCTCCACAAGAGACTCCTGACAGCTTAAACCATTCCAGTCCTGGGCTTGCAGAAAATGACACAGCCAAGGGCAATTAGGATTGCATGTGTATGCCAAGGGCATACACAAACTATGACACACCTAAAGAAAAGAATTTCAACACACTTGCTAAAAATCAGAAGTGCATCAACTACTTCTAGAGTAGAGGTGACTTTGATTTAGACTAGTGAGACTAATGCAGATTAACACTCCATGCTTCCCAGAAAAAGATTAATAACCTTTCAGTGAGTAATTCTTAATTCCTAAATATCAATTAGCAGTTCTAGTATCTTGAAATATTATTAAATCACTTTGTGTATCTAACTACTTTTGTAAGCATCTAACACTTTATTTTACTTTTATTCACATTGGCCTAAGTAATACCACAATGAAAACCATGTGGCAATTAAGTACAATATATCTAATTAATTTTACCAATCTCTCATTTTGTGGAAACTGTTCAGTGACAAATTTTTTTGTTATCATGGTAACACTAAGTTTTTTGTGCTCTTCTTTATACTGTATTTTTGTTAACAGTTTTGTAGGTACTATTTGGTAAATTTTTAAATTAATTTTTCTGAAGAGAATGGGTTAAATTAATTCCTCAGAAAGGATAACCATTTCTTCAGATATCTAATCTATTTCTAATCTACAGTAGAGCAACACAGCAATTAAAATGAACTGGGCCAAATTCATTCTTGTGTGTAAATTCAAGTTACACCAGGATGCATCTGGCCCAGTCTGTTTGACTTCGGCAAGGCTCCATTTCCACACAGTAACAAATGCAATACATGTCCAGGCATCAGAGGATAATAAAAGCTGATAGTAATCAAATGAAATGACCACCATAAGACTAGCAAAACAGGATATACAATACAAATTTCTCATGTTTTATAAGGTATGAAATTAAACACACTACAGCAAATGGAAAGTCATAATGGAAGCACTGGTAAAGAAACACCACACTTACAGAAATCACTGTAAGGAATGTAGGTTGAAAATGTTCTTATACTTTCTCTTTTTCCTAATCATAAATTAACTGTTGAAGATCTGTGCTTAACTAATGCCAGGAGGGGAATTTTATAACAAAAACATTAAAAGGAAAGATTTTCTTTGTTTTTCCTGGTAGTTCCCTCAGGTATATTTATTCTAAGAGACAGATGAACAGGAAGACAGACCTAATTTGAGACTTGAATGGCTTGTGGCGAGATTAGAAGAGTTTTGCAGATTTTATTATGGATTTTTTCTTAGTGTTATCCCAATTCCTTTCTTTAGTCAGCAAGATAGTGTTAGTCTCTCCTCCTCTCTCAAGAAGTTGAAATATTCAACCTCACAGGGCTCCTTCCAGGGATAAAAGGAACTGGCCTGCTCTATCTGCAAGAGTTTTATTAAGAGCTTAACACTTGCCTAAATATGGTTTTTGATGGCAGGCTGCTCTCCAGGCTTAATGCACAGAGAAATAAAAGCCTGAGTATGTGATTTGTCTCCTCCCAGTGAAAAGGTTGTAAAACATTCTTTCATAGAAGCCAATCAAGAAACACCAGGAGACACTGCAGGATAGGGAGTGGATGACCCTGGAGCTGGAGTGAGACCCACAGAATCTTGGTTCTTCTTCCTTATGTCTGATACTGCAAGAACAGGAATTATTGCCCTGCCCTCCACCAGTAATAAAGATAAGCTGGGATGGGGAGTGGAATTGATTGTGGCCATATGGCTTGTTGAGGCACAATGATTTCTTGGTGGAACCAGAGCCGAGAAATAGCTCAGGGTCAAGTGGGTGACTGGAGAAACACAAAGAGGGAATGGCCCATATCTCAAAGATATTCTGGAAATGGAGTCACTAGTCAGAGGTACTCAGTGAAGCAGAAGGTGGTAACTGGGAGGTGAAAGTGTCAGAGAAACAAATGAGATGTAATAGCATGGAGACCCACGGCAAGATCACAGAAGAATTAGGCAAAGGACTACCAACTGTAGATCTTTGAAACAGGAATTATTTTCACAACAGTTCCTCCAGTACTAACCATTTTTCTACTTAAAAAACATTGGGTTGACTTTATACTATATCACTGCCTCCTCATTGTGTTTGTAAACAATATAATATGATTACAGGCAAACTCCTAAAAGACACAGAAAGGAAACAAAGCCATCCCTATTTTAGATTACTATGAACAAGCCAACTTTTAAAGTTTATTTAACATTTTGCAAGAATACCTTTTTCATTCATTTGGCAACTACACCTGTATTAGAAAACTAAATGGTGGCAGGAAAGTTCTCAGGAAATGCCTGTCCTGTTTTTAAAATATTCCTGACACACTTTGGCCTGTGCCAAGTAGGACACATGTAAGCAGATCCTGAACACAGTTCAGGTGGGAACACAGTTCCCTGTCTGCTGGGAACAATGTGGGTTATTTGGATCTAAATTCCCTCTTTTCTGTGGTAAGGTTTACTCAACCTAGACCAACTGACTGCAGCTTCACATAATGGTTTCACATATATTTAGTTTCCAATAAAAACAGTAAGGGAAGACAAGAACAGATGCCACATGCAGAGAGTCATGGTATTCTCCAGTCTGCCAGGAAACCAACACCTGACCATTTTCCTCCAATTACTTCCTAATTTCAGCAGCAGGAAAACAAATACAATACAGAGCTCACACTCAAGTGTATTCTATCAACTGAACTGGTTTTGTAGTAATCCCACCTGACTGCATGAGTGCTACTGTCCATTTGCAGTGAGGTGCAAAACAACTGCACTGCATGCAATAATCAACACTTTTATTGTAGGGGGGTGAAAGACAGTAATAAAGACAAATAAATAATAAAAGAAAAAAAAATTCCTTTATTTGTTTGTCTCTATACTGTCCTTCAGTACTAAACAAAACCTTCCACTATTTTAAAATTATAGCATATATGGTAAGAATTGTATCAGCACTACAATTTTTTGCATAAACTTAACTGGACAGCATGCTAAAACACGGTGTTTATGTCAAGTATTAACATGGCATATACTATTCTAAAAGAACAGAATTAAGGGAACAAAAACAGAATAAAAAGCTACATCAGTAAGACACACCCAGTCCCCAGCACACACAGAAGCTCCTTCACTGACTGGCAGGGTTTCTAAGATGCGAGATAGAAACTGAGCAGCACATCTGTTTACTCTCAAAATGCCACACCAGAGAATAATCTAATCTGTCCTTAACAAATATTGAAATAGAAATGGGACTCAGACAAATGACTGGTTCAGAATTTCATCCATTTGATTTTTAAATATTTTGCTATTGGTGATGACCAGGAGTCTACATTGATCCCTTGAATGTACCACTTATTTCAGTGCAACCACTCAGAAAGTAAAGTTGCTAGAATCTGACCTGGTCTGAAACTGCAGTAGCTCACTACTGCAAAAGGCAACAGGAAAAAATTCACTTTTGTTTACCGTATGGGGTATTTTGTTTTCATCATTTCATATCAGAGCATTTTCCTTAAATAAGTCCCAGCTGTATGTGTTCTGTTTAGTGCTACATTCAAAAGAGGATTTTCAGCATTTTGCCTCTACTCAATAGCATTTTAAATTACCATACTCTGTATTGAAGCAAACGCTTTCAAAATATTCAAATGATCAATTAATGAAAAGTTTATGAACATAAGAAATATATTTATTTAAGCAGCATAGATGCCTTTCCAGCTTACAGAAAAGGTCTTGTCCCTTAAATATTCTCATGCACATGGAAGACTAAGCTTTTAATTTATGAAAGAAAGATAATACGTAAAATGACCTAAATGAAAGTCCAATTATTCTGTATGTTTTCAACACATTTTTAGATCAGCTGCATTTTAGGAATAAGTACAAGTTAAAAGTGAAGTAAGACAAAACACATTTTATGTTGCCTTTGATCTTTAACTTGTAGCCTTATCTCCCAGGTCAGAGGGCACATTATTCAATTTCACCATATTTTGTGTAAAACCACTGTAGCGTTGAAGATGACTTTCAGTACAAATGTCATGGTACTTAAAGCTAAACTGGACTCTACTTTTTGAGCTTCTTAATTAAAATCACAGTTTGTAATGGTCTGACAATATTATCTTTATTCTTTCCAGTTGAGCAGCAGCAGAATTTTCACAGCATTTATTCAATCAAGCCTAGCAATGTTTCTGTGGCTCACTCTTTTACTTCCTAAAACAGACAAGAGGGTTCAGAGCCACTATGCTGTCACTTGGGTAAATTTATTCCCTGTGTCAAAGGGAGTGAGCTGCACTGGATGAAATCTAAACTGTTCAGGCAAACTGATGTTAAGAACTAATTCTGAGGAGTAAAAAAGAGTGAGAAGAAAAACACCAGTTCTTCCTAAAAACAAAACCAAGACCTGCTAGGAATTCTCTATTACTTTTTGATATTATTATCCAGATTCTATCAGAGTAATAAAATTACATTATTTAAATGACAGTCTATTAAAAATCTTTAATCTATAAAGAGAAAAAATATACCAATTCTACTTTAATTCAGTGAGGAAAAAATACCACATGCTGAACAGTAGCTATCACACTATAAAAACCTAAAACCATTGCATTTGTAAGATTTTCAGATCTTAAGCTGATACCTCTTTGTGTTACTTGTAATAATTATTATATATCATTTAAGTATCAAAGCCAGTTAGTAGTGGATTATACCCTAAACATACTGTTTTCATTAAAGCTTTTCCTTCTTTTTTTTTACTTTCATTATTTTCTTACCATTTCATTCAGCTTCTTTTGTAAAGTATATTTTGAAATCTGTAAAACAACAGAGAGTTATTAATGAAATGGTACTTACATTTTTTCTGACAACAACCTGCATAATTAAGTATTATTATACCAAGGATTTAATTGCACTTGTTATTAATCCATCCAATATAGTAACACTGGTTTTGAATTAATGATGGCACAATTTCATGTATTATTAGATTCACTTTACTTCATAATGTTACTTCAATACTTAAATTATGTAAAACCACTTTACACTGAGTTGTTATTAGAGGAGTTTTGAAAAAGTGCAAAAATCCTTGTGTTTTCTGACAGGCATCATAAAAACAATGTGCAAATGGACCACAGTCTGTAAAACTAGACCCTTAGAAATAAATAGAGAAGAAGACAAAGACAGAAATAAATGTGTTCCTTCAAATCCTACAGGAATAGAAGTGTGTTACCTGTTGGAAAACCCAAAGTATCTTAGTTGATATTCTAAATGGTAACAAAAAAGATATAATGGACCAATCTCATGAGCTTTAATAATATAAGGCTGACATTAAAATATGTTAACACTATTTAATACTCCACTGACAGAGTATTTTGATTTGCATAATGCTTAAGTATAAGAGGGAAAAACAGAGTAGTGTTAAAGAACCTAGAGTGTACAAATCTTATACAGAAAATATTATTTCTAGGAAAAAAACAAGAGAACAATCATTTTAAGGTAGGGTTCTGACTCTACAGAGAGGAATACAGAATTAAATTTAAAATTCTTCACTCTTGTGTTAGGCTTGTATTTATATAAATTCTTGACTCTTGTATTTCCAAACAATTTCCCTGGGACTACATATCTGTTGTGACACCCTGCTTCCTCAGGCCACAGCAGAATTTCCTAGATCTGAACTGTACTGTGACACAAATGTTTGATCTGTGAACATTCAATATTTAGAAATTTTTTTTTTAAATTTGTGGTTTATCTTTGAAAAGAAAGGCCAGTGGGATTTTTCATTACTCTTGCTGTCCACATATTATGTTCAGCAGACCATGGAGGGATGGATATTCCACATCATCTGCACTATGCCAAGGTTTGAGCAAGGCAACAAAATCCTTACAGCTATTGCTCAGAAGGCCAGCCATGAGAATCGGCTTCTTTTGCTCCTAAAATACAATCAGTGTTAACTAAATGATAAAACAAACAGTCTGCTACCAAGTAAATGCATTCCATTGTGAGAGAATGTTAATAAGAATCAACACAAGTTTTAAAATCATAGTGATAATCCAATATAGTAATTTTGTTTTCAATAGAATTATTATCCCGCTCAGTTTTGGGTAGAAAAATAATTAGTTCCTGCTAATACCTGAAATCTGACAATACATTGCAATGCTAGTGATCCATTCTCAATAGATCTGCCTTGGTCTTAAGCCATGGATCAAGTGTAAGTACAGAAACCTCCCAGTGAAACACAGAAAAACACTGAAAAACACAGGAAGCACTGCAAGCTGGAGGCCCAGTGTGAATATTTAGTTCTGTTTAGCAGTCCAAAACCAGGGATTCCAGGCAGGTGTAAAGTTAGAAAACAAGAATGTGAATAAAGAGGAAGACTGTGGAAATGAAAAGAAAGAACATTTCACACAGTTTGAACTTTTGAGTATTCTGGAGGAAAAGAACATTAGCTGGAAGGTTAACTTAAAGTAGTCTTGACACTGAATATTGGAACAGAAACTCAGTGTTACAAAGTGAGTAGTCCTAGAAAGATTAAACAATAAGACTTTAAAGCTCCTCTTAAAACCCACAATTTTCTTACTAGTATAAAACTAAAACCAAAACACTTGCATTCAAAGAAATGTTATTTTACAAAAGCAATAGTTTACCTGTAATGCTTTTAATGTTTCTTTCAGTCCATCAATTTCTTTTTCTTTTGTTTCTACAGCAAGTTGGTATTTTCCCTTTCAACAAAAGCTGTACTTCAGGATTTGGGCAGAATAAATGCATTTACAATAAGAATTTATCAAAAAGAATGTTAAAAAAATAAAGTGTTACTCCGCTACAACAGAACAATTCACTGGTGAATAATTCACCTAAATAATTTTAAAATGTAGATAAATATTGCTATAAAAAGAAAAGTGAAAACCCAATAGTGTATTTTCACCACTTATGACTCTATTCATCAAGTCATAAAATTGGCTGTTCCAGGAGAGACAAACCTGACAAAGGCAGAACGAATACATTATTTAGAAGAAAGATAGTAAATTTTAAAACAAAAAGTACCAGGTAAATCCATTTTTTATGTGCAGTAGCGGGATCTTCATAGAAACAATCTGCTCATTTTTCCCCAGTCCACAAAGAGAGAACTGTAACCTGCTATTGCTAGAATCACTAAATACATGCAAGCACATTTTATATGTATATAGATATATATGCCTATGTGTGTGTGTGTGTGCATATATAGACAAACATAAAGAATTTGCACATGAGAAAGTCAAAGGACTTCAGTAGAATTAAATTTGGTAAGAGTCGCTGGCTGCAGTCAATCCAATGCAGAACAGAATCAAAATACCAGAGAATATGACAGAAAACACAAATAAATCCATTCAATCACCCCTGCATGTTCCAGTCATTTCCAACATAGTGCTGGCTGTGCAATCTCCCAAAACCACCCTGATCACTCACAGTACATATCATCTAAATTGGTGCAAAAATTGGTTTTTCAACTCTGTCTTGAGCTTAATTTACTCTTTTGGTTACTTTGGTATAAAGTACTGAAAGTATTCTTCAATTCAATGGAAACAGAAGTAAAAATTAATCAGCATACAATTTAATTCTGAAGCTATCACTGAAAAATACAAATCAGAGAGTAGTAAGTGGGTATGTGTCACCAAATGAATTGTCTTAACAAGAAAAAATTCTAAACCTCCAATCAAATTACTCAACCATAAAATATAAAATAAATAGCAATAAATATCAATGAAGCAAACAAAAAAGTTTATTTTTATATACTTTCAATCCATTTAACCAGTTTACAAATTTCTTATGCCACATCTATTAGATTCATCTGCTCTAAACCACTGCAAAATTTAAATGAAATAATAGAGGCCACATGCAGACATTCACTGACTTCACTGTTTAAAACAGGTTCATTGTACACCAAATGTAAATCCTTCATTCAGAGGAGGAACTGGGCATTCAGCCTGGTATAAAAACCTATGTAGCTAACAAAATCCAGATAAATTCAGGCTAAAATTTATCTTATTTTAGTTTAGGTCAAGTACCTTAGGAAACCAGTTCAGCTAAATCAATAAAACCCTATTAAAATCTGATTTCTCTAAGGCAGTTAGAAATTTTATTTTTCAGTACTACTTGTAAAGGCCAATTATCCCAATTTATCCCAACCTTCTAGAATAAAATAAATTTTGTATAGCTGCAATATGGAACTATCAAAGAACACTCTTTTTGCAACTGATTTTTAGCATAAGCAGTAACACTTCACAAGTTCTATAGTCTATAAACAAAACAAAACAAAAAAAAAAAAAAAAAAAAAAAAAACCCAAAAAAATCCACCCCAAGTTACAAAGACATTTCTTTTGCAAAGGCCACAGCAAAAAACATAATGTAATTGCAATCTACTTAGTTTATACTTAAGATATATTTGGTAAGTTTTATATCATTATCATTTGCTTATGCTCTTCTTTGGATGGCAAACAACAAATAATTGTACAGTACCTTTTCTTCTTCCATGGCAAACATCCTTGCCTGTAACTTGGTTGTTAGTCACATAAAAACCAAAACAAACAAAAAAATCAGAACAGCACGTGGCAATAATTTTATCCATGCAATTCAACAAGACAATATAGTTATATTAACCTGCCTAGTATACTTCCTGGGTTTTTTTTAACTACAGGAACTTGTAGAGTTATAAGGAGAAGTTTGTGAATCTCAAATTATTTTTCCAGGGGAGAAACCTAATTGCCTGTCAGTTTGGGTTTTTTTGTGTGACATGATTGTGATGCAGCATTAATGACAAATTCTTCATCACCATGGGCAACAGTTTCAGTTCCTATGAACATTCCCTGCAAGATCTCTCAGCTCTTGTGTTTGCTCACTGTAATATGGAGAATAAAACACAAGAATGAAATACACTTTTAAATGTTGAGCAGTGTAATTTGTGTGGCAGATCTTTTACCATGGTTTATGAATCTACCCTTGCAGAGGTCATGCTAAATTAGAGGGGGGAAACCAAACAAGCAAAACAATGTAAGGAAAGTATTAGAAGAAGCATTATCTTCTCTAGGAGATTTTTGAAATATAAAAATGAAAAATGCCAGGAGGAGGGGCGTCTGGAAAGAACTGCCAAAATACAAGCATAATGGTGTGGCCAGAAGAAAGGACATGATTTCTTTTTTTTTGAGTTGTATATTTTAACATTTTATATGCAACAGAAAAATATTTTCCTACCAACTAATTACTTGCTATGATGTCATCATATTTTAAAACCCCACTGTCAAAACCAAAGGCTTTTCTTTGTTACCTGTTTTTTAAAAGCTGCCATAGCTTCTTTGTTCTGTTGTTGCAGTGTGTCAGTCTGATGCTGCAGAGTTTCCTGCTCACGTGAAGTAACAACAGTGTGAGTTAAGTATTATCTTAGAGCAAATTACATATAAAGTATTTCAAGAAAAGGCTGACTTATTGTTAAATGTTTTTCAGAAAGACACAACTGACTAAAAAACCCTGAAGACTAAAAAGATGCATTTTTTAACTGGTACTTGTCTTTTTGGTAGCAGCTTCTCTTTCATTCTTAATGGGTAACAATTCTCCCCTCTGGAATACAGACCTTTTGCTAGGACTTCTGTAAGCAACTCCTACCCATCCAATCAGCCTGCAGAAACAATCCACATCCACTGCCAGTTTAAGACTGAATCTTGACACTGGTCCAGGCAGTTACAACAGAATTTTAATACCCATTAAAAATAGAATCCCCTTGAAAAATAATTATCTGTTATTCTATTTATAGTAAAATTTTAGTCATTTAACAAGCTACCTGAAAGAGCTGAAGGAAGCCAGAAATAACTAAGTGTAAGGCAATAGTATGAGATTTTTATCACCCTCCAGCCTGGCTTTACTCTCATCCATAAAATCAAGAAAATGAGTGAAGATGTACTTTTTTTTTGCATTATTATTTCATATTATAATCTCATAGGCTAATATTATACTCTACAAGATGGAAATCTCCAACATCGTTAAGTATCATGCTTCTCTATAAGATACTTCACCTTTGCCATGGAATAACAGTTTTTTTAAGTTCTAAACATTGAAATATTAGGGAAAACTAGTTAAGAGGCTCTGTCCTTGAACAGCTATCTCAAAATGTAGATGAATGTTTAGCTTAGAAATATTAGTGTGAGGCAGGAAACATTCCAGTAATGACTGCACAAAAATAAATATAAATTAGACTATTAAAAAGAACTAATGGGAGAAAATAAATTGAAAATCTATTTCATACACAAGGAGTCAAATGTCTTCTTCTGCCTTAATAGAAATTGAGAGTTTTTAAACATACAATCTCTTCCAAAATTGCTGTTTTCTCCAGCAAGTTGGTGTTGCTTTCGCATTGTACAAGCGAGAGCTGATGCCTTTTGATAAGACAAGAATCCATGGAGATAAGGTGTTCCATATCCATTTACCTAATACCTCATCATAAGATGAGTAGAGAAAGTTTTGATTTGTATGTAACAAACAATGCTCAGTACATAAATTAATATTCAGAAGCATATAAATGTCCTGAGGAATGTTTTCCTGAGGCTGTCCCTCAGCCCTGTGTCCAAGGACAGGTTTCTCCAGGTGGTGACAGGCAAGTGAAGTACACTAGCAAGGCAGAGGCAGTACTGCAGGCACAAAAAGTCAACTATTCCCACTTCAGTACTCCTGCTCACCACAGGAATAAAATTTTATATCCGCAGCACTGCCAAATTAAGGTGGCACTACAAAATACGGGAATTCAAGGCAATATCATGGAATAAATTATGTAGGTATCAGTTTGGTTTCATTAAACTGTCATCCTTTATATAACTTTATCATAGATGTAATGGAAAAAAACCCCAACACTGAACTCTTTATAACATACCATCTCCTTGTACTGTATATTCAAGTGAGGCATTTTATTTTCAAAAAGACAGGGGAGTGTCTACAAATATTCATTTTCTAACAAGCCTCACACACAAGACTATCAGATAAAATGATTCTATTATCTCTGTCAGAAATTCAGGCTTGGAAGAAATTTTCCATGTATGTGTGACTGAAGACTGAAGAAAAAAGCAGGTTGGGTTTTTTTTAAATATGAACAAAATTGACTTTGATATTGTAATGTTTCAGAAGTATGAGTATACCCACTAGATTTAAAGGAATATATTCTCCAGTTATTCTGGTTTCCTTGCTTGAGTGTATTTATTCAAGAGCAGCAGCAGTGGTATATTTATAAAATGTAGAAAAGTTGTACTATTGACTTAGCTGAAGTAATGTCTTTATTTCAAACTGGACAGTTAAATTTAATGTAAAATAAAATGAATGACAGAAATATTGACTGAAAGGGAAATCTATGAAAGAAATGGTAAAACAGAACCTTTGATAAACCAGAGGAAGATGTCTACTTATTGAACTACTGCTGTGGTTAATATCATTCTGCATTCAGAAACAATCAGGTCTTAAATTCAATTTAAATGTCATACTTAGAATTTTCATCTTACTGGAGTCTCCGGGACTGGAAATTTGTATTAGCTTGTTCATTTGAAGTTCCAGAATATTTGCTCACGTCAATTTCCCAAAATCTACCACTCAATTGCTTACACGAGCTTTGCCATGCGCCAATGTTAAGTACAAAGTACAGGAACAGAGTTCACCTCACTACCTGTAGGTCCCATCCTTTTATGAGTGGTAAATTAAATTGCTGTTAAGGTCTTAGAATGGGTGGAAATCCTCCCTTTTGAACCCAGAATATTAAGCACTGCAATGCTAGGTTAAGAAAAGCAAAGAAGGGTTACAAATTGAAAGCACTCTTGCTTTTACAAATATAAAATGTTTCCTGTTTCTGTGTGCACATATATATCTTTCAAGAAAGAAAAGCACAGAGTTAGGATTATTAATTTAAGATGGTTAGGATGAACTCCAAGAAGAAATAGCCTTACTTTACAAGTAAGATGTTAAATATCCCAAGATCAAGGATAGAGCTGAAATTATTGTTTTTTCTGGGGTCGTAAAATATACGGAGTGAAGCCTTTTATCTTGTGCCCTGGTGACAGGGGTCATAGGTTTGATTGTATTAAAGAAGGGAATGCATTTCCTAGGAAAGCATAACCTCAGAAGCCCTAACTCTGAGAAGAATGTTACACTGAAGAATGTTACTGAATACTTCATTCCCAACATTTAAAAGCTGACAAACTTCTGAGTATGGATAACATACAAGTTAATGTTCAAAGTAACTTTCTGGAAAAATTACCACTTCCAAAAGATTGCAAGTGAAGGTGTTTGCTGCACTGATATTTGCACTTGCCAAAGCCAAGCATAATACAGAGAAGCTGCTACACAGGTTCCCCCACACCAATGTGTCAACAAGCCTCAGATTCAGCTAAATGTCTTATTTCTTCAGTATTTCCATCTCTTTTGACTGAAATTTCCAAGTAATGCCAAACATTATTATATTCTCTTGTTAAAAACTTCTCTAAGCTGGGCACATTCCAAATCAAAAGGAAAGCTACAGACGTTCATGACTAAATAATAAGCTACTGGCTAGCACATTCTACTATTGAAATAAAAATAGATCTAAAAGAGGAATTGTAACAAATCTCAATTTATATTAACATATAAAAATTAAATCTCAGCGGTTAAAACACTAAAAGCACACAGGAAAGTTACCTTCTGCCATTCAAGTTCTTGTTTCTCTATAACAATTTTGTTTATTTGGTCTTCATAATTAGTTTCCGTTTCCTAGTTAAAAAACAAACATAAAAAAGTCAAAACACTGAGATGAAGAGAAATTCAGTGAGGTGCAAAAGTGCTTCAAGAATTTACTGTAGTCAAAGATACAGATAATCATAATTAATGACTCTGAATCTTTGGGGCATCTTAAAAATTCAGCTCAAAGCATTTGGATCTTTATTCTTTGTGACGTCTCCTAGGACAATTGAAAAATTTTTGTCCATGGTTACTGCTGTTATTATGGAAAAAAGTGAAATATTTATCATTATCTTCTGTGCCAAGAAGCCTTCTGACCTACCAAAAGAAACTGAAACAGAATCATGGATAATCAACACATATTTCTGATGAGCTACTAGAAAATCTGAGAAGACCATTACTAAAGTCCAAAGGTTCCTCCATGATACACAAAAGGTACTAATAGAACGAAGGTGTGTTACAGATCCTGTTCTTGCAGAAGCACTTTGTCAAGAATCAAACTATCACTTTTGATAACAAATGAGAGTTACCTTCTGATAATCGCAGTTCCTAAATATTTATGTGAATTTTCCTGAAACATTCTGGTATTAATTTTTCCCAACAGGAATCAGCTTCCCTTTGGAGTCCAATTTTTATGAGCACTGACCTTCCTTCACAAATCCAGTACTCATAAAAAACAGGAAGAACAAAAGGTTCCCCTATTAACAGTCACGACTTCCTGCAAAAACAATACTCAGGTTTTTGATGCATGTCATAAGCAACTCAGCACTGTCCTGTTTTTGCACATAGTCAAAATAATGAATATCCTTCAAGGACCTGGAGAGCTCCACTAATGTGTCACTGAGCTTCAAAAGACTGCTTTCCTGCCTTTGCTCTGCACACTGATGGCCAGCTTGGCAAAGGAACCACTTTAAGGTAAGCCTGGCTTCTCTTTGATGAATCGTTGCACTAATAACATTTACTGAGGTCTTGTGTTGGACACACTCCAGCAAGGGCCAAGCTGACTGTGTGAGGGTAAAAGAATACTCCCAATACTTGAATAGTGCATTTTGATATATTATGTGCTAATTTTATGCTGTTTTTAAGTTCAACTTCACTATAGTTTAAATCTTGCAATCTTAATTGTTGGAAAAATCCAAGTACTCTTGAAGCGACTCACACCTCAAAAATTTGTTAGAACCTTCAGGAAACAGTCACAACTTGGGAAAAAAGGCCATGGATCTCTCTAATAAAAAATAAAAGAAGTCCTCAAAAGGATCATTCTCTTAATACTGAAGTAAAATTCAACTGAATTGCAATACCGTGAACAACTATTATTTGCCATGAGACTAAAACAATCCTATTAATGAATGAATAATTAATAATGAAGCAATACCTTTCCTGACACTCTGAAAGAACAAATGGAGGCTTTTTCTCCTTCCCAAGTGAAGAAGATAATACAAAAATTTATGGCTATAAAATATACTGCAATTCTTTCTGACGCCCAGTATGCATACGAGTTCCAAGTTTCTGATTCAAGGATATTTACCACACTTCAACTATTGATGCAAAACAGTTTTGAAGATTTTTCAACCCTTTCTCACTTAGTACAATATTTGATTAATAGTCCCACTATTTATCAATAGAAACAAAAGTGCAAAATATATCCCAAGTGATTCAAAATAGTTTTTTGACATTGATATCTTTTATAGCATTTTGGGGTCAAAATTGACTTCCTTGCTTAGCAGACAGTTTATAGGTACAGGTGTGTAGAGAAGCATACTTCTTTCCATAGGAAGCTACTCGCAAGCATTTCAAGAGATTCTTGCAGGTTCTAAATATATGCCTCATCACTCATGTGAATTTTACATTTAAAATACTGAATAGGCATTTAAAATTAAAATTTGGCTCACAGAGAACAGAGAAAAGTTCTTTAGCTTTTGCTTCTCTGATATATACTGGTAGAATACAGATGGAGAAGAGACCTAAAGATTTCATATGACTTAAGGCAAAAAAAAAAAAAAAAAAAAAAAAAAAAAAAAAAAAAAAAAAAAAGAGAGAGAACTTAAAATATTATCAATGATCCCCAGTTCTCCTTTAACAAATAGTAATGCATAGTTGCAATGATTTTTTTCCTGGTCCTATTCTGTAAGTACTGAAGGAAAATACATCCCCCTAATTTCCCTTGAGTGATGAAACCAAATGAGATTGGCTTGAAGCTTTTAAAATGGTGTGTTCTTCAATCTTTTCTGTTATTAAGCAACAAATCCTATGAAAATGATGTATTATTAGCAAAAGTCTTACTCAAAATGGTAAGAAAGTGGCATTAAATTCCATTTTAAGTGAGCCCTTTGCTGTGAATACTTAAGAGGATAAGAACCAAAGTTCTAAGTGAACAAAACTCCTCCAACTTACTCCCAAATCATAAAGGTGTATCTGGAAGCTATCAAAAATGTGCATGTATGCACTATGGTCGAAAAAAATAAACATCATAAATACTTAAACTGAGAATGAAAATTACATGATAAAAATGTTCTCATGTGAAATCACTAACGGTTATAAACCTTATCCATCATTTTTACATCGTCCAAAGGACATTTATAGTTTACCCATTTTGAACTGAAAACTTCTAAAACTTGTGTGAAGGACTTTTTTTTTAGAAGTTCTATCAGCTATGTAATAAGACAAAAATGTTTTTGTTATACTTAGGAGAACAATATTGTATATAACTCTGATGAGGGATCAAAAACCCACCAAACCTTAAAAGTGTTCATTTTTTATTAGATGCCTTAGGACTACATGGATTTAAGTGTTTTTATAAAAAAATACTACCATAACAATAAAAGAGGAGTAATTTGATGGTTTATTTACTCGTTATAACCTTTAGAAAGTGTCAAGCCTTCTTTAAAGTGTTTGCTTCAGGCTGTAGTTTTACAAGATGGGCTGTGGATTGGTCAAGCCCCCTCGATTCTTGACCCTGAACAGATTTAGGAACAGAGTACAGCTGGCTCATGTCCAAGCAGCCAAAACTGCTGCTAGGTATCTTTTTTGAACTTACAGTCTCCCTCCTACAAAATTGCACATCCAATTTTCATGCAGGTCAAATAGTACTCACAGAAACTACAATTTCTGATTGTTTCATACTATAATTAGAAATTCCTTCATAAATGAAGAAGACCAGTACAATTTTTAGTAGATCTCATGGATATTGTTCTTAAGCTTTGTTTCCAGGACAAATTTTAAAAGGAGAGAAGATACTCATAGAAGCATTATTCTAACTTTAGTTTCTGATAAAACATTGTTAAATTTTCATAGTTACAACAGTTAGCAAAAAATAATAGCCACATATATTTGGAATCTATTCTCAAAAACTTTCTTTCAGATGCAGAGACACAGAAATTTGTACAAACCACTATTTTTCCTTTGGAAATTTTTCACTGGTCTGTCCCTGACTCCACTGCAGAGGTTACAATTACTCTTTATTTAAATCTCTTCTATCAAAATATATTTCTAGAAAGGCCGGCATTGATACTTAGAACACTCTCCAACTGCAGGTATTCAGTTCCTAATCAAAAGCCACATTATTCATAAACAGAGAAATTACCATCTAACACACTGCTTGCTGACTTGAACAAGCCATGAGATCTGAAATTCAGTGCTGTTTATTCTCTTAAATCCACATACCTACATTTTTTCCCCAATACTCAGCTATCCTTGTGTCTGTCGTTCTAGTAAAAGAATTCCCTAATTTACACTCAGGTATAAAATCCAGTTAAAAGGCTGTTAGGAAGAAGGCACTCAGTTGGCTGCAGAGCAAGACTGACAGACATGGAAGCAAGTGAAGGGATATCCAGCACAAAAGGATCACTGGCTTAGTCAGTGCTAGATGAGTGGGAGAGCTAAACTGGAAAAAACAAAAGATACTCTAACTACTGGAGTGTGAAGTAATCTCTGAGGGGCAAGGGAAAGAGAAATACAATTTTTTTGCGGCTTTTAATTACTTACATATTCATATTATGTCAATTCCTATGAGGAGCAAAGACCTTGTGAATAGCCAAAGGAACAAAGTGAAGCCGCATCAAGTATAATCATTTAAGCAATTATTCTTCAGAACAAACTTGCACAGCTATCAAGAATTGGGATTTCCTTTGGAAGATGAAACAGATGTACAGTCCCTTACTCTGAGCAACTCTTCTAAAGTACTTTTGAGAGTTTAACTACAGTATGATGACATTGAATAAGGATTGCAACAAATCTCTCAAAATATTTTCATATTTAAGAGTTTGCTTTTTATTAGTTTCACACAGATAATTTCATCCACAAATTTATTTTTATTAATCTGAATTTGTGCTGCAGCTTAACCAACCATTCCAGACAGTTTATTAAACTCAAAATACACAATAGGCCCTGTCCCAAAGAGTCTCCTGTTGAAGTGGCAAGCAAGACCAAGAAGGGGAAGAAAAACAGAAGCAAACAGAGGTAAAATAATCTCATCTGAGGCCAAGCCAGAGGTCAAAGACAAAACTGAGAGTAAAATCCTTGGTACTGGCTCTAGTGCCTCCCTCAGGTTATCAGTCAAGTGAACCTCACAAGGAAGTGGGAGAAGTAGCAAGAAACCTGCAGAATTTTCCATTTTACTCCACTTTCTGATGGAGCGGATGAGTTTAAGTTTAACACACAGCTTAAGTTTGTGTGTTTCATTCTTGGCCATGGAAAAATTAGCATGGTGCAAGACAAGAACTTTAATTCTCTGAGTTATCCCTGTATTTTGGTCTATGCACTACCTTTCTCTCAGGGCTGATTAAAAATTTACAGAATAACCTCACATTGACTAAATTTGGAAGAAATTCATAGCTAAAATTGGGAGAGCTTTTTTTAGGGGCATTTTAAAACAAAAACAACCATACAAAATTCTACTTAAAAAGATAAAAAATAAATAATAAATAAGCCTCATTATTTAATAACTCTTGCTTCTTCAAAACACTTGTGTTTTATATTCCAAATTTCAAATATAGTAAGCCAGCAGCCCTGAACTACCAAAACCAATCAGGAATGCATTAAAGGACCCTCCAAGATTTCAAACTGGCTGTCAGTAAAATGCTTACTTTTTTATCTAATTTTCTAACTAAACAGGTAAATATATACATGCATGTATATTTTTCTAGGGTAAAGAAAAGCACAGCTATTTTAAAAACTTGGGGCCCTGTCTTAATTGTGAAATTGGCTCTTAGCATTTGCATCAATTTTGAACCTAAAAACAATTTCAAGGCAAAAAATTACTCACCCTTCTAAGACAACTTTTACAAAATCACAGTCACAAACTCTTGTAGTACAGCAGACACGAAACAGGCATAAAAGCCCAAATAAAAATGCCAAAAGATTAAATCCCATGGCACTCCATGAACACTTTAGGCTCTGACCAAGTGTATTAAAAGTGCAACATTGAGTTAACCATGTAAATTCAGCTAAGCAGTTTTATAAAGAAAAGTACATTCTGATCATTATAATAGTATAATATAGATATGTATATATTTAATTTTATTATATATAACAATAGAGTTAAATTATTCAGTCTTTTAATAGCAAAATAGTTTGACTAGACTAAACACATTCCATTTTAACACAGGTCTGGGGATCACACCATGGGGGCTTTAACAATACTACACCAAGAAAGTACCATCATGTAGCCTTTCTCTCTTTCTTTTTTTCTTTTTAATGGCAGCCATTCTTTTGTTATAGCTTTTAAAGAGAGGATTATAGCATTTCATTTAGATCAAAATAAGCATAAATCAAGCATGTCATCAATACTAATATTTTAAAAGTAATAATACACATCTTTTGAACAGGTCAAATTTATCAGATGAAGAAAAATACACTTTAGGTCATTCAATACACACAGGAGTTCAGAAACTCTAAGGGGAGAAATAGAAAAAAATGTTTACATACACACAACTGAAAAAGTAACCACAGAAAAATACAAGTGACAAATTAACTACAAGAAAAAGCAGCTGCCTTTACCAGCACAGAAGCAATTTTACCTTCGTACTACTACAAGATGACTCAGCTAATTTCAAAAACAAAATACCCCCACCCCTAATACTCAATACACTATTATTGTAGGGGTCTAGCTCCACAGATTAGCAATGTAAAAATGGTGAAATAAAGTGGTTTTAATATGGCTCTTTGCCCGCATAGGTAATTCTGAAAAGCACAAGTAAACAGCCAAAATCACCACTTTTCTGGCAAATCAATTATGAAATGAGAAAGACTTGGGGACTTGGAAAATGCTTTGATTCTTCTTTTCATTTTGTATCAAAGACTGCTGTTAAAGAGAAGAATTATAATGAAAGATAATAATTTAATGGAGCTTTTCTCAATAGCCTGAGTATCAACCCTTGCAACTTCTTATGTTGTTACAGAAAAACCAAATTCATTCCCATACAACCTTTTTACCTTTGTTCTGTCTACAGGGAAATTTGTAACACACTCTATTATATTTTTAAACAAAACTCTGGTTGGTGAATCACTTAAAATACAGCATGAGGTTTAACCACGTTTATGCAGCATTTTCTGTGATTAACTACATAGAGACAGAAATATGACAAAGAAAGACCAAATCCAATTTAAACAAATTTACCCTTCTTATACGCAGTTCTTCTATTGCCTCCAATAAACTTGTTTTGAAGTCTAACAGTCGAATGGAAAGTAAAGTCTCTGATGGACTTGGAAGAGTAGAGTCAAATGCCTGTGCTTTAAAGTCTTCATCCATTCTTTGAGCTCCTTTCTGCAAAATAAAGACAGGTATTTCCAGTTTATTTGTGAAAGAATACTCAAACTGCAAAACCTTCAAATATGGAGGCAGAATCCTTTTGCAAAAATAAAACTACTACTTATAGATACTATGTCATTATCAATATTTTCATTTTAAAGTAATGTGCACTACTGTAGAAAAAAAAAGAAAACTGTTTTATCACAATATTTATTCACAATATTCCTTTGCTTCTCCTCTGTATTTCTTGGCTTGATTTTAGTTTTAAGCAAAAACTTTGATGAGCAGACAGGAGTAGTACAGTTTTTTCCATTGTTACTGCCCTGCACTGACATGAAGGTGCTGCAATGTACACGTTGCCATGAAAATGTTGCTGCCTACCTTCAAGATGTCAACGATCACAAGACAGGCCCAATTTTAGAAGAGATCTTTGGTCTGAAATTAGGGACTTAAGGTAATGCTTGCAATCTCTGCACCTGAATTTTATCAAGAAGTCTTTCTCATTCTCTTCCTAGAAGATCCTGTACCAAAATGTACTCTGAGCCAGCTGCATCAACTGTTGTCAAGCAAGGAGTTACACAAACAGAAGCCCCAGGTGTCTCTGCAAAAACAAAGCAGGTTTATTAGAGACACCAGAGGCGACCACAACACTCAACATTTTATTCACAAAAATGTAACAACTGTAGGTATTTCACTTGTTTTCCCCAGATTCTATTTTTTAATCCTGAGACTGCATTTTCAGCAGTGCACTAGAACACAGAATGCTGTCCCTGCCAGACACACCCTGTGTGTTTCTGCACTGAGAATTACAGAGGCAGGGGTAGAGCACAGGAGTTATGACTGACCTGGCTGCTGCCACAGAACCCTTAGGAAGGAATTCCTGCAGGAAGAGCAGAGACCTGGTCTGTATCATGGGGCCATAACAACTACAAATCAGGGCTCACCACTTTTTCTTCTGTTGTCTAAATAAAACCCTAACATAGATCACATTTAAGCTGCTTGGTCTTGGATAATAGATTGACTCCTTGCTTAGCTGCCCCACCACAATATTATTCTGTTAGTAAAACAACGGTTTTGCTAAAACCAAAACACTCAGGCTCATTTTTGTCTTTCATTTTAAAACATATGATTAATACTGAGCTGTTCAATATGAAGTATATAAATTCTTTTGTCAGTGTCAAAATGTATATGTTTGAAGGACTTCTGAAGAGGCAGCAAATAAAGCCTGAATAAGAACCATGTACAAACATGTAGCACTTCAGGCAACAAATCTGTTGTGTCAATGTGCCAACATGAATCAGGCATTGTGCAGGCAATCTGCAGACATTGTAGACTGAAGCTGTTTGGATTTTTTTTTTTTTTTAATGTAATACTTTAGGATAAAAATCCACTATTTCTATTTTAGCAAAAAAACTTTGAATAAAGTAAGTCCATCTGTCCCAAAAGCACATTAAAACTTTTTGTTACTTTCATTCAAGTGTTCAAAATTATTTTCTTACCAAAACATGCTGTACCACTACATGAAGAACTACCACAAATGTTCGATATAAAGTATTGGGACATGACTATAACAACAAATCTAATAAAAATGCCAATATTATGCACAATAAACTACGCACAGAGCCATTTGATTTCACTCTTCATCATGCTAAGGGTAAGATTTTTACAAGCATAATGTTAAAACATGACACATGGTTTAATGCTATTGCTGTCACTGATGTTCCAGGCTTGGAGTTGGTGGAATCCCACAGTGATGAATTTTTACAAGACTGTGCTGTTATCAAATGAAGAAGCTGGCAGGCTGTGTTAATAAGGGAAAAAAAAACTTGATTCAGAAAAAGGATTCACCCTACAAGAACAGGAGCACCTGAAGAAGTGCACTTCAGTTACAAAATTATTCCTATGCAGGCCAACCAGTAGAAGAGTGTACATTAACTGATACACATTGGGGCTTGTGATTTTCCTTCCTATCACAGAAGCAATCTGAGAATCCTTTTCCCAAGGGGATATTTTCAAACCAATGCTGTACTCCAAGGAACAGAAGCAAAGGGGCCTCAGGCATCCAGGGCTTTCTCTCAGCTCAGTGGTCTCAGCAGGAGCACTTGACAAACAAGACTTTCCCTCGGTAATGCGGTGAGTGCTGATAAACGCTCTGTGAGTGAAGCTCATTGAGTCCTCAGCCAGCCCTTCATGGTGACAGCGCTGTTTTCTCACGGGCAATTTGCACTCGGGCTGCTTTGCCAGGACTGCCACAAAATGCTTCACAGCCTGCTGCTGAAACCTGCGAGCTGCAGGGGGGTTACACACTCTCCTCCTGCCCTCCTCCGAGTTCCCCTGCGGTCTCTTCCACCTCCGAGAGCTCAAAAAACTCAGCACCTGCCAGGGAGTTTACATTGTGCCTGACTAGAAACAAAAATATACAAAATATAATAATAAACTTTAAAAATCATTTTAATTATCCTTCATATTATTGAAATCCCTGCCTTTGATATCACACATTAACACAACAATCCAGAGCTACCGTAAAGATAGAGGATAAATAATAAATGCCCTTCACCATAGAAAATACAAAATAAAAATCTTCTGTCAAATCAAAAAGTTATTTCCAAATAATGCACTTTTACTTTAGCAACCGGCATTTGTCACAATACCTATAAAATAATTTTTAAAAAATCTAAAACACACATGTGATAGCATTTTGAAAGTGAAAGACTACATTTCCTATTTTGAAGCATTTACTACATTTGCTTTCCTACTATTCGCTTTAAATTTAACAAAATAAGGACAAAAATTACTTTTTTAAAAGCACATTAAAAAATCCATTTTAACACAATTTTAAGTGCCATAAAGGGCTTTATATCTTTGAAAAGCACTTATTAAAAATTACATCTTAAATACCCTACACTAGAAAGTAAGCTAGCCTATAAGCCTGATAGGGGTCAGGGTAATAACACAGAATGAACAAATTACACTGTCATTCCACTTAAATTATTTAAGTTATTTAATTTGACCTGTAGATAGTCTCTTGTCTTCTCATCATGCCTGACTTTTAAGTGGGAGGTCTTCATTCATGATGATCCTTTAATGGAAGCAAAGCTTTCTCCATTTAACCCATGGTGTTATCAATCATGTACAGGGATAAATGAGGCTGTAAGATTTTGCCAGTATCACAAATGACACTGTGACCTGAGGCCAACATCTTTATTTGCTTCTCCAGTGATTCACTTCAGCAGATATTAACCAATTTTATAATCCATGAAAGGCAAAATTAAAGGACACCATCCATAAAACAGAATAATTCCTATCAGCAACAAAGTGATGTCTGTATTATCTTATAAATTATATGGCCATACAGTGTGGTAATGTAATGAAGTAAAGATGGTAATAATCAAATGCCTAGGGCAAATGCTAATATGCATTTAATCACACAGCATGAAGCCATTTGTCACTACAGTTGAATGCATGTGTACATAAAATACATGAGTCACGTCCTTATTGTTATAGTATAACAGCATCAATTTCACACTATCACTTTACCACAATAACAACTGCAGGCTTTGATATTAACTAAAACATTCAAACGCCAGAAGTGCAACCAAGAGCAATATCTTACAAAAACCGCCTGGAAATCTTTTCCCCCTGCTATTTAACTTAACACATTCCAGCAGTGCATGTGTGCAGAATTTGATAGTATTTCTCTACAAAACCCCCTTCAGGAACATTTTTGCAACACTTTGAGTTTTATTTTAGAAACAGGGTAATTTATAGCATTTCAGTATAGGCTGGATCCATTTTTAAGATTGTTTCTACCTTAATAAACAATAATTGATTTTATTTATTTGTTTACCAGTACTTATCTTACTTACACAAGGAGACAAAACATCTGCTCCAACATAACCTAAGGTGTTCGCAAATGCTGCCTCCAAAAAAATTACACTAAAGCATAAGTATTAAATTCTCTGCTTGGTGAAACTCAGGAATGAAAACATTAATGGATAAAGTTTATCTGCTTAAGTCTAATAACTTCTTATTAAAATGAGGGCAATAAAAAGGTATCTATCCCCACCAGATGCAAGTACAGAAGTTACAAGAATCAGCAATATCACCTCTGTGCTTCAGCCTACTAAAATTGATATTTCACCTGTAAGAAACATTTCCATGACAATTTGTGAAAAACAGTACAAAAGTTTATGCAACTGAAATGAATTCATCCAGGCACAGAGCATACCTAATACACTCACATACACAGTTGTGTCCTGTTAAGAGCCAGGATTTAAATCTAAATATGCTGAGTTATTCTATGGTCAAGATGTTAGTGCTGCTGTGGAACCATCAAGTCAGGTTATGGGGTAACGAGCATAATCCAGATTTTTGTCAGGTTAAACTGAAGAGTATAAAACACTGTTTGCTTTTAAATGAAATTAATTTTTTAAATATTTATACAAGAATTGGCACAATACCACTGAATTTTATACAAGACATACATATTATAAGTAAATAAATAACCTCTGTAGACAGGATAAGGTTCCCCTTATGATCATTAAAGGCTGGAATACATTTAGCAGCTCTGCCTGTTTGATAAAAAATAAAGCAATAAGTCTTACATACATCTTCACTCTTCAAGGAAATGTCTTTTTGATACTGTTCAAATACCTTCTTGTTTTGGAGAGAACTAAAAGATTTGTCTAGAATCCATTGCTATATCAAAAAAACAAAACCAAGATAAATCCTTAAATTCCGTTGATTTTCTGAAGTTATAGCTCAGATGTAAGTTTAGGAATTAGAAAACAGCCAGCTGTACCAAAGGGGCATAAAAGCCCAGACTCCATCATTCTGCCAGGAAGAGCTCACCAGAAGGAACTGGGAAAACAAATCAGATGTTCATTATTTTCCAGATTCCACACATCATGTCTGTCTCCCATAAGCCAGGTGGGATTCCTGAATGATAAGAAAACTTACGGGCACGCAGTGTCATAAAATGTGGACTATAACACAACTGGGTATATGGCCTCTGTAAAGACAACTACAGAAAAGACAACTAGAATAAGCTACATTGTTTAAGAACCATTGCTAATAACCTGTATGTAAAGGTTTAGGCAGCCTAAAATGTATTTTACTGGGTCTTAAATTTTTGGACTCAATTTGATTTTAAAAAATAATGATAATTTTTGAAGGCAGCTTTATCCCTATTACTATTGTTGCTTTTTTTTCCTCTACTTTAAATCCAGAGATTTTCTGTTAGGTAGGGTTATTTATTTTTAAGTTTCTACAGGCTGAAAAATATTTAATGCAGTTATGTTTGACCTTGCCTAAAGTTTGATCCTTCAATTTACAGACTGATAGACAAACGTTATTTTTCATTTTCTCCTCCATCCTCCATCCCACATCTTCCTATAAGAATTATACCACCTTTGGTGGGAAAAGCAGCAATTTGTGTGCACCAGACACCACCTAAACCCAACAAGCTCACTGGGTTTGCCCAGAGTCCATCTGGACAGCTCCAGCAGTGCAGCCCCTTTGAGCTGTGAAAGAGCTCCCATGCCAGGAGCTGATTTTGGGATGCAGAGGGCTAAAAGGGTTGACATGAGAAGCATACCCCAGATTAGGGGGTGTAACACACCCTCTTCAGTGAGCTCTGCTGGTTCAGCCTCTGGTCTGTTTCCTTTGAGGTAGCTTCTTTTGCAGCTCTTTCAGGTTTTAGTTGAGAGTAGCTCCATTCACACGTACAAATGAAAGCAAATGAGCTAAAGAGTGCAGGTTCTCAGAAAGGCAGGGATACCTCTAGCAATTCCAGAAATCACATCTCTCTATACAACACAGGGCTATCTAACAAAAATTCTTCCTTCCTAAAAGGGGATTTGCCATGCAACTTCTATTTTAAAGATGCCCTTCTACAGTTTTATTTAAAAAATCATCGTATTTACTCATTGTCATCTGCAATTATGATGATCTACAAATCATTATAGAATCATACAAGACAAAAAAAATTCCCTTCGCAGTCCTCAAAAACTTTAGAAGTTATCCACTTTTCAAAATATCCCTGAACTTTTCAGTTTTCAAAAATATACTGCCAATCTTACAAGACAATTTGTTCTAAAAGCTAAGACAAATACACTTGTGGTGTTCATTTACAAACAATTATGCTCTTCCTAAAAACAGAACATCAAGATGTGGACTCTAAAAAGATTCAAAACCAGAAGACAATAAAAATCTAATATTTTTATTTCTGTACTCAGATTATATTAAATCAAAAATCATTTGAAGGAGGAATGAGACAAACTTGTGTCTTTTGAAAGCAGAGGATTATACGATTTTTAAAAATTTTACAGTAAATCAGGTAGCATTGTCAATGCAGAGTTCTTATTTTAAAGGACTGCTTTATACTCATTTTATTATAAATATTGTTTAATACTAAAGTTCCATAGAATCTTATTTTATCCATACATTACATAAGTACACACAATGTAAGAACACTTGTCCCAAGTTGGGCAAAAGGTCTCATGAATAACAAACAAAAATCCAGTTAAAAGTCTCTTCTATTGAATTAAAGTGAACAGTAATTCTCTTCCTTGACTTTGCAACTTGGGGATTTTTAAATCTTTCCTGAGCAAAAATTTGGATTGTATGCTGCTTTTTCTCCTGTAAGTGGCAGTGTGCAATTTGTGCTGGGACAGCACATCTTTGGAGACCAGATTGCTTCGTCAGGGCTTTTCTGGAGAACATTCTCCAGCCTTTTATCAGTGCATTAATACTACTTTGCTGCACCTACTCTCAAAAAGTAGGTGTATTTACCTTTTCCATGTGCTTCCCTATATATTGAGTTTATATTTTTATTAGCTTACCTTAACTACACAGGACAGAATCATCCAGAGGGCTCATGACAGAAACTCTGAAACAGACAGGGTATAAAATACAAAGTAAAGAAAGCACAGATGATGTTCTTTGCCACTCTAGCAGCTGAAGACTTAAAATAATAGAGGTATACTCCATATAAGAGATATCCTACAATTCAGCACATCTTATCCAAGGAAAAGATTTGTAAACATGCTCATGCTTCTTGTTTTCCAAAGATAAGGCAGCCCTAGTCACATCAAACTGCCCTTATCTCTGGTACTAGCAGTTTCTGGCCTAAAATCAATGGTATTTGTTTAACATTTCGATAAGTGTGAAGGTTTTAAGTGTGGAAGCTGTACACTTGTTCTGAAGTTACCTTTCTCAAAGCCTAGGAAAGTATTGTGTCCTTTTGGGCTGGGAGACCAACACTGGCCCCATAAGAGAGCAAAACAATTGTCCTTAAAAACTTGCTTTGGAATCTTTGCTGCCAAAAGATTCTGAAACAATCTGCTGAAACAGATTGTTCCTGCAATCTGAAACAATCTGCTGAATGACACAATGCTTTTCAAAGTTTCAGATATTAATGGAATTGTGGGAAAAGCATTAAACAAAGAACTCTCAGCTGCTAGAACCCTCAGAACCCTCAGATTTTCTTTGTCAAGAAGCAATGGGCCTTGGTGGGCTGTTTTGCTTTTCCTGATTTCCTAGAAGCTTTAAAGTGGATTTTTTTTCCCTCCACATTTCCAGCTCTGTTTCAACATGTGAATTTAAAAAAAAAAAAAAAAAAAAAAAAAAAAAAAGAAAAAAAAAAAAAGGGAAGCTGAACAACACATTCCTGAGAAGAGCAAACTGATGACCCAGAAAGCATATGGGAAAGTCCCTCTGGGAGCCCTTTTTTATTCAACCTGCAATACTTCATGCTGCTGTGATAAAAGGGGTTCCAATAAATTATTGCACTGCTCCAAATCAGCTTCTGAGATCATAATGCAGTAAAGATTACTCCCATCAAATACAGAGCTATAGCAAATGCAATTGAAGGGTGAAGTTTTAAAGAATTTTGTCAGTTGCTCCAAAGTCTGTTAGCTGCCTGTTGAATTCTGGATGAAATTTAAAAGACTGGAGCTGCTTGCCCAAGTACTGCCTTGCTTGGGATCTGCCTTTTTGCCCCCACTACAAGAGGTTGCCTCCAGTAACTTGAATTCTTTTGATGAAAATACATAATCTTTCAGAAGCTAGCCAGCATGTTCCAAAAAGAGGTGATTAAGTTTTCATATACTATAATTTGGTTAGTAAAGCTAACACAGATATATATTATCAGGATCCTTACTTTCTGTAATCAAAAATAATTACATATTTTATTTGTCTTTTATAGGACATTACTATAGTAACACCATACATAATAACTGAAATTTTTTTCAACCACAATTAAAATATTACTAAAAATCTAGCAAAAGATACCTTAACTCATTTCAGCTCAAATTAAAAGAGGAAACCATAAACACCAGCACTCTGATTAAAACTGTAAAACTGTTTCTGCTTACAGCATGTTTGTCTGTGGGATTAAATTCTCCTCCCTTAGCCTTTTCATCCTAATAATTTTCAGTACTTAGTCAGCATGCTCTTAGCTATTGGTATAGAGACACCAAGTGAGGAAGGGATTGACAGAAGTCAGGTTTACCCAAACTTTACCGGCACAGGAGCCGAAAAGCAGCTCGTGTCCGTTCCAAACACCATGCTGCCACCTAGTCGACATCCAACTGAACTGTGCAGTCCTGGGTGTACTGCAGCTACAGCCACGGCCACCGAATAAAAATCGAACTGTTCTCCAAATAAATCAGCCCAAGACTAAGCTGCCTGAAGCACCGAGAGCTCCAGCGAAATTCCGTGTCCGGCAGTAGCGCCCTGCCAGAACAAAGAAGGCACAGCTGCAGCTCTCAGTGCTGCAACACTGCAAAAAGAGTGGATGTGCTCAGGGAGCATTCCAAGCTGCTGCCTGTTTGTAATGATAGTGGTGGAATACCTCTAACAAGTGTAAAAAAGGAAATAATTAGTACCATCAAGCAGGGGATCAGTTCAAAATAATATAATATAAGCAAGTAACAGATTTGTGCTGTGCCAGCAAGTTCAGGCACTATTGATATTTAACCTCTTTCCAACAGTTTGGGGGTATCTACTTTATATCTGGAAAGAACTGATTTCCCTGAAGGCTGGTTTGTTTCCTTTTTTATCCTCTCTCTTCCTTTAAATGTGTCTGACAAGTATAACTTTTTCCTCCTCAAACCATTCCTCAACACAACTTCTACCAACATTGCTATTGGTGTGCTATTGGTACTTAACTTATACCGACATTGCCATTGGTGTGCTATTGGTACTTACATGGTATCCCTATGATAAAGCTTCAAAAGGAATTATATTATTCTCTCCGTGGGGCATGATGTATGAAAATTGTTTCTTGGCTGCCTGAGCATTATTGATAATGTCAAGATTAGTGACAAAAAAATAGACTCTCATCATAGGAAAAATGTCCTAATTTTTTATGTCTGCATCTCACTTGCTAAAGTAGGAGTAAGGATGTGCCTGCAGCACCAGGTTTGGAACAGCTCCCACAGGAGGCCAAGAATGGCAGCAGAAGGCAAGGAGCAGCCTTGCACCAGAACACAATGTTTTATGTCTCCTCTCCGTGCCACAGAATCCCCAAAACCCCAGAACAGCAGAGAGCAGGCAGGAGTCCGCCTCCTTCTTTGGGTACCCAGCCTGATACATGATCAACAGGTACAGAAGGCAGGATGCATGAACTTTCTGTAAAAATGCATTAGAATACCATAATTACATTACATTGTGACGAAAACTTGAATGCAAAAGGCAGAAGAAAGAAAAAAAACAGCAACACTTCGAAGATGACACAAATACCATGAACATGGTACTTTCAGAGCTCTCTTTCATGTTAGCCTCCACCATGAACATGAAATATACTAATAGAAATCCTCAGTTAATGTGGATGTCCTATATATTTGTTCTAATTCTTAAGTGAATGACAAATTAGAATTTCCCTAATTTTGCAGCTCAGAGTTGTTGTTTGCAGCTCTACTGTTGTCTACACATTTAGTTTGGGTTTTTTTTTACATTAAACATATATTGCCCCAGCACTGACAGAGATGTCCCAGGTGTTCACGTATTTTCCTCACAGTACTGTGGCAGGATGAAATGGACCGTATACCCAGAGGCAAGCAGCCTGGCTAAATTCAAGCAGTATTTCCACATTCTGCATGGGGCATGGCATAAACAATCCATACGAAAAGCAAGACACTAAGCCCTACATACTAAAATCTAGCAATGACACCGCTCTCCTCAGGGCAGGCCCAAGACGCTAAGAGCGCTGCAGCCGCCCAGGCCCAGCTGGAAAACTGCTTTTTTCAAAAAAAAAAAAATACTAAAAAAATTATAAAAAAGAGATAAAATCACACACACCTTGTTTTCCCTAGCTCCAGGGGGAGGTTGTTCTCTAGCAGCAGCAGCAGCACAGAGCCCCTGTCCCGCACTGCGGGCAGCGGCCGCGGCGCCTCCCGGAGAGGCCGCGCTGCCCTCAGGGCCCCGCGGGGCGCGGCAGCGGCAGCGCAGCTCCGTGAGCACCGATTTCACCTTGTTCCGGGACAACCGGAGCAGGACGCCTCACCCTGCCCCGTCTAGGCGCAAATCTGCCTGGAAAGAGCCGTAATTCCAAACCCCTGCCCTTCCCCAGGCTCCGGGCCGGCACGCCTGGTGCCCCGAGGGAGCAGCAGCGGGACGGGCACCGTGAGGGGCTTGGGCTGGGCAGGCTCACAGAGCACCAAAGCACAGAAACGGAGTTAAAACACCCAAATCCTCCCTCTGCCGCTGCTGACACCACCAATGCCTTTTAAGCCAGAAGCCCGCTTGGTTTTCATGACATTCCGGACACTTTTTTTCTCTTCTCATACGTGCCACTAAACAGTTGTCAACAGATGAGTATTCTGCTCCAAGTTTGGGTCGTGAGCAGATGAGCATTTTGCTCAAGTTTGGGTTGTGAGCAGATGAGTATTCTGCTCCAAGTTTGGGTCGTGAGCAGATGAATATTCTTCTCAAAGTTTGGGTTGTGAGCAGATGAGCATTTTGCTCAAGTTTGAGTTGTGAGCAGATGAGTATTCTGCTCCAAGTTTTACTTTTTCCCAGACATTTGTTGGTTTGTTGTTTGGGTTTGTTTTGGGGGTTCAGGCTTTCTGGCATAATGAATTAGATTTATTTGACTTTATTTAAGCTGTGACAATATTGTTCAATTTTATGGCAGGTTAAAATGCACACAACAATAAGGAGAAGGTGATTTGAGTTTTGGGCTGAAAACAGCCCAACTTTGCTGGAATACAAGTGGTAAAGAAAATGCTTTGTAACAAAATCAACATTTCCAAAGCACTCAAGCTGTAGAAGACATTTTTAATGGATTACCTGAAAGAACATTATTAAAATGATGCTCAGAACTGTACTCTTACTCAGTCCAAATAATTTGCCATTAAAATTGTGTTTTCTTGGCTGGGCAGCATCATCAACACAGAATACCAAAGGAATATTCTCAGAATGGTTTGTCAAACTCTGCTTTGAACATTCACAGAAAATGCTAAGAGAATTAAAACTGAAAATATTATATCCAGAAATTTTCTTAAAATAGCACTATATAATGAAACACCACAACAACTTAAAGTTTCATTGAGAACAATTTCAAAATTTTATGCTGCTAGCTGTTACCATAGTGTCAGCTTATGACTTTACCAGCTGAATAGTATTCAAACTATGCAATTGAGAATAACTTAACATTCATTATTATAATTATTAACATATTAATAAATCAACACTGAACAGCTGCATGGAAGAAGGCCTAGACATAGGGGGAAGAAAGGGGATACAAAGTCATAGAAGTCAGGCAAAGAACAATAAAAGCTATAATGAAAAGTTATGCAGGACCTTATTTATCAAGGATTTATGTTTAACATGAATGCAAGGTGAAGTTATCTAATAATTGTTTGTTAGGATCCATTAATTTTGCTTGACCAAACTTGAAAGAGGCAAAAGTAAGGGGGATAAAGAACATGAGAAATAAATAGGTTTCCAGCAAATATTTCATTTCCTGGACAACAGGAAATAGAGGCGACTTGCAAAAATACATATGCTGTTTTAAAGAAAACAAAACACAAATCCAAAGGCAATATAGGAGACCTTTTTACTTATTTTCCTCTCTGTGCTAAAATTCAAATAAAAATGTACAAAAAGTTGGTTTTTATTTAAGATGGTTTGTATTTCACTGGAGTACTGTCATCAACAACAGCATGAAATGATCATTTCCCTAAGTTTTACGTTTGCCAGTGTCTTTCAGTAAAATCTACAGCAAATAATTCTGCATATTTCATGTTGCATATAAATCACACTTCATGGAAAGATAATAAAGTCACTGTGGAATAAGTTGCCTTTTTCCCCCCTGAAATCCTGAGATTTACTTGGCAAAACCCAAAATAATAATTTGACACAATGATACCTGGAAACATAACATTTTCCAAAGCACAGGTCGGAAAGCATTCCTCTGCAGAAGTCTTTAAATGGTGATCTGGATTGTGATGTTTGTGACTAAGCACAGCACTCCAGTCCTCAAAATACACTTGGTAGTGTAAAGAATTAACATGCTAAGCAAACCTTCGTTATCCCTCTAATGGTTTTCAACAGGAATTCCAAGTGTTAATCACGCAAGTGTATACTTAAAAAGAAAAAAAATCTCTTTCTTGAGGAAAAAACAAGTTAATTTTAAAATCTTTAGATGTCATCTCAAATCTGGATCCATCTTTATTGTAAATATCTGCTTTAGGTCATGTGCCCATTTTTTAACCACAATGTATACTTCGTAGTGAAACATAGCAACCAAATGCTATGTTTCAATAAATTTCTTTCTTGGCAAAATGCTATTGCTAAATTTAACCCAATTTCTATTAATATATACTTGTTGAGATATTTCATACAAAAGTAATGTGAGAATTATTTAGCAATTTTGGAGTCCATCAAATACTATTTTAGGAAGTAATATTTACAGTTATAACAGTTTATGTTGCATTGCTTGAGTTGGCTTGTTTGCTTTAAAGTTCCTTATGTACAAACAGAACTCTGGGGTAATTTGGACGTAGTCCACCAAAGAAAACATTAACTTTGTCTTTTCACTTTAAGTTATTTTAAAATTAGAGAACGGAAGCACAAATTCTTACAGATAATACAACTGGTATTTGTTTGGTTTAGTAACAACCACATACACTTCCAAACTTTATATATTAATATTTCCACATTCTTATGCTCTAAGAGGAGTTTCCCATATAACTAAAAAAAAACATACTGAGATGGTATTTAATGCTGAGCTTGCCTTATACAATATGTGTTATACAAGCAATTTAGAGATGGTGAAGATGTCCAAGTGAAAATGGAAACAATCCTCCTATTTGGCTTGCATTTACAAAACTCCATTTTATTGTTCCATAAAAAAATGGAATCTTTTCCATTCATAATAATTTCATAATAATTTTTCTGTGCCTCTTTAATATGATCAGACCAGGCACTGGAAAGAAAAATTCCATTACAGATGGACTAGAAGAAGTGGACTGTTCTTTAGCCTTTCACCTTTTTTGTGTCAAGCTCTCAGAATCACAACAGAGCACTTGTCCCAATAATTTTTCCCATGTTCTTCCAAATATTAACTACGTTTAGACTGTTGCTTCTTAATTCAGCATCAGCCTTTTTGTGATGGTTTTTGACTAAGCAAAATGAGTTTACGAGAAATACATCTATATTGAAACACTTAGGTATTGAAATATTGTGAATGAGATCTACCAGAAATATTAGGAAAACTAATCACTGGGATTAATTTTTGAAAATCATTAATATAGCTGCATACAAATATCAAGATGATAACAGAGAAATATCAGGAATACAGTCCTGAAAGACACACTGCTCCTCTCCTGTTGGAAACAATGGCTCTTAGAGATATTAAAAGAACTACTGAGACAATTGTGTTGCACATGATAGGGAAGAAAAATAAAATATTCCCTTCATGAAGAGAATAAATACTTATCTCTTCCTTCCATATTAAATGGGTCCACAGGTCTTCCTACCCTGTTTTTGCTATTTTGCTCAAACCAAGGGGTGGGGAAAGGAATACAAAAGAGGGAATTTTGCTTATTTACATTATCCCTACATACTAAAAACATGTTTATGGACTCCTATCTTTGATTTATAAATCAAATTTCAGTTTCTGTGGTCTCAGTTCTTCCCAAAAAGCTTCATGTGTTAGATCACCTTACAGCAGCTGTATTTTATGTGCTTCTTGCTCTGGACATCTCCCCATTTTCTGAATTATTCCACATTCACATCAACCAACCAAGCATAATAAAGCTCCATTGTTCTGCCTGTTGCAGAAGCATTCCTGATCAAGAAATCAATTAAATGTATACTTACCCTGTAGCTTTTTGCTATCAATGATGCTATTCACAAGCTGTGTACACAATGAGCTGCTTCACTGAACACTACTCACCATCAAAAAAAGATTAACCCCCCCAAAATGTCTGCTACAAATGACAAGTTTCAAAACTATTTTTTTTTTATGAGAACTGCCTCCTTAAAGGAACACTTACATCATCCCATGATTTTCTTACATTAAGGACATAAACTGCTCTCATACTCTCACTTGTGCAGGAAGTGTCATTTAATAAATAAAGAAATAAAGCTGCTTATGTAGGTCAAAAATCTGTCTTAAGAACATAATACTGAACATCCATTTCTCAACTACTCAGGTCCAATACAGTAAAATATCATTTTGACCTGTTTTTCAATTATAAAACTCTGTCCACACATATTCCTAGAATTACAAAATGGTATCAGATTTTTAATAAATTAAATAAACATAAGAAAATCCATTTCTTCCATATTTAGTTCAAATAAAAAGGATGACTTTTTGATAACATAAAACCCCACAAATGCTACAAAGATGTATAAAGTCTGTCACAATACTTCCTTAATATTTTTCTGGAATTTTTAAAAAATGGGTGTGGGATTTTTAAAAGTATTTATTGTTATTATAAATAATAATATATAGTTTTCTAGATTTTTAAAGATATAAATTTATTTTATAAATAAAATTTCTTTTTTCTCTTAAAAGAAAACCAAAACTAGCAAACACCATCAAAGTCAACAGATCTAAAATTAGAACATAAGGAAATCTGAAAGACTTAAAAGGACTTGAGTATTTTTTGTTTTTCATAATTGTGTTGCACAAAATAAGCTGGTGTAAGAGATTAGGGGGAGGGGAAGAATCAGAGACTCTTTGGCTGACTGGATGCGTTACATTAATTTCTTAATATGTGAAGGAGTGGATTACCCCTCTAACAGCAATGGGAAATTAGTTCCTTTATTTCTTCATTAAGACTGTGGGAGGGAAATTAATTTTCTACTCTGATTTTCAAAATTAATTGAATATATCTTTATTAAAGTGATAAATATATAAATATACTTTTTGGTTGAAAGAACTCTCTAAATTAATCCTAAACAGATGTTTTCACAGCAGTTTGGTAGCACGTGGTCTCTTCTTTTATTGGTTTCACTTTGTGATGTTATAAAAAACTCTGAAAAATAGATTACGCAGTGTAATAAAGATGTTTATAGGAAAAAATCATCTGAAAAGAGTATTATAAAGAGCAATTTCAGTATAATTAAATAGCATATTGTTAAATCTTCCTTGCTTCCTACTCTGTATTATTTTTGTTCCTATGTTCTTGCATATTTCATTGTGCACTTCAGTGCCTATGCTTTCCAACATAGAGGTATATGCATAAAATTTTTTTTTATTGCTTTTATAAGAAACCACAGTTTTTAAAAGCATCATCACCTAGTCTGAAGTTCAGGCAAAGTGCCTTGAGGTGCCTTCTTGTGTGTGTTGGTTCTTGGAGGATTTTATGGAGCATCCAAAAGTTGTTCACTTCACTTCCTACACCTGCAGTTTTTATATGTGTTTGTACTGTAAATGTATTTCCTGTGGTGTACTTACACCGTGGCATCATGATTTTCCTTTATTTAGATTCTTCAATACTCTTTTGGGCAAAATCAACCACCTCAAAGTGACTTTATGCCAGTAGTATTTTTATTTAGCCTTCCCTTGCATAATTGGTATAATCATTTTTGTAACATCTTTCTTATACAAAAAAGTAAATCATACACATTTTTCTAGAGAACTTGGACAGTTCAGCATTGGTAAAATAAAAACTACTAATGACAATTGTGATGCCACCACAGCAGAATCTAAGAGCTTATAAAGGAAAGTCAAATTTGCCAGGCCTTTAAAACCTTCATCATCCTTCATGTACTTGTGGCCTAGATGCTCAAAAAAGCAACAAAATTCATAACAGATTAATAACAGAATCCTAAAATTTAATTTTCCTTGTGTGCCTTAAATGCATTTAACAGACAACAGAATTTCTCATCCCTTGTTAAATTACAGTTGAAACTCCATCCTATTCCATGGAGCCTCTGTCTCCCTACACAAATAAGTAAACATGCCCAAAACTCTATCAACACACAGGCTATTTACATTTCATTTTTTATTTTCAGACTCAAACGGTCAACTTTGCAACTTCTACCATCTTTTGCATGAATTACTGTATTATTCTTTTCTTAGAGAAAAATCTAAGAACTAAATCAGAAGACATTCATTTCTGAAATTGAACTGCAGTCACACCCAGACTCATGGTATGAAAAGGTTGGATACAGTAAATAATTAAACAATGTGGGGAAATCCAGCTGATGTCCTCACTAGAAGTTAAAAGGAAGATCTTTTTTGTTTAGTAAAACAAACAATATCATAATTATGCACACAAAGAGTATAGGGATTAAATACATAAGATTTATGTTGCACAAAAGCAAGACTGCTCAAAAACATTCAAACACCATGATTCAACACTCCCGTTTCATTCATTCCACTGGAATAGCTCAGCTCTTTCACAACTGCCAATCACAGACTTGCAAAATGCACCTGGGAAAAAGAGGTGAAACAAGTGATTCACTTGTTTATATAATTTACTGCTTGATCACTGGCTTATTAAGAAAAAAATTTGAGCCCACAGAGCACCTGCATTAATATGTTAATCCCAATTTACAAAGACAAAATAAAATGCATCTTTGTCCAGAGAAAAAATTTATTAATGCATAGAGATGAAAAATGTTTCAACTCTAGCTCCTCTTTAAGGGAGCATGAAGAAGCAGAACAAAAGGAAGTCTGGATAAAAATCAAACAGCAGACAAGATCTCAAATACCTGAGGAAATGAGACAATGGTGAAATAATCAAAGAAAGCATCACCAAAACTCCTGTTCCTTAGAGAAGAAAATGTATGAGCCACACCATAATCAAGATGGTCCTTTCTGTTGTGGAAGCCCCTTCCAATGTGAAAGATTGGAGCCTCTCCCAATTATTTACTGCTGTTTTAATTGCCTCATGCATCTATGGAGGAGGCTGTTGAAGGCCCTGCCATCCTCCAGGTCACACAAATTCCTTCTGTCACAGGCACAGCAAAACCCACCACATTAAGTCCCTTCTCCCAAGACATCTTTTTAAATTAAAAAAAAAAAATTGCTCCCCAAGATCCAGAAGCAAGGAAACTCCATAAGACTTTTCATATTCAACTCTTCAATCTCCAGATAAAAGAAAAAAAGGAAATAAAGGATTTTATAGAAAGCATCCTCAAACCACCTTGAGGCAGGGCTCAGTAACACTCTCCAACACACAGCAATAGCTTTGTATGAATGTGACAACATGAGGTTCTCCTAAAGCACAAGTCAATTAATTACTTTCTCACCTGCCCAGAGTAATACAGATTACATTCCCAAGAAGGGACTCTCACTAAGCATTAAAGTTTGGCATCCACAGTGAAAAATATTTTGCCTTTGATAGAAATGTCAAGAATTTTATATATACCTGAGATGCAGTCACTAAAACTAAACTAAATTCTAAAGCTCACTAAATTCTGCTGGAAACAAGAAGGATCCATAAAACAAAAAGAGACAGAATTTCTACCACTACTCCTTGCTGGAACACTCTCCATAGACAGACTGCTGAGCTGAATTTTCTGCATATTTTTCAGGCAGAGAGACTATTTAGGCAGCTTTTCATCACTGATATTATTAAGATAATAACATTTTTCAGAAGAACATCTGTCTAATCTAAAAGTGTTTTTAGAACCAGCTTTTACAACACAACAAAGAATGACTTCATTCTCAACAGAGCTGGCTTTGCCTCACATGTGTGGAATTCTCTCATTTGGACTAAAACCACCAAAACTTTTATTTGATTACTTCTTCAAAATCAGTAATATTTGCTTTACTCTTTATATGGGTGTAATGTCCTTGGTCATTTTCCAGAAACAGTAATCAATATAAATCAATATTTAAAAAACAGCACAATATGCAGGAAAAAAAAATAGTAAAATGAAAATGAAAAACAGTAAAAATGTGATCTATTATCTATTATAAAATGTGACCCTGAAAACCATTCTATCTGCTTAGATAAATGCACCTCTCTCAGTTAAAGTTGTCTTCTATGCACCACTGCAAATAAGTTGAGTTTTTAAGATTACATGTCTAATGAAAACTTACAAATCCCTTTTTCATTGTAAGTCTTCAAGCAACTCTCCCACAATCACAAACAAGTACCTTGTGGATCAACCAAATCCATACCAAATAGAAACTGCCTGTATCACAGCAACAAACACAAAGTTTACAAATAGATCTCCACGGCCACCACAGTAAGTGCCAAGCATAATGGAAACATCAAATCTTTTGCATTAATGCACATCAGAAGCTGCACTGCTGCTGCAGCTGTGCAGGATTAAAACACAGCCAGTGCTACCAGTCTGCTGCTACATCACTTCACCTACAAACAATCCATTTTGTTAGAAAATTAAACCTTTCCAAGACAGGTTTGATAACAGATCCTCTGCAGGGACATTCCAAATTTTAAATGGAAGTGTTGCAAGAGAAAGCTGAGAGGCCACCACACAGATCCCTCTCCTGTGAGCCAGGAAAGGAAACTGGTTAAACCCAAGATCTCAACTCCACAGAGAAATGGGTTACTGAGGGAAACAAGGGAACACAACAGAAATAGCTAAGGAGCTAAAGAGAAATCCCAGAGCTCAGAAAGTTGAGCTCGAGTGGAAACATCAAGGCTTGGATGCTAGAAGACAGTATCGCAGAACCAGAGGATGGTGAGGCTGGGAGGAGGTCAGTCACTGAGTGCCTCCCACCCCCAAGTGGGGACACTGCTGCCAGCTTTGCAAATCTCCTTGGACAGAGACCCCACAACCTCTGTGGGCACCCTGGATCAGTGCCCAGTTGTGGACTCTTAACTTCTTTTTTGCCAGGGTCAGGATTAAATGCATGAGATGGGATTTATTTCTTGTTGGGACTCAGATGTTTATCAGTTCTTATCTATGTTACAGTCACACAAACCCTGAGTTCTACAGCACTTCAACAAACTAAAAATGGAGTCCTATCTCCCTCTCTGCAAGGCCTTTTAAGGATAAACTGTCCCATTAAGAAATGACACCTAAATTATTTTTAATTTTAACCCAATAACCAACCACCTGTGTCCTGCAATGTGGACTTTTTTATCCAGTTACACAAAACCACCCAAACCCATGGCGAAGAAGGTGAAGAAGAAGGACCAGCCACTGCCCTAAACCTCCATCTTGCTTTATATATATTACTATAGTCTAAATCCTTAAACTCTGAGTTTTCCACCCTGTGATGTCACACACGTCTATTCAAACTCCACACCCACAATCCCAGTTCTGTCATTCCATTTTGGAATCTTCTCCACGGCCTCAGGTCAAATGCAGAGTTCTCCTGGGGGTCAGTGCCTGTCAGCACAGAAAGTCTGAAATTCTCAGCAGCCAGGGCTCCAACACCCAGTTTAAAAAAGCAGAAGAAAGTTTCCTTACGTTCAGAAGGAGGGTCCTGTGTTTCAGTTTGTGCAGCTGCCTCTGGTCCTGTCACTGGGCAGAGAGTCGGGCTCCAGCTCCTTTATATCCTCCCCTCATCGATAAGGCCAAGAGCTTTTGTTCTTGCCCAGTGACCTTAAATACCAAACCCAGATGTGGTCCTTTCCAAAAAATAACTCACCAAAACTATACCAGCAAAAGCCAGAAGCAGATTTCCATCATGCTGCTAGAAGTTTTTTGATGTGATTTTTTTTTTTTTTTTTTTTTTTACCCTGCATATATTTGGGAGCACATGGTTTCAAATGACCCAGCTGATGGTGACAGTTTTCCAGAAACCATTTTATGGAATGCTCACATCAGGACATTTATGTAGAAGTCTCACAAGCTAATAGTCTTTTTCATGGCAAAAAAAAAAAATTTTGGTCTTATTAAACTTGCTGCATCTAAAAAAAATTATGAGCAAGTGACAATGCAGAATTTTAATCCTGTAATTATAAGTAAAAAATATATTATAATTATAATTGTAAAATTAAATTTTTAATTTTAATTATAAATATATAATTGTTTTTGTTACATATGTGTTATTACAAGTGTCTGATTATTTCTGACCACAGCCTAGTGGACAAAAACCAAATATTTCAATTATGTGGAGGCTTTCCTAAAATATTTTTGAACAATTATGCCTGAAACTTAAGTTTCATTCTGAAACTTAACAACTGACATTGATCTATAAACCTGTCCCTAAAATCCTAGTTATTTGGCTACTAAACCCCTACTTTTTTTCCATGTTTGTTGCTTTTACCCCTACACTGCCACAGGATATTTGCACCAGAATTTTCTTTTTTCGATTGGAAAAATCACTAACAGTCTTCTGAAGGAAAAAAACAACTACTTCAGCAGAATTTAATCAGATAAATTGAATTTTTAATTGTAAAGAATCTCACGAACACTTAAAAGACCCCCATCATGTCCTGTGGGAATGAAGCAATAGCCTTGGCTAAAAATGAAGTGATTTGTGTATGTGAATTCACGGCACATTTCAAATACTACTATAACATCATTAAAAAAGTAACATTGATTCCAAGTAAATATTTACTTGATGATAGATTTTTCAAAGATCATAATAAAACTTATTATATCTTTTATTAGACCAACCAATTTAACTGAAAAACCAGGCATTTCTGAAGGAAGTTGGAAAGGACACCAGAGAGTACCCAAAAAAGAAGTTTTTCAAATATGGTCTGATCTAGAAAAACCCTTCCCTCCTGCAGGTACTGTGTGGTATAGGGTACCAGATTTCTCAGAGATACTGATATGGTTCACTTGCTTGTTGACACGTTTATTGCTGAGTATGATAGCCAAAAAGCCCTTTGATGTTAACTGTAAAAAATCAATAATTAAAATCTGCTACATTCAATTACCTCTAGCAAAAAAACACATTACTCCTAAATCAAGCTGCCTGGACAAATATAAGAACTTACAATAGTTTTCCGTAAAGGACAAATCTATGCCATATGAGTCAGGATATCAAATAAATCATTTTAACGAACAGACCAGATGCATACAGCTCCACATATCCTTGATAAGAGGATTTGTAATTCTTAATTACATATTTATGTCATTTCATTATCAGATCAATTGAAAAATACTGCATGAGAAACTGAACAGTAAGAAACTTATTACTTGAATTATGGTAGGATACATTTCCATCCAAGGTCTTTTTAATCAAAAATCAGTAAAGCATATTGTTCTTTACTATACTGAAATTAATACCTGAATATATTCAAAATCAAATGATCAGTGCATGAACATAGATTGGTACCATCTTCCTTTTGTGAGGGATACACAGACCTGGTTCAATTCAACAGCACCATATTTAATTTCTCAAATAACATTTTAACAAATATCACAAGAAGTGAAGTTCTAAAATACAGGTAAATAACTGTACTAGCTAGTATGGCAAGTAATGTAAAGATATTCTTAGAAACATGAATTATATATTCACCCAATATTAAAAGCAAGTGATGTAAATTAACTCCCTATTTTCCACCTCTCCGAATATTTTAATTATGTATCTACTATACTGTATACTGGTATTTACCTGGAAAGGTTGATGAAAGCAAGATCTTAATTGATGGCTCCATCCTTCCAAGCATCTTCATCACACAGCTTGCAAATCAAAGCTATTTTACCTGAAAAAATACTTCACAAGTAGGAAAGTTACATGCAAAAGGTACTTATTCCTCTGCCATGCTAAAAGCTGCATATACATGGGAAATATTCTATTTAACCTCAGCACTTGCTGCACCCTTTTTTTACTTGTCATTACCTTTTCTCTGATCTGCATAACAAACCAGAATTCAGGCACACTTCTAGTCATTACCTATAGCAATTTTTCACACATCCATTTACCTGCACAGCCACCCTGAGTGAGGATTCACCACCAGTCCCCAAGGTCACAGAGCTGGAAACTCAGAGTCTGAGCTCAGAGGGACACTCAGGAGAAGTTACAATCTCCTCTGAAGCAAAACACTGAGGTCTCCTGTTTTCCCAATCTCTACAACTTTTTTTTTGTTTTTTTGTTACAGCTCAATAACTGGCTTTGGATGGGGCTGACCCCTCAGTCTCAGTCCACACCTGGAGCCATCTCCTCTGCTATGGGCAGGGCCAGGGGATGGATTCACATCCACTCCCCAGAAGGCATACATGAACAATCCCAAAAATCTTTTCCCCCCTCTATTAACAGTGTAATACAATGCTGGCATAACACAATGGAGATTACCTGCTACCTGTACAGCAGACTTTCCTCACATAAAGCTGTTGTTAGGACACAAAAGAAGTTCTCACACTGGCATGCAGGTATTTTACTTACACTTAAATGCACCACAGAGCCCTTGTACATTCATGCCCTTGCACTGGAGCTGTCAGCAGCTATTTCACAGCTGGCACCACCCTCTCTGAGACACTCGGGTAGGAACTCAGGGTGAGGGTTGAGTAGAAGGGCATGGGACAAAGCTGTGAGGCCCTTTACAAAGTAATGGTAGTTTCTTCTGCCTTCCAACAAGCAGCAGCCAAGTATTCTTATCTCCTTATTATCTAGATAATAAACAATCTATAGTGTTTTCTTCTAAAATATTCTTATCTTAGTTCTCCATTGTGTTATAAGCAGATACACAATCAGAATATCGAATTTTCTGTTGAGATCTCCACCAGCTAAAAAGCATTAGAGCCATCCCAGCTAGTAAGTTACATGTTCATCAAGTACGTCTAAACGGCAGCATGTTTATGTCATAAAGTAAATATTTAACTACAGTCATCATTCTTCCAAACAATCCTCCTTATTTCACACATCAGAAGTTTCTGGTTTTCTCCAGGGAATTTCTGATCACTTCCACTAGTGTTACCCAATACCCCCTCATTCTACTCTTTCCTGCTTCTGTATATACAAGGCATGCCAACACTTAAATAAAGAATACAATCCAAAGTCACTACTGGAGACACACAAGCACAGACACAAATCACTGTCAGTCCCTGGATTTCCTAGTAGCAAAATCCTTCAACTCACGTATCCCAAGAGTTTCTTTGGTGTGCAGCTTTTAACGCAGCCTAGCCTATCCCAAAATTTTTCACATAGTTCATGTTCCCAGCACGCAGTATGAAACAAATCCTTAGAGCAAATGTGAAGCACTTCATTGTTTCTATCTCGTCCTTTGGAGAAGCCAAAAGAGCCAGAGATCCATGTGCTCAGCCTGGCCTCTGCTCAGGGAAGGAGTGATGGGAGCTCTTGAATAGGGGTGTGCTGGTGCAAACCAGCTTCCTACATTTCGGGGACCCACTTCTGCCCCTTTCTAGCCTGTTTACCAGCACAGACCCAAAACAAACAAAAAAAACCCGAAACAGTAAGACACGCAAATAAAAAAATCAAAACAAAAAGAACAAAACCATTGTTTTCACACTTGTAAAACTACTGCTGGTCCTTCCAGCTGCCTGGCTCGGAAAGCTTGGTGGAGATAAGGCTCTCTGAGAGCAAATGCTCGCTAATAGGTAAATGCTTGCTAACCGCGGAGCAGCAGCACCTCTGTGCCCCGCCCGGCCGGGGAGGCACACCCGGCCCCGCTCTGGCTCAGCAAAACCCCCACCAGCAACTCCGGGCGCAAAAAGCCCGGCTTAACAGAAGAAGGGGTTTGCGGGAGGAGAAAGGACAGGTGGCTGGGAACAAAGGCCAGGGTAGTGCCCGAGAGAAAACCTCAGCAGCAGCCCAAGCGCCCCCCATGACCCCCCTTTAGAGGTCCAGGAACGTTTTGCTCCCGCCCGGGGGCGGCCCCAGCCGGGGCTCGGGCAGCGCCGGCGGGGGCGGCTGGGGGCGGCCCCGGGACTGCGCCGCGCCCTTCCGGGAAGGGGCTGGGCCATACCTGATCCCAACAGCCCAGGGAGAGAGAGGCTGATCCACACCTGATCCGAGCAGGACAGAGAGAGAGGCTGATCCACACCTGATCGGAACGGGACAGAGAGCGAGAGGCTGATCCACACCTGATCCGAACGGGACAGAGAGAGAGAGAGGCTGATCCACACCTGATCCGAACGGGACAGAGAGAGAGAGGCTGGTCCACACCTGATCGGAACGGGACAGAGACAGAGAGGCTGATCCACATCTGATCCGAACGGGACAGAGAGAGAGAGGCTGATCCACACCTGCTCCGAACAGGACAGAGACAGAGAGAGAGGCTGATCCACATCTGATCCGAACGGGACAGAGAGAGAGAGGCTGATCCACACCTGATCCGAGCAGGACAGAGAGAGAGAGGCTGATCCACACCTGATCCGAACAGGACAGAGACAGAGAGAGGCTGATCCACACCTGCTCCGAACAGGACAGAGACAGAGAGAGAGGCTGATCCACACCGGATCCGAACAGGACAGAGACAGAGAGAGAGGCTGATCCACACCGGATCCGAACAGTCCAGGGAAAGGCTGTCCCAGCCCCTGCTCCTCTGGAATCCCGCCGCACAGCCGGGGAAAGGCTGTCCCAGCCCCTGCTCCTCTGGAATCCCGCCGCACAGCCGGGGAAAGGCTGTCCCAGCCCCTGATCCGCTCGAGTCCCGCCGCCCAGCCCGGGAGGGGCTGCCCCGTGCGCCGTTCCGCCCGGCTCCCGCCGGGACAGGTAGGGTAGTGCTGGGAAGCGGGATGAGCTGCTCTTTCTTCCGCGGGCGCTCCCCGGGCTCTCGTCCTGTTCCCCGGGCCCTCGTCCTATTCCCCGGAGCTGCCCGGGCCGGCGGGGGAGGCGGCGAGGGAGGCAGGGCGCTCCGGGGCCGGGGAGCGGTGGGACGGCTCTGCGGGAGCGCCCGGCCGTGGCCCCGAGTGGCTGTGGCGCGTCCCCGCCTCGGGTGGCGATTTAGCTGCGTGGGGTGACCCCGTGCTGAGTTACGGGCTCATTTCATGCCTCTGACAAAACGGGCTTTGTGGCTGTTCCCGTCGGGGAGATTTTGTTACCTCCTGCAGTTTCAGAGCCCGCCTGGGGCACCCCCGGGGCACCCTCGAGGCTCTTTCCCGTCAATTCACCGGCGAGCGGGGCCGCCGCTCTGCTGGGCCGGGAGCGGTGACATGTGCGGTGTTACACAACGAGAGCTCCGCCAGAGACAGGCAGGACCTGTTCGGGTCGGTGCCTCTTCCAGGGACCCATTAGCCCGGGATGCGTGTAGCTGCTTGCGCTGGGTGACTTCACTGCCAGGATCCGCTCCGGGTTCATCGCTGACGCTTCCGAGGATTGTCATTCTTGCTTAACTCGCGTTAGTTTCTGTCTGACAGATCCCGGCCATGCTCGCGGTTTTGGTTGTGCTGTGTCAACTGCATGTGACGGTGTTCGCGTTTCCTCACTGCCCTGGGAGATTAAATCACTTGAAGCAACCGGAATGGAAAGATGGTAACTCAGTTTTAATGCGACATTATGCTTTCCAAAATTGTTTCTAACTTTGTTTTGCTGGCTTCTGTTAATTGTTGCTTGGTTGTTGTTGTTTTGGTTTTGGAGTTTTGTTTTTTTTCTTTTACTTTATGAAAAACATTAAGCTGTTTTATGCTTAATCTCAGATTATTTTGATCTCTTTTGCTGAAATGATTGATAACTGACTTTGGTGTTAATATCGAGTATCAGATCCAGTAGTAAGTGCAGACTGGGACAACTGAACTTTTTCCAGGCCTCTGGGATTACTGTGGTTGATACAACCAGAATCCTTTAAGTAACATCAAAATTCAGAAAGTTTGAAACCTGTGTTAAAACAATATTGTTTTGGTACTATTTGAGCACATCACAGTTGTATATCTGAAATGACTTTGTATTTGAAAGGGTTTATTTGGTTGTTTTTTGAAACTGATATTTTCTCTCAATGCCAGGCCCCCTTACAACACCTGGAAAGATAACCACAGTGCTGCTTTTGCAGTTCTTCCCTGTGGAGGGAGAGAAGTGGAGAGGAACTCATAAAATCATAAATATGTTCTCCAGAGAGACTCAAGCACTCCAAAGCCATGTGATGCTTAACATTTTAAGCATCAGGGCTTTAAAAATGAATTTCTAGCTTAGCTGTCCAGTCTTCTCAGTGGACAATGGGTGCTGAAACCTTAAGATAGATTTTTAAATGTCATCACATGGAGCAGGTGGGTCCTTCAGGGCAGTATGTGGAGCAGAAACCATGGCTAGCAGAAAAGTGCTTGTGACAATGATTTATTAAAATCCATATTGCTCTGGGCATAAAAAGTCAGGCTGCCTCTTCCCTGTGAGCTTCTGTGAGAACTCTCTCTTTACAATAGGCCCAGACCACTCCTTCTTTAAAGACAGAGTTGGAAGAGAAGTATCCAATTAATATCCAATATTTTATTAATAAAAATTTGGGTTTTATATATATATATATATATATATATATAAATAATCCAATAATTTAGCAAGCAGAGCAGTTGCCAAAGGTATGGGGTACCTGCATTGAGTGGTCCCTCTTCAGCATTTTCTGAACATCGTTTACCAGCAGAGCTGCTTCACTGAGAATGTTGTGTGGTTGTATATTTAATTAAATGCTGGGTATCCTAAAACTGCATGGATCATTTTATCAAACCAAGGATTGCAGAACTGCATCCAGGTCCCTCACACTTAGGACACAATTCAAATTCATCTGTTTCATTCTTAAAATATTGTTTTAATCACCAGGCAGCAAGTAAGTTGGAGATGGAGATATGTGACAAAGTGAAAAAAGTGCAGAAAAATGGATAAAAATTCTTGAAAAGAAAAAGGTCCATGTATCCCTGGGAATTGAGGGTTCTAGGCTCCAGGCAGTTTGATTATGCATTCCATTTTAAACAAAATGCATGAGTTCTCTAAATTAATTCAAAGGACAGCTAATACTACTTGCATGGTAAAGAGTGAAACTACTGAGCAAAACTGAAGATCTCTGCTTCAGAAGACTGAAGTTACTTTTGTAATTTGCACTGAACCAAGAACATTGATAAATTTTTTTCCATGTAATTATTTTCCCTTTCCACTTGTGGGTTTGAGGGAGTTTTGATTTTGGTTTTGGCTTTTGGGTTGTTTTTTTGTTGTTGTTGTTGTTAAGTCCTTTTCTCTGGTTACTCTTCAGGTATAGTATAAATATTTCAAGCTTGGATTTTCTTGCAATTGCTTTAGAATAACAAAAACAAATGCATGTACACATGTGTGGCTACTTCAGTATGCAGTGTAACAGTACACAAATTATATAAATATATGCTGTCATATTCCTTAAATATTCTATCATATTGAAGACATAAGCAACCAATATGTAAGTTCTGCTGCAGTTTTCTCAGTTTTCAGAGAGCAAAGTGTTATGAGATACCACTGCAAGATCTAACAGTAACTATTAGGGTGAAAATTCCAGAGTGATGTGATAATCTTGCCAAACAGGCTAACAAGAACACAAAGCTAATCTGTCATTGAATAACTTTATCCTGAATCTCATCTCCTTTTTCAACCATCCAGCTTGGTATGTAACAATGCTGTTTCTGCATTACAATTGCAAAAATAACCTCTAGTCATTTTGCTCAACCAAATAGCCTGAATTTTGTGAAGACAGATTAGGCTTTCACCAGAAACTTAGTTTTGTCCTGGATTTTTTTTTTTTTTTTTTTTTTTTTTTTTTTTTAATAAGAAACTGTAGCAAGAGCAGGCTAAAACTTGACTGTGGAAAATGCCTAGTGAGGAAATCCATTCCTGTATTCCAAAGCCTTCTATAATTTCACTCACTGTTCTGGAATCTCACTTCACCACTTATTCCATGAGGCCTCATGGAACACAAAAGAGAATCTCTTCTTTTCAAAAGTCTTCAGAAATGCATGTTGTCAGTAAAATTTGTATCATGGACAAACTTAAAACAAATGAACTTGGCAATAAGGCTCCTTTACACAAAGCTTTGTGCCATGATTGTGAAAAGAGAATGATTGTAGAATGAATAGGAGTCTGCTGATGTGATTTAAAAACTAAGTTCTGTAAATAAAATTTGGTACTCAGAGATACCAGAATATTGATAAATGTATATTTGGTTTTTTTCTTCCCCTACCCTTGTCTCCATCCCCCACTAGATGAGGGTGTTGCTTACTTTGGATCTGAATTCTGCTTTATGTGACAATTACTTTGTTCTTTAGACCTCCAGTAAAAACTGATGCTCACATCCCAAAACTTGACCAAAATTTCTCATGTCAATCAAATTCTCCTGGCCAGGGTAAGGAATAGCCGAGATGGCTTATGAGAAAGGCAAATACATTTACTTTATGTTACATGGCTGGAAAATATAGTAGTGAAGATGACATTTTAGGTGGAGACCTTGATATTTCTTTCCCTTGTACGTAGCTAAGAGATGCTAGGGAAAGAAATTATCCCAATGTGTTAAAATCTTTACCATTCTTTTAAAATACCAAATCTAGCCTTCCTAACTTGTTTTAAATCAACTTGATTTTTTTTTCCATTAGTGTTCGCATCTGCAAGGGAGGCAAATTTATTCATTGGACGACATCTTCTGAACAACAGATTTGATTTTGAAGCATTCACAGATGATAACCTGGAAAGGGAATGCTATGAAGAACTCTGCAATTATGAAGAAGCAAGAGAAATTTTTGAAGACCCTGAAAAAACGGTAGCAGTTCCAATTTAATTTAATATAGTGAGGGAGGTTATTTACTAAATAACTGTATTTTTGTACACAAATTATTGTAACACAAATTATTGTACACAAATACTGTAACTCCTCTAACATAGCACTGAGAGATGACTACTTACTTTGTTTTAAAAGCAGATATCCCAATTACATGGGGTTCTTGCTTTAGATACACAGTGAGTGCACTTGAATATGTATCTTTGTCTTAAAGATTTTAGATGTGGCTTTCATTCTGCAAACAAATAGAAATGAAGCTTCAGAAGTCCCACTTGTGGATATCCCTAGATTTTCATACTTCTGGATTTTTTTACTAACTTTTCAGCATCCAGTTTAAATGTTTCACATGATTAATGTATTCATTGGCAGATTGCATCCCTGTGTCATGCCCAAGAAGTGTTTTGTAAGAGGCCAGTGTGGAGCAAACCTGCAGTTCAGCTATTGCTGAGTATTCCTACAGCACCACATTCTAACTCCCTACCTAGATGTGCCTGAGAAGAAACCTGGTGCATATATAGATATAAAATATATATATATAAACAGAGATATATAGATATAAAAAGAAACAGTGAGAAACCTTTCAGCTCAATAAAGGAATGTGAGGATTGTCTGAAGACTGGTTGTTGCACAAGCAGCAATAATCTCTTTGTGATTCTAGGTGTGCTCTGCAGAAGGAGTGAGGGATACACCCATGTTCTAAAGAAGGAAGTGTTAGCTTGCTATTGCTAACACACCCCTAAGAAAAAGGTCACATTGCTAAATTGAAATCCTGCTGGAGTCATTTGCTAGGTAGCAAAAGTGAAAATTATAGCTCAACACATGTAATGCCTGATGGTCATACAACATAAAAGTTTTTCTCTTAAATGAACCCCACTATTTTTCCTAGCTGATGTGAATTCAAGTACTGTTCATGCAAATGTTGGAATCTTAAGAACTTTGCCTCAAATACTGTTTTGTAGGGATTAGGAAAGAAACAATTGTAAGTTGTTTTTTTTTTTGTGTCAGAATATACCCTAACTTCTATTGTAATCTGGAAGAAATATGAGGTAACACTGTACAGTTAAATACACTTTTTTCTTTTACCAACTGGGATCTGAGAAATTTTACTGCAAAGTTGTAGAAGAAAAATACCATGGGATGAGTAAATACAAATCACTCAGTAGGAGTTATTTCTGTTTATGCCATTGTTAAATTCTGCCCATGGTACCATATTAAATATAAGTCAATAGGCCTGTCACTTATGTATCTCATATAAATCTGATTCTTTTTGGGTTTTATAGATGGATTTTTGGAAAGATTATTCAACTAAAGGCCCTATAATAAAAATAGGTAAGTAATCTTTTTACTTTTTTATTATATTGCAATATTTTCTGGTTGTTATAATACTATATTCTTAATAGATCAACCATTCAGTAAAGGAAATCAGAAATTATCTTTTTACTGAAGATCACTATGATCTGTACAAATCTGTTTAATTATCTGATACGATAAAACTGAAGCATCTTAAAGTGGGATCCGTTACAGGTCTGTAGGTAAAACCAGTAATTTCCTTGAGCATTTCTTTATTACACAATTGGTAAACTTTGCAGTAATTTTGTGGCTGTGGTTTGGTTTTGTTTTTTCTAACCCCCCCCCCCCCCCCGATTTCTTTAATAGTAATATATAACAGCCTGATCTAGGCTCAGAGTCTGATGACAGATGTTTAATAAAAAAATGGTCAGTTGGACTTAAGGAAAGATTTACAGCCTGATCAAGGTCACAAGTACATGAAGGAATATTTGGAAGGCATTGGAAGACAAGCATCTCAACAGTTTCATGTAGAGAAATTGGGGCATCAACTCCCTTTTGCTTTAAGTTGATTGTGAATTATTCTCTTGAGTTATGTTGCACAGATTTACAGCTTCTTACAGCAAGTTAAGACATTTGTGGAAGGAACAGCCTAATAGCAGTGCAAAAGTAGTATTTTACAGTGTAAACTGAAGGCTGGCTAGATGGAAAGAACATAATGAAAATCACCGATGTTTTCTCTCCAGGTGATGAGGCACTACAAAAGATTAATGTCACAGGACTGCTCATCAGCCTGGTTGCTGCTGGAATACTGTTGGTTATAATTGCACTGATTATCTTCTACTGCTGCAAGAGCAGATGCAAATCGAGGCAACCACCAGGGTAAGGAATTTCACTGCTTAAAAAACCCAAACACACACAAAACTAACTCTTGCTTAAGATTGGCATTTAAAAATCACTGTGGGTTGGTCTAACTATTGTATTCTCGGAAAATCCAGTGGAGTTCTAGTTCTTACTTGCCTAGGAGCAAAGTTAAGTGAGCACCAACAGTAGTTATGCTGCAGTTAATAACACAAAAATGTAAAGCAATATTGCACACCCAAACCTTTGGGTTTGCCTTTTTTTTTTATTGCATATGTGTGTGTTCTTGGTTTCAAAATATTCTTACTGAGATAATGGAATAATTTTAGTATGTGGGGGCCTGCAATGGGAAGTCTAATGTGTTCTGTTGGTGCTTGGAAATAAGCTGTGTGCTCTACCTCAGATGTAAGTGGTTGTGGTAGTAGATGATTAAACAGTTTGGAGGAAATGCTTTTTTAACCAAGTCTTTACTCCTGAGTGCTCCTTTGTCCTAACTTGAAAGGAAAATAAAAGGATTCTGTGCTTTCTCTTCCTTATGAATTTCACATCACTGAGCTATTCTTACCCTGTGGTTTGGAGGGAGCATTTGGCGTGTGCTCTTTGTGATCACTGAAGGCATGGTTTTTCCTCTTGTGGGGTTTTGGGGGTTTTGTTTATTTTACTATTAAGACCTAATCTTCTTGCTTCCCTTTAAAGCAGAAACTTCCACTTACCTGCTGTTACCTTTGTTTAGGCACTTGGGTTATGTGAGGAGCAGAAGACGGAATTCAGCCAGCATCTTCAGGAGGCACGAGGAGTTTTCCTTGAACCCCGTTCCCCTCGGAGCTGAGGACTCGGGGCTGCCCACCTACGAGCAGGCAGTGACCTCAGCTGGACAGCACAGTGTGCCCCCACCTCCTTACCCAGGGCCCCCCAGGCATGCCCGGTTCTTCCAAAAGTCCATGTCCCTCCCTGGCCCCTAGGCACAAATCTCCTGCTGGCCTGAGGGGGACTGCTGCGACATAACATGCTTTTGAAAAAAGTGTGTGCTACCTTGCATATTGCAAGATGATTTACAGAAATGTGAAAGATCTCCTGGAAGACCAGGAAGGAGTGAAGTTCCCATTTGGGAAAAGAGGTCACCTGGCACAAAGGGTGCAGGACTGTTCTTTGCACAAAGGCACTGTGCCAAGAGAAGAGAATGCATAAAGAGCAAGTCCTGTACTGCTGCCTTCTTCCATATGAGCCATCCCATCAAACTATTGATGTTTCATTAATGGTTTCATTGTCTTTTTCTTCAGAAAGAACAGTATTTTAATTGCTCATATTGATAGTGACTTAATACTTTAAACCACCATAAAAATCTACTTTGTTGTTTGACACATTCGCTTCTTTCCTGGGTGAATTTTCTATTCATTCTTGTAATAGACTGCAAAAATTATTTCATATAATTTTTTGCACAAATAGAGTGCAAAAATTATTTCATGGCTTGATCTGTCTAATATATATATATAATATATATATAGTACCGCTAGTGGATTACACTGGTTTGGTTTAGACATTGCTGATCACATAACTTAATTTGTTGTATTTCTATGATCATCATTTTGCATCAAAAGGAAGCATTCATTACACGGCACACTACTAAGGGAGACAAAGTTATACTTGCATCAAATTGTGTTGATGTTCAACAGTAAATACCAGGCCAAAGAGAGTAAATAGAATGCTGTGGGCCAGTGGGTGTTGGGCAAAAAGCCAGAGATTTGTCCCTTTTTACAAAGCTACCCAGGTTTCACAGGTAATGTTTATTTCATAGTTAAAAAGCTGAAATGTAGTGAGAGACATCTAACTTTCAAACCAAGGCTGACCTACCCCCTAGAAGCACTTTAATAAGTGTGTCTTGCCCTACAGGGACAACAAAATGATACTTTTAACTAGAATGAGATGACATATTAGATCAAAAATCAAGAGTCAAGAACTCCTGGGAGTTATTGGTTCACCGTGTCAAGACAGTTTCTGTATCTACAGCTGTAGCCACCATTAATTTTACATAATATTATTAAAACATCAACCCCCAGCATTATGCAGCCTATAGATCTTACTGAGCAAATTGCTGCCCACCACTTGTGTCCCTTGGCCTCCTCAGCACAGGAAGCCAGAGCTGGGTCAGGCTGGTTTCTTGTTTGACAGTGGCTGTACAGTTAAGGCACACATCATTAAGTTTTTTAAGAAGAAACAAGCTCCCTCTTCTTTACCTCTCATCGAATCAATGCTGACAACAGCAAATTATATTTCAATTTGGTGCCTACAATCCACTTTATATTGTAAGTTAAAGGATTAAGGGTTGAAATGAATATGTGATATTTCACTGAATCTTATTAGTATGTTTTTAACATACTAGAAGTGTTGTTGAGCGAGGTGCAGAAAACTGGTCTGAGATTTTCAATCTGCAGCTGTCTTTGTAATAATGGAAACGCTTCAAATCCTGGAATATAGAGAGAGTACACTGACAGTGCTACACAGTGCAGTCTTGCCCTTTGAAAAACAAATACATTGCAGTTGGTAGCAGTGCCATTGGTGTTCCTGTTCACAAAACTTCACCACTGAATTTGGCTTCTGCCGAGTCAAAAACCTTTCTCCAGCTTCTTTTCTTTTTTATTGAGAGATAGGGGAATCCTCCTGTTGGGATGTTTCAATTCACTTTTGCCCTACTTGAAAAAGCATTTTGAAGTTCTTGAAGTTCTGTAAGACTGAAATAAAAGAATTGTGTGAGGCCACTGTTGACAAAATACAACATTATGAGAAGCTATGCAATCATAAACTTGCAAAAACATTCTCCCATATCCCCCTTGCATTTAGCTAACAATTTTAAATTTTTTAATGTGAATTTTGAGCAGTAGAGCACACTTTTACATAGATTTTTCCTGGGACTCAAAGATTATTAAATAATACTACTGACAGGAGCACTGCAAGTGAAAGGGATTTCAGAAGGCTTGTGACCATTCAGAGATTCTTCAATGTTACTACAGCCACCTAGCAAAGCCACATTTTAAATACACTCCAGAAATTGTACAGAATCCCATTCAATCACTGGAAATTTGATTTTTCTGCTGTTCCTACAAATTATTGGCAACTGATCCCATTCAATACAAGCAAAAATCTCGTCCTTCATAATTAATAAAAAAATTAAGAGGGTATAACTGTTAAACATCAATGGTGTAATGCTTTGGGCAGTAAAGTACCCTTTCAGTAGAGTAAAACACTCAAATTTACTCAAGGAGTCTGCACCTTAGAACCTGAAAATGGCAGGGACTGACATTCAAACACTGGTTGCACATAGCATGATAATTTGGAAGACACATCCTGCATTTTACAAAGAAGGAGCAAAGTTTAAAATTTAGTTGAATACAGTGTAAACTTACCTCTTGGTAGAGGGACAAAATTCCTTTGAGTAACACTTGTTTGGGTTGAGTTTGTTTTCCTTCTTTCATACACTGACTCCTGGCACACTCTTACCTTGTATCTTGTCTCTTTTTAGAGCTCATGGTTCAACAGGGTTAACAGAGGGAAAATCAATGAGACAGACTATGGGGAGTTATTAATTTATATTAAAATTAAAATTAGTTTATTTTGCCACACTTCCAAATCTTACATGTAGCTGCTTTTGAAAACGGAGTTGCTATTAGAATATATAAAGCAGCAAATGACTTATACTTCAGAGACCTTTACAAGGCCATTTAGTAGGACCAGGGGAAATGGCTCTAAACTGACAGAGGCCAGGGTTAGATTGGATATTGGGAAGAAATTCTTACTCTGAGGGTGCACAGGCTGCCCCTGGATCCCTGGAAATGTCCAGGCCAGGTTGGATGGAGCTTGGAGGAACCTGGTCGTGTGGAACGTGTCCCTGCCCATGGCAGGGTGTCTGGAACTGGGTGATCTTTAAGGTCCCTTCCAATCCAAAGCATTCTGTGATTAAATAGGAAGAGGAGGAGGAAGATTTTTGAGGAGCAAAGCAGCAGCAAGTTAACCTAACTTGTATAGAGATGTAAATTATCATTGTTTTGATTTTGGCATTTTTTTCCAGGACCTTTAGGAAAGACAGTGGATTTTAAGTGATTTAACAGAGATCTACTATGATAGTTGAAAACAAAACAGTAAATACTAGTGTTTTGGTTGAAAACACTAGTAAACACATAATTCTGTTTTAAATGTGTCACTATTAGTGCTGTTAGCCATTGCCTTGAAGAATTTTCCAGAACAGCCTTTCCAGCATCACAGAAGATTACAGCATGCAACCTTTTATAAAACAAAACAGTTTATTAATTAGGGCAAATAATAAGGGTCAGGAAAGTGATCTCTGGCTGTGTAAGTTGAAAAATAAATCACTGAACCTGCTTACTGCTGCAATAAGAAAGCCTGCTATGTGATCTATCAATTATGCATTTATAGGTTGAGGGGTTGTTGGGGTTTTTGTGAATTCATTAGAGCAGCAAAACTGAAGTACCACGTGGAAGTGCACTTCCTCACCACAGCTCATGAAAATGTGACTTGTGAAGCATTTGATTCTGGTCCTGTCAAGGTCTATGGCAAGGTTTTTATTGGCTGCAGCTGAACTGGGATTGGAGGAAAAAATGAGATAACTGATCACTTCAGGTAATAAAAAGTATAATGCTCTGCCAAATTATTTACCACAATGTTGTTGCCAAACCCAGTTCAGAGTATTCTATTATAATGATGCCCACTTCTATTAACTAGAATGTTTCAGTCTGATCTGCCCTTAAAACTTATTTTTGAAATTTGAAAATCGTAGGAAAATTCCTTATTATTCCTGAGATTACCAGCTGTGAATAAGATTGATTACCTGCAGCTTATTAGCAACACTACTTCTAGCTTTAAATAAACCATCAAAGTAATAAAAAAACCCCAAACCCAGCAACAAACCAGAATTTTCTATCTACAGTCTCTCCTGCCAACAAAAGTTTTACTGCTGCTATCCTTGCTTGATCCATGTGGCACTGAGAACAGGAAGGAAATTCTGGGTTTAAAAACCATTTTCAAACACTTCAAACATTGTCTTTCTGTACTGTAAACATCTTTCAATTAATTCCTGTCGCTACAAATTTATCACTATCATTTCCACAATAAAGAACTTGTATGTGTTTTCCTCTCAAAAATCTTAAGCAGATCTTCTCAAACAATCTGTTCTCTATTTAGCTATTTTTAACTATTTCCAGTAATTTCTGAACTGTATAAACAGTTACTTAATCTTATGAACATATTTCCTTCTACTCATCTGTCAGAACACTTTGAATGTTCTTGTCACTGGCTATATTTATTTAGAACTTTGATTTCAAGTGCTGTCATATTTTGGGTGATGAGTAGCAATATTTTAGTCTCTGCTAGTCTCTATATTATTTTGTATAACAATTTCCAAATAAACATTTATATAACTTAATCACAGCGAAAGAGAAAATGCTAATTTAGCCTATGATTAAAGAATGAAAAAAACCTCTGACAACCCTTTTGATTTCTTTTAAATGGAGTTGGTAAAAACATGCCCTCTTCTGAAAGCACTTAAAAGGACAAGAAAAATGGAGACAAACTTATTAGCAGGGCCTGTTGTGACAGGATAAGTGGTAATGGTTTTAAACTGAAAGAGGCTAAATTCAGACTATATATGAGGATTTTTTTTTTTTTTTTTTTTTAACCCTGAGAGTGGTGAAACACTGGCACAGGTTGCCCAGAGAAGTTTAGGATCCATCCCTTGAAACATTCAAGGCCAGGCTGGATGGGACTCCATCCATGAAGGTATTCCTGCCTATGCCAGGGGTTGAAATTAGATGACCTTCAAAATTCCCTTCTAACCCAAACCATTTTACTGTTAGATGATTCTTCATGCCATATAGCACTTATTGGTAGAGAAAAAGGGCCATGGTTTTTTAACATTTGTAATTTCTACTCTGGACAAAATCTTCCTGCTCCACTGCTTCAGTTCAGCTGAGCATCTGAGGCTCATGAAGTGCAGACACTGAAGGTGAACTCTTCAAGACAAAATCTCACTTAACCAGCTCTTAGCCCTTCCATCTTACTTGACTTTTGTCAGGCCTTTGGTGAGCAGATTTGACACAAAGGTATGACCAAAAAATAGCACTTTCCTAGGGGTACTGAAGTAAGATCCCCTCAGTGAGGAGCAGAACAGGCATGCAAAAGCAAGGCAGGAAGCAGGAATTCCTCCTTTGGTAATGGCAATTTCAATCTGAAGAGGGGGCACACATGATACAGTGTGTGTGGACCTCCTCAGAGAGGCAGAAGGGCAGCTAGACAGAGCAAATATGGAGCACAGTGAATTTCACTAAATTAAGCCACTCTTGATTTACCCTCTGGAAAAAAATAGTCAGAGCTGTGCTTTTTCTTCCAACCATACAAGAGGAGCTGAGCTCCCCACAGACTGCCCCAAATCTACTCCTATATTTGAACATCTAATGAAGCATTTTAACCAGTCAACTGAACTGATATTTGAAATACAGCTGATGGGATAGATGCTTCATTTTCATAAGTGTCTTGGGACAAGACACTTCTTTCACTCAATTTATATAAATTAATAATGGCAAAAGAGAAAATGCTAATTTAGCCTGTGATTAAAAAATGTAAAAAAAAAAAAAAAAAAACTCTGACAAGCCTTTTGATTTTTTTTAAATGGAGTTGGTAACACTTACTTCCTTGGTATGGTTGGTAACATTTTCACCCTAAGTGCACTCTTCCATAGCACCTAGACTACTGAAACACTGAAGCAGTAGGGGCCATCAGATGCAGGCATCTTGCTGCCTAGATTCTGGGAGCCTCCAGGAGCTCCCACTTTAAAAGGAACAGACAGACTGCATCTGGAAAAATATTTCAGTCTAGAAACTGGTGCAGTTAAACATAAGTTTTCAGACTGACCCATTTTAATTTCTGAAGCAGTGCATACTTCATTTAAGAAACAAGAAACACCTCTGATTGCTCAGTAGATCAAGCTTCAGTTTAATTTCTCTAAAGATCAGCAAGTACTGAATACATAAAATCCAGTATTTCACATTAAACACCCAGCATTGATGTCATACAAAGGAAAATATCTTCTAGTAAGAGTTAAAACAAAATACTCCCTATTAAAAATATGAGTTTGTTCAAGATCAAAGGTTTTATTTAGGGTTTTTTTTCCCTTCATGTCATTGCACATTTCTCCCACTTACCTTGTACCAGTTCTGGTCCTTACCAGATCCCTTCATAAATCACCCAGTGAAAACATAGACAGCTTTCTCAGGAGTGGCTGAGTTGAGGCAACACAAGTGCAGTGGTGGCACCTTGAAAGAGTGGAAGCATGTGACCAGGAGGAGGATTGGGAACTCCAAGGAAAAAAGACTTTCTCCTCACTGCTGCAGTGAACTTTATACCAGCTCCATCATAATTTGTCATGCCAGAAGTCAAGTTTCCATAGATCAACTTTAGCTCAATCAAATTAATTCTGAAGATTTTGCTTCATTTGTTTGTACATACACTCAAGTTTTCAAATAAATGCACAGAGCAATTTAAGTGAAGAAATTCAAAGGAGAGAATTTGCTGTGAGGTTCCAAGACAGAGCGTGCTCTTTGAAAGGCAGCACTCCTTCCCTATTCACACTTATCTTAATACCTAGCTTTATGTTTAAAGAGGCCACATGCCAAATTAAATGCAAAATCTAATCTGTTAAAGCAACTGCAATTTTCTGCTTTGGTCAGAATCACAATTACAACAACAAACAACACAGTCAGTGATTAATAACAAGCCTAACCAAGACTCATGTTATTACTGCCTATCTGATCTACTCACTCATTCCTGCTCATGCAGGATACCACAGGCTGGCAGCAGCCACAGCCTGCACAAAGGTGCTGCATCCAGGATGTGTAGCTGTCCAACAGTGCTCAATGGAAACATGTGCTGCAGAAATCTTATTTTGTGCACTTTTCACAATGTGTTCATACATCAGACCCAATTCAGCTTCAGCCTGAACTTCTTCAAACCTCATCTGACTAGGCACATTCAAGTTATTTGATTGTTTTATCTTTGAAATGTTAGTTTTTGAAAAAGAATGTCCTCAAGTCTCCAAAACACTGTTTCCAAACAATTGTGAAGATTCATCCTGTCAGCACAAGGCTATTCGTTAAACTTATTTCTAGAGCTTTTGTTGACACATGGTCATCCACTGAAAGCTAAGCACTAAGATGTTTGTGTATGTCAGCAAACTATTTATGATACTGTGATAGCTCTAAAATAAAGTACTATTATGTGCTGAAATACAATCTTTTTGAGAGGAAAAGGCTTTGGGGTCACCTAACTGTGGCCTTCCAATGCCTGAAAGGAGCCTGCAAGAGTGGTGGAGAGGCACTCTTACAAGGACAAGAGTGAAGGCTCTACACTGGAAAAGAGTAGCTTTGTATTAGATTTAGGGGGAAATTCTTTGCTGTGTGAGTGGTGAGGCACTGGCACAGACTGCCCCATCCCTGGAAGTGTTTAAAGCCAGGCTGGATGGAGCTCTGAGCAACCTGGTCTAGTGGAAGGAGTCCCTGCCCATGGCAAGGGAGATGGAACTGGATGATCTTCAAGGTCCCTTCCAACACCATTCTATGATTCTATCATATACAATATAAAAACCAATCACACTCAACTCAAACACTGGCCTACATTTTCCTGGTAACACAGTCTAGCACACTGTGCAACAAAGAAGCTAATAAATAAATATATCAGTTACAAATAAATACATTGATGCCAATCATGAACTGGAGCATGATTTTGGCCCTGGATCTGTGATTGCTATATTGCTTTAATTATAAAATCACAGAATTTTTTTACTATAATTTTTTATTATAAAATCACAGAAAACTGCGAATTACCCCTTAGCTTGATCCTGCATTCATTTGGTATATGTTCACTCTAAACATGTAACCAGACCTCAAAAAGCAATACTGCCATTCAGCATTGTCTAACAGTGAATGAGGATTTAAAGAGAAACAGGAAATCTTCCCTAAGGGGCAATGTATATTAGCTAACACGGTTCTGCAACAGAGCTGGCTTGATTCTGATTGAAGTGTCACACAGGCAAGGGAGCTCACCACTGCCTGCAGAGTGCACTCCTAGATTCTAGAGAGTTCCCTATGGAATATACCATGAGCCAAGAAAACATCTCGCCATCAGAAGTAAAACTTCCCTGTCATCTCCTCCCTGCTGTGCACTACTGCTGCTCCCCCGAGCCAGCTCTCATTTCACACAAAGGCAAGCTGACTCAGCTCAGCAAAATTAGGAAAAATCACCTCTGGCAGAAAAAGGTAAACGTGAAAAAGGGAAGCCAGGGGAGTGACTTCATTACTCACCCTGTGGCCAGAGCTCATCACTAGAAGTGAGAGAGTGAAGCAGGGAAGGAGGGACAGTCAGACCTCCTCCTCCTTTGGGTGTCAGCAAGCAGCTGAGGCAGCCCAGCCCTGCTGCCATGCCACATCTGGGAGCAGCAGCACGTGCTGCAGCACTGGAGATCATTCCTCAGACCTTAAGCAGATGATTCCCATTAAAATGTTAATTACTTATATCTGTCTCCTAGCTATCAAATTATATTCCTCTATAAAGCATTTATTTTTTCCAAGTGGAGACTGTTAGTTTAGGGAATGAAATGAGAAACAAAAAAAGAATCAGTACTGCTCCAGGCTGGTATGCTGCACAGATTGTGTTACAGTGCTTCAACTTAAGATTTTGGTCTTAAATAGAGAGAAAAATTATATTAGCTTATGTTTCAGCAAGGTATTTTTATTATATTAAATTCTTGACTTCAGAGAGAAGCACATATGATATCACTACTGGCTACAGACACTAAGTTATGCACTACAGTTCAGAAGGCATTCTAGCCCACCAAAGCTTAGTTCCTAAACAGCAAGTAACAGCTGCATTTGAAATAAAACCATTCCTTATTAAGACAAGAATCCAAGTTTCAGAATCATAAAGACATCTAACATGACTGTTAAATATACATATTAATATGTACACTTTAATCTAAACAGTAAAAAAAAAAAATCTAATTAACATGATCTATCATAGGAATTTTTCTATCCCTTAACAGATCTTTCAGAAAAGCTGCTTATAAGTATCCTGGGTACCAGGATACTATAAAAGCACTTATAAAAGTATGTTGAGAAACATACTCTTTTGTTGTCTTAGAGAAAAGTGTTACAAAATACCATTTGGTTACAAAAAGATAAAATGCACAAACTTTGAGAAAGATTTCCTAGACAGAGGACAGCAAGGAGCAGTAGGGACCAGTTTAATGAGAAAGCTGCAGAACTCTCACTAGCTGATCTCAGGACAAGATTTATCTCATACACAGGAAAAGCAAATCACTGGATAAACTGACTTTATCTGATGGTTATGGACATCAGTGATTAAGCTTCCAGTCTACTCCACCTCTATTAAAACCATGTAAAAGAAATTAAACTTAACAACAGCTGTCACAATTTCTGTTTCACTCAACTTCACTATTTGATTGCCAGAAAAAAGGATCTACTCCAGCAATGTTCAGGGAAACACTCTGTCTGTGGTTCATTTAGTGGTATAAATGCACTGTCTATGTTTCCTTGCCTGCAAAGCTGGACGGGTTCTTGTTTGTGATTTCTCGTGTAACATGATTTTACAGCCATGTACCCACCCCCACATTCTCTTTACTGCAGTTCTGTAATGGAAATAAACAACATAATAGTAACTCTTTATAGTTCATGTTGCCATTACTTGAGATAAAAAACAAACAAGACACTAGCAGTTTTATAATTTATTAACACATCGTTCCAAATTTGGGACAAGAAACTCCACAGCAACATGTTCACTCTAGAAAACCAAACACTGCACAACTAGATGGAAAAGGCATTTCATATCAGGTCCATGGATCACCCTCCTCTCAGGCCCACTTGATGGAAGCAGTGTGCTCTAAGTGTGATAATATAATGGAGATTAGTGGAGATCCTGCAGGGAAATAAAAAACTGTGGGTCCTTCCCCACCGGAAATGTCACTTTCAACAGTATCAGCCAAAAACGCTGCACTATTAGCATAAGACTGGAGTAATTTTCTGTCATCAGGCCCTGTTCATATGTAAAACAGCAACACTCCTGTTTCCCAGGGGAAGGAGGTCTCCCACCCCCCACACGGCTCCTACAGCTGCAAGCAACACAGGTACTAACTTATGCAAACACAGGAAAACTCACTCTGCTGGTTTCTGGCTTTGGTGAGCTGCTGATTCTCCCTCCACCCTCTGCCCTGGCCTCTGGGTGACTTTGCTCCTCTTCTCAGTGCTGATGACTTTCACACTTACCTTTCTTTCCCTCCCCATCCACGGCTGCATTTCTTCCTGCTGCTTCTTGAATTTAGGCATGAGAAAAGCAGAACTTCAGCTTTTCCTCCTGAAGTCTCATACCTTTCTGCTTTCCCATTTAATACTGATCACTCTGTCTTTTCATTCCAATGTTGAGGTTTTTTGCAACTTTTTTTTTAACATCTAATCTGATTGGCTGTAGCCAAGTTTCTAAATGCATTTCACTACAGAATTCATTTCAGTCTGTGGTTCAGTATTGCCTGGAGTGCTACAAACTGAATCTTCAAAAGACTTACTCGCTCATTAGCATACACCTTCCTCTTCTGAGCAGTGCCTTCAGGTGCAGTCACCCTCTTTTCAAGAGCATATTCCTCATCTTTACCTCTGAGGCACATTCCTCCTGCTCATCTCGGCCTGCCTATCTTCAATCTGCGGGGAAAGCAAGACACCACAGTTCACTCATCGACACTGATGTCCCCTTTGCTGCTGCCCTACTCTGTGCAGATGGTGCCCGTTTCCCTTATTCTTTGTTTTAACAAGCACTCAGCAAAAGATACAGGAATTTACTGTCTGCAAACCAGGTGGCTTAGGCTGCTCTAAATAAAAACAAACTGCTTTAGTCAGTCCTAGCTAAAGAAGGTCTCTAGAACCTCTCTGAAGTTTTACCATTTAAGTTAAGACTAAATAAAAATAAAGAAGGAATAAATTGATATTCTCTCTGTTCTCTTGCTAGCTGACTTGGCGCATACAAGAAAGCTGGAAAGAGACTTTTTACAAGGGCATGTGATAGGACAAGAGGCAATGGCTTTAAACTGGAAGCAGATTTAGATTAGATATTAAGATGAGATTTTTTTACTGTGAAGAGGGTGAGGCACTGGAGCACACTGCCCAGAGAAATTGTGGCTGCTCCGTCCCTGGAAGCGTTCAAAACCAGCTTGGATGGGGCCTTGAGCAACCTGATCCGGTGGAAGGTGCCCCTGCCCATGGCAGGGGGGATCGGACTGGATGACCTTTATGGTTCCTTCCAATCCAAAGCATTCTGTGATCCCATTATACGACTCCGTTCGGGCCCCAGGCCTGCGGTGACTTCCTGGTGGGGAATGCCCGGGTGTCGGGGAAAGCCGTGCCGCACAGACACACAGAAGAGGCGGCGGCGGGCGGAGGCTCGGCGAGCCCCGCCGCGGGGGCAGGCGGCCGGGCGCGGGGCGCGGCGTCAGCGCCGGCTGACGGCGACAGGGGCAGGGCGGGCGGGCCGCCCCACCAAGCGCTCCACAATGGGCCGGCTGCCGGGCTCCATCTTGGCGGCGGCGGCGGCGGCCGCCCCGGAGCCCGCGGCTGGCGGCGCTTCCCCTCCGCGGGAACAACATGGCCCCGCCCCGGTTCCTCCAACAAAGCGCCAGCGCTTCACTTCACCGAGGAACCGGCCTCCCCCCACAGCCGACACCGCCACCCCGCCCGTCCCCGCCTTCAGCCCCCCCACCCCGCCCCGGTGGCGGCTACCGCCCCCCGCCACGCTCCGCGCCCGCCGCCGCGCTTCCCCCTCGGGCCGCGGCCGCCCGTCCGCGATTCACAGACCTCCTTCTCCTCTTCCTCCTCCTCCTCCTGCTGCTGCTGCCGCTCCCCCCGCCGGCGCTGCTGGCGGCGGCCCCGCGGCCCCTCCGCCGCGGCCTCCCTGCCCCCGGACACGGAGCCCGTGAGCCCCAGTGCGCTGGCGGGGGAGGAGCATCCTGGGAACGCGCAGCCCGACATGGGTCCGGCGGCCGCGCAGCCCCCGCCGCCGCCCGCAGCTCCGCCCGCCGCCCGCCGCTGAGCGGGAGCGGAGTGCAGGGGGCCGCACGGGGCCGCGGCGCTGCCCGCCCCGGATGAGGCGCCGCTCCCCCCCCGCGCCGCTCGTTCCCCGCCGCCCTCAAAAGCGCAGGGCCCCCGCGGAGCCCCCGCGGCCCCGATGATGGACAGGAACTACCCCGCGACCCCCGGCTTCGCCGAGCCCCTGGCCCCGGGCACCGCGCCGCCCGCCGCCTCCTGGGCCTACGAGCGCGGCGCCGGCAGCCTCAAGCCCAGGTGAGGAGGGTCCGCCGAGGGGGCAGCGGCAGGAAAGGCCGGGGGCCACACCGGGGCCTGGCCGAGGGCGGCCGAGGGGGCCCCGGCGACGGGGCAGGGCAGGGCGGGGGGCGAGCGGGGCCTGGCGGCCCCGGGGAGGCCGGGCCGGGCCGGGCGGGGCGAGGGAGGCCGCGTCCCGGCGGGCGGGGGGCGGCGGCGCGGGCTCCCCGCTGTCCCGGCGGCCCGCGGCGGCGGCGGGGCGGGCGGTCTCTCCGCCCCGCGGGCTCGCGTCGGGCTGCGGCGCGGGTTCAAGAGTTCACGCGTCCCTGCCCGGCTGCCGGAGGGAAGCGGGGCCGCGGGCACCGGCGCTGCCCGGCCGAACAATGCTGCCCGCCGGGGCACCGGGCCGGCGGAGGCGGCCGCGCCGCGCCGGCATCCCCCGCGCCCTTCCATTGCTCCGCCGTTGTGCTCTCCGCTGAGCCTGGCGAACCTCTTTCCTCTAAAGCGCTGCTCCGGGGCGTGCGGAGCCTCCTCTCAGCCAAAACTTGTCTGGAGCGATTCAGTCCCACGGAGAGAGTTCTGCAAAGTTCCGGGAAGTGCGGGGAAAATACGAGATATCTTACTGGCTTCGGGTTGCTTTTTGATTGTGTAACTCTGCCAGCTAAAGCGAGTATTCTCTAGGCGATGAGATTTTAGTTATCGCTTGCCTTTTATGTCTCTTGTTTGATTTATCTACAGTTCCCATCTCGACGACGTTTAGAGGTAAAAGAGAATCTCGGGCTAAAAATACCCCGTCAAAATAGGTGCGCTAATAGATGACTTTGCACTTGGTTCTGAAAGTGGTCAGACATGTCTGATAAGATTAATAGATTATCAAGTCAGAAGGACTGTTGCAATCATCGAGTCTGACCTCTTCATAATGCAGGCCGTAGAAATTTTTTTTCCCCAGTCTGTGTTTGAAAATAGAGCTTAGCCTGTAGAAGGTGTAGTTAAAATTTTCTGATGAGGCAAAATTCAGCACAGTTCTTAGTAAAGTATACAAGTGACTGATTTATATTGTTTTTCTGTTATGAAGAGGGCTACCTTTAGTTTCTGGCCACTGAGTCTTGTTTGTAGTCTCATCAACACTGAAAATACCATTATATGTTGAGAATGAATTCTTATGCATTTTAATTAAATTCTTGCTTTACTTATTTTTCTTCATAAAAAGAACATAATCTTATTAAGTTGATTGCCAGAGGTTTTTTATTTATTTCTTGCTGCTTTAGTTATTCTCCCAGATTTCTTTCAGATTTCCTCCAAGTTATAGTCAATTTCCCTTCCTGAATAGTGCACATTGCACTGGAGATGCAATTAAGGCAGTGAGAAGTGAGAGGATCACAGGACCTGCCTGGGATGTGAGGCTGTGCGCACAGTTCCCTGTTTCACAGAGAATTGCAAGGACAGGTAGCTTTTTGGCCAAACCCCTGCCCTGTGAAGTTCCTTAGCCAGTTTCTCTGAGGAGTTGCCTTCTTGGCAAAGTAAGGTCTCCATATAATTCTTTCCAGTTTTTCTTCCTAATCACTGAAGTGTTCTTGGTAATGTTGCTGTGTTGATTTCAGTGGTAGTCAGTGACCTGTCCTTTCTGTGTTGCTTTTGCCAGCTCTCATCATCTCTTGAGGGTCATGCCAGGTATTCCATGAGGGAGGTTTGTCCCAGGTCGTTTTAGAACAGGTAGTGCAGAAGCAGAAGTGGATCTCTCTTGGATTTTACAAGAAACACAACTGCTTGATGGTTGTTTTTTTTAATATTTAAAATAATCCTCCGCTTTTACAACACATCTTGCATTTTTTTAAATAGCTGCTGTATAAATGAAGTCTTAAATGTAAATTTTGGGAATTCTTTAGAAGAAATGGCAGGGAGAAAAATCCCAAGACAAGTACCATGCAGAAGCTCATTAGATCACTGCCTGCTGGCTATACTAATCAAATTAGTATTACCGCATCCCTGTATGATATGGCAATATTTATACTATGCTTCAGGAAACAACGTGGAGAAAACTTTATGTTGTTTGAAGTTTCATCTCCAGGTTCTATACATGGTGAAAAATGATGCATTTAAAATGTATCAGCTGAAACACTGAAACTTTTTTTCTTTAAACTGTACCAAGAACAAGGAAAATACTATGAATCACATTTTGTGCTTGAAATTTTCCTGAACTGGCTTCTTTGGGTTCATGACATTTTAATAAGATTCAAGATACCCTGACTTTGGCTAGATTTAAAAGTTTGAACCGTGTTGCACACAGTGATAAGTAGAGTCTGGGCTTTAGGTGCTTGTGGTTTCCTCTACTGCTGATTCACTTGTCTTTGTATGGATGGAGTTGCTGAGAACTTGGGATGGAAGAGTCATTCCTATCACTGCCAAGGTTTGCACCAGCCTGGAAGGGATTTGTGAATGTATAGATGTACTGTAAAGGAATATGCTGTCCATGCCCTCGACTTTCTTGCAGATCACATCACATTTTTCAAAGTGGTGTTACTGATTGTGGTTGACAGGTAGTCATCTTAACAGCTGAAGCTGCATTAGCCTGATGTTAAATTAAAAAATTTGTGTCATGTTCATCTGGAGCTTGCTTGAAAAGAATTCAGCCTTTAGGTGATACAGATTACAATATTTCATTCAAATTTCATAGTTATGCTCTTGCAGGCTGTGTTGTGGCAGGTTATGTTTCCTTTGTGTGGAGAGCCATGTTCACAGTTTCAGCTCATCAAAATGATTTCTCCTCCCTACAAGCATTGCTCCTGTCTTCCTGCGCTTCACTTCAGCCATCTGGTTTTTATCCTGCTTCTTATTTCTTGCAGGCACTGTTTTGTCTGTGCAATGGCACTATTCTTATCAACTAAAAGGAAATGTGTGGTGAAGTGTTACAAGGACATTTCTGCTGGGCCTGCTGTGACATAACTGTTCCCATGGAATAGGAGATGGTGAATTGGGATGGAAGCTGATGGACATCACTGGGATCACTGCATTAACTGAGCAGGGCCCATCCCTGCTGGGGAGCACATTGGGACAGCACAGCCGCTGCAGCCATAGCAGGGGCTGAGGGGGTGCTTCTGTCCTCCATATCCCTGACCCCCAGACCCCTTACACAGCCTGTCAGCAGCTTGAAGGAGTTTCTGGTGGTTCTAGGAGTGCACTGCCACTTTTGGCCTTTTACTGTAGCTGCCAGAAAACCCTGCCTAGTGCTTAAACCCTCTTTTTGCCAAAAGCTGTTGAATAGCAGATAAGGTGTGTCATGCTTACTTGCTGCTTGCTCAGGAATTATTGAGTATTCAGAAAACAGGTGATGTGTAATAGTGTGAGAAACTGTTGTAATTGCTTGGAAAGAGACATGGAGACACGTGATGATGGGTGAGGTTTCTGGATGAGTTTCTCTGGCTTGGGGGTACTCATTTAGAAAAGGATTTTTACTAGTGGAAAGATCTCACTGGTCTTGTTCTGTTTTTACCACAGCTCTAAAACTCAAATCTGCTACATGTGATTAAGAGTCAGTCACAATTATTTTGCTGTTGATTTAAATTTTATGGTGATTGCCATGGTCTCTGATGTTCCTTTATGCCTGGTAGTCTGTATCCATCTCTGTCCTACCCAAGCATATGGGGTTTTATGTAGTTTAGCTCTAAATGGTTCTTTGCAACAGATAGCACTGACATTATGTTAGTGTGGCCTATAACAGCTAATCTAAGATAAAGAGTTAGTTACTGTGACTGTTCATTTGCAAAGTTACATAAATGAGAGACTTATGCTTTTATGATAAATGGTTATGATGGGTTTTTAAACTCATTTTTGCATAGCTGTTAAACTAATGCTTATTGTAACAGCTGTATGATAACTGTGTTTTAGTTAAGGCTCAATTTTAAATTCTAATGGGTTTTTGCATAGCTATAGGAACTCTGTAAGTGCAGAGTATTTTAGAAAAGCAGAGAACATTTTCTTTCATCAAATGAAATTGTTCTGAGAGGTGAAACTGATGTTTGTTGTTAAACACATTCTACAAAAAGTTCCCTATGGTGTAGTATTTCAAGTGTTGAAAGGAAAGCTCATAATCTGAGAATATACTTAGAATTTTTGTATTAAAAGGCACAGAAAGACTAAGTAGTTTTTGCAAACATATAGAAAGATATATATATATACACTTTTAAAATTTTGTCAAATTTTCTGTCATAGTTTATATCTGAAACATTTATACATTCAAAATAAACACAGGTAGTCCATGGTATAGCACAGGTACCTCACAGGGACTTGCTGGCTTTTTCTTTGTTGTCTTTTTTCTTCTTTTCCACCTGCATTCAGCACACACTGAAATCACAGCTGTGGGGAGGTCAAAGATTGACTGAACAGAGGCTGAATGTGTTCTTGTTCTGTGTCCCATAGCTTTTCCTGGTGTAGATGTGTGGTCATCTTGCAAAATCTTTGCTGAAGTTTCAAAATGAGCCAGCCAGGCTTGTTTGGATTTAGATGCTGCTTACCTGTGTGAGATTTAATGCCAGCTTTACATGAAAGATCTCAAGCAGTGAGCGGTGCGTGTCATTCTGCTGCAGTGAGAAATGGTGATAAAGAACTATCTGCAGAAGGAATGAGCTGAAAATTAGTCTGAGGGTGCAGTTACCTGGGAAGGCTGAACTGGCTGCTCAGGCTCGCTGCTGCTGAAAGGGGCTCCCTTCTTCCCTTGTCTTGGTTTGGTGTTTGTGCAACTGCACAGGGAGCTGGTCTCATTTGTTAATCCATGAGAAAACTTTCCTGGCCAAAACAGTGAATGGCTTGAGCTGGTGAACCTGTGCTGTCAGGCTGGAAGCGAGAGGTGGCACCTGGGGATGAGCAGGGAGCAGAGCTGGGAGGAGTGAGCTGTGTGAATCCCTTGAGAGGATGAAAGGAGTGAGGACAGAGCTGTAAGGAGTGAGCTGTGTGGCATTGGCAGGCATTCTTCCCAGTGGTTCTGGACGGGGTTTAGATGGGCTCAGTCTTGCCGTGTCACTGTCTTAGATGAACATCCCACACAGATTGTGCTGCCTGCTTCCCTGCCAGGAGCACTTGGTAAGTGTTAGCTGGGTGCCAGATCTGCCTTGAGATCACCTACAATGATATTTCAGACTTGAGCCCCTTCCCTTGGAGCCAACATCCTCAACACAGGGTACAGAATACATTGTTCTGCAAGAAAGGGGGGTTTCACTATGCAAAAGTGTTCACTATGCAACACTGTGCAAAAAGTGTTTCAGTCCCATGTGTTTATTTTGCCTTTCATCCTGTTAACTTTAATCATAGCTGTGTTTACCTTTCACCAAGGGAGAGCAACCTTTCCACCTTGTTTCTTCTGTACTTTTGCCCACCTTTAATTTTTTTCTTGGAGTTGCTGCTATTCTGACATAATGCTGTCATAGGAAGAAGTCTGATTTTAGAAAAATCTGTGTTCCTGTCAGGAAAAAAGCACCTATGCCTGAACTATATTAATTCTAAACAATACTAGGGCTCTTATAGAGTGGATGCATTTTGCATGGATACCTTCCTTGTATTTTGTCAAAACTTTCACGAATTTGCATGTCAAGAGGTTACTTTGCATGGTGAGTGCCTGTTCCATAGATTAAACAAACAAAGAAAAGACAAACCAAAACAAAAAACAGTAAAAAGGCAGTACATTAGTAGTCTCACTGCAGACTTTCCTTAGCAGCTTTAACTATGACAAAAATAACTGAGCAGCATGCAGAGTTGAGCATTTACAGCACAGCATTTCTTGCTGTACCATACAAGTGTCAGAGAAAAGAAAATTCTTTGAATTTTTAAGCAAAGAGAAATGCTTTCAGAGAGGACAGAGTGCATGGTTATAAGTACTAGATTTACTTGTCTCACTGGGCAGATTTCATAGGTTTTGGGTTTACTTCTGCTTGCCATTCTGTCATTGTTACATGGCTTCTTTTGTTTCGTTGCCCTGGACCAACTTGGGGCTAAGTGTATACTTAGATTATTGGAGCCTCCTTAGAACCTCTCTGATGATGGGCTACAAAAAGGGGCAAGGAGCTCTTATTCCTGGATTTCTGCACACTCAAATTTTCTTATTCCAAAACAGTTCAGCAATAACCTACATATGTTTAGGCAAGCTTTTATTTTCCCATATTGCTTTTCTTGTTTCTCATCTTCCTTCTACATGCCTACCTGTGTTGCTTGCTTAGGACTTGGAAAAGCGCAACCAATTATGCTCAGCAGGAAGAAGGCACCCTTAGGCATCCTTATCTTAGAGTAGTAGTGTTTACACAGCAGGATACTAAGGAGCATTTATTCCTTAATACTCCTGCAGGAGTTATACTTGGGGCAGTCATACAGCTAGATTTCATTGGAGATTTCCCTCCTTTTTCAGCTGAGAAGAGTTGGAGGGCTCCAGTCCTTTGTCTAGCATTCCAGATGTCTGGCAAGCTCTTCTGAGAGCTTTTGGTCATCCAGAATGTGCCAGACAAAGGGTCACACCATGGGCCATGCTGAACGTACCAGCCTATGCTGCACCTTCCATGCTGCCCTTCTTCCTGACCAGGAAATCCCTCTCAGAAATATGGCAGCTTGGTGTTTCACACCACATCCTGTTTACTTTCTCTCGTCTTCGTGTCAAAAATTCCAGTGCTAGACAGCGAATAATCCTTCAATCCCGATGCTCGTCCGATTTCATTATGTTCTGCCGAGTCTGCCAAGAACAGGATTTCTAATAAGTTTTTCTTGAATCTGAACATTAGTTCATTTGCTGTGCAAAGAGTGATTGTAGAAAGCCAACTCCTCCCTACTCTGAACACAGCCATGTGTTAACCACCTTCAGCTGCTGGCACTGGTGAGCTGGACTTTGCTGATAGTCAGCACCACTGGAGAGAGATGGGATTTTCATCTTTTCCCATTAAAAAACTCCCTTTTGTTATTATTTTTAAGAGAATACAGGTTTTTCCACCAATTAAAGCATTTCTTTAGTTCATGTGTGTATGATGTTTCTCTCTTGATTAATACTTGGTTTTGTTTAGACATGATCATCATGAAAGCTCAAATTGGTATCAGGGACATATTCAAGGAATTTGTTTAATATAGTGTAGTTTTTCCTGTCTCAGCGTAACTGCCATATAGCTGTAACTGTATTTCTACAGTTTTGAACAATGCACAATTCTGGTTGAAGCATTCACAAGCAACTGGTTTCATCTGGTGTTTTCAGCTGAATAGTGACTTGTGACAAATGAAATGATGGCCAGTGTCCACTTTACAAGGTTAAAAATGGAAATTTAAACCTGTTTTAGGATGAGAAGAGCATTTGTGAAGAGGTATAAGAGCTAAATTCAAGAACTAAGCTAATTTTCCTTATAAACTTGGTTAATAACACCCTATGGTGCTTTCATTAATGTAAAGGACTCTTTGCTTCTGTGTTTTATGATGAACTGTGTTGTTAATATGTTAGATCTTTCCTGGGCACACCTCCTAAATTGGGATGGCAGTGGTGTTAGTCATAGGGATACCTCTTGTTTTGAATCTAAAGTAGCTCATATGAGCTGCTTAGCCCTTGTAGTGTGTTGTGGGATGTGGAAAACACTGTGCTGGACATGTGGACGGGCTGGGAGGCTTAGAGCCCATCTAATGGCCCTGAATTTTTGGCTGTAGGGTGGCAGGATGTGTGATCTCAGATGTGGTCACTGAGTAGGTGCCATGGCTGTGGGCCATGAGACCACTGCTCTTCACAGGGGTGCATTTTAACTTCACAAAACCTGGAGAAACTGTCTTATTTTAGTACTGGAGTCTCGGTGGTGAGGGCTGTAAATCAGAGTGGGTTTTTCCTTGTGCCTGGGTTTCCCTAGACTGAAGCACAAGGTATTCCATGGGCTATGGAACTGGAAAGTGCTTCAAGGTTTGGTAATAAAAGGAGCCCACTGACAGCATAAGATGGTTCTGTCAGTGTACAGCACACATGTATTTGCACTTCTTCTACCTCTTTCTGTGATGAAAACCTCAGCTTCAGCATCATCCTTTCCATATAAATAGAAAATAAAGGGCTTGTTAAGAAATGGGATATCAGGTATTCCTGTCGTACCCTAAAGGTAAGGCTCAAGCTTGCCACAAAATCCAATGCTGTAATAACTGTGGGAAGATGAGGGTTGAAAAGCATTTCAATAGGTAGAATGAATTGTAATTTTATTAAGGCTCTGATGTGGCTAACCCACATCTTGAGATAACGTTCTGCTGATTTTTATATTTGGAAATAAAATTTTGTTATTAAAAGTAATGGAATCTTTTTGTGTGTAGCTCAGCTGTAATAGAAGGTTATGCTGAGTGTTCAGCCATTAATACTGGAATAATGTAGAGAAGAGTTTTGAATATGCCCCAAGTACACTTTTGACAACAGAATAGCATCACATATCAGAGAAAAACTGTTAGATTTCCATTGCTGTCTGTTACAAAAATTTTCTGAAATTGTAAGTAAAACTCTAGGAGAGAAGCATTTATAATTTTTTTAAATCGCAGCTATTCTCTTCGGGCTGGGTAAAGCAAAAGTTCTTTCATAGACAGAAGATAAGAGAAGAAGATAAATAAATGTAGTGACAAAATAATCCAGTGTCTCAAAAGGCAAGAAAATAAGATTGCAGATCTTAGAGTGGTGGAAGCTACACAGACCATAATGGTATTCCTGTTTCTGCAGGCAGTGATAGAGTAGAAGCTGTCAGGGAAGATGTATGAATCCCCAAAACACTGCTTGGCAAACAAATGTCTTAAAATTATTTCTGACACTGTATTATAATGCAAATTGGGAGGAACGTGTTACTGTCTGTTTAAATGATACTGTCTTAATAAGGACATCAAAGTTAGTCTTGAATATTCAGAGCAGGAAAGCACTGAAAGCTCCTTTCCAGACCTTGAAATCTTAAAACATGCATCAGGAGCTCCAGACTGACATTGTAGAGTAGTTTAATTTTTTGTAAGGTGCAAAGTTTCTGTTGTGGTTAAGCAAGAGAAGCAGTTCCAAATTTACCAGTTCTGATTACAAAAAGAAAAAAAAAATGTTGTTGTATGTACTGCATTTCTACCATAACCTCATGAGGAAAGCTGATTTAGGTTGCATGCATTAAAAAATGACATAAAGTAATTAATCCAGTCCATTAGTGGTAACTGAAGTTGTAGTTTATAAACGGCTCATTTTTATCTGAATATTAGTTTTCATGTATGTATTTTTGCAGCAGAGTTTAACTGATTTTTTGAAAACAGAATTATATTGTCTTTGTTGTTAAGAATTCTGCAGGTTACTTAATCAGACAAGCCAGCACTTGCACTCAGGTGTTGAAGTCCCAGTAAGACTATTTTGGCTTTCCTGTTTTTCATTTTTAAAAGGATCAAGCATAAGGAGTTCAGACTCATTAACATGGGAATAAAAGGGAGATGGACCTTTTGTGTCATAAAATTTCTTTATGCCCTTAAGATGTGATATATATTCAGGTGAAGAATCACAGGAACAGCATGAACTTTTGCTTATTGAGGCAGCTCCCTGCATGTAATTTTCTACCTTAAAATCTATTTCTGAGAAGCTCCTTATCTCTACTCCTAGAAAGTGAGGAAGTAATGAGAGTTTCCTCTCACAAGTACCTCCAGGCAATCCTTGGCCCACATTGTGGCAGGCTCAGCCATGCTCTTGGTGGCTCTGCCTTTGAATTGAAGGGAGAAATTAACATTATGTCTTCATTTTTAATGAAGGAGTGGAGGGTGATTGCCTTTGGTGTGTTAGGATAGGATATATTCTACACTGGATATGTAGTGTGTAATTGCATTGAAAGGGAGAATGGGCCATAACCAACAGACAGAGGAGCTTGTCAGTAAAATGCTGCTCCTCTGTGCTTTACTGATTTACCTCAGTACTGGAGTCTGAGTCTGTGTTTTCCATCTTTCCAAAAGTCATCTATCTTGAAGAACAATGTTAGTAGTACTTTAAAATATTGGTACCTATTTTTTCTTGCTATAATAGAAGAACATACTAGGCAAATGCTAAAGATGTATGCTATTCTTTAAAGAATGCATTATATACCTTGACGTATTCGTTTAAGAAATGATTTTCTTTTGATTTTTCAGTGGTGAACTTTATTTTTCAAGTAGCATTTTTTTTCTTTTGTTTCTTATAGTGTGGGGTAAACATATCTGTGTATAGATGATCTCTGTTTTTAAATACAGCTGCAAAAAAATTCCATCTGTTTTTCTTCTCCACTCCTTCACTCTCAGATCTAGGTTTAAAGGCACAAAACTGATTTCTAGGCTAAACAAACAAATGGGGATACAATTCAGCATCATGAAGTCACCCCAGGACACATGGACACTGCAACTGTTCTGGATTGTTAAATATTTTTTCTCTTTGTGCAAATATGATGTTAAGGTTTGTCTTGTCTTGTATAATCTAATGAGAGGATCAAAGGAATTAGGTGCAGGGAGTAGGCTGGCTTCCTATTTTTCTTGAACCTGCCAACATTTTCAGGCTTCAACCCAAATTTGTGCGTGCACTGTCTTCCCCCTCCCTCCAGTATGTCTGTGGCTGGGAAATAGAAGTGAAAAATTACATATGTATGCATTTAAAAAAATATTTTGCAGTGAAATGAGTTTCTGGGCTGAGAAGGCGTTTGTTTTCCATTGGAATTAATTATTGAAGCATTCTCAGTTTCTGTTTTCTGTTGTTTTTAAGGGCTTTCTCTGCTTTTAAACTTCCACAAGTGTGTTGGACAGGAGTGACTTGCTGTTACTAATGGTATTGAGCTCATTTAAGTAGCGACTTTTTTCCTGGGTGACTCCCTCCTCTGCTTCTTAGGGTCATGGCTTTTTTAAAATAAAAGATTAAACCTATTTCTGGATTTAAGTAATGTGCCTGTAACATTGCTTTTAAATTTTAATTTTATTCTGAGCTGCAGGTAACCCCTGGGCGCAGAATTACATTCTAGTTTGACTGTAGCAAACAGGGAACTCTTGCTGTTACAATGAGCAGCTGAAGGGCCATCTATCCTCCATTTAATCTGTGTTGAATTCAGTGAAGTTTTCAAGTAATGCTCTTCTATTCTTTCTTCAGGAGATGTCTGAGTAAATGCAAAATAACAAAGAAGTATTTAAGAAAGTAATAAACAGTGTATCTAATATTAAAGCAATCCCTAACTATGTACTTGCCAGCAGGTAATAAAACCTGGAACTGCATTTTACATGACTAAAATCAAGTGCAGTGGACAAAAAGAGATGTAAGCTGCTGTGTCAGTTTCTATATCTTATTTTGGATGACATTTATATTTCAGTACCTGTATCTTATTTTGGATGACATTTTTAATATTTCGAAGTGCATTTGTCAGTTTTATGGCTTTGCTTTCTGTCTCTGAGTGGAATTTGCTATAGCCCAGCTGAGTTGCTGGTTGGAGAGAGACTCCTTTGCCAAGTGTCTGAGCTTTGGGATAGAGAGGGAAACAGCAGTACTGTTTCCCCCATTTCACGTATATCTCAGGTAAGATAAAATGCGAAGTGTGATTGTAAAGATATTTTCTTGCCAGTATGAGGCTATCACTGCTCTTTTTAATCTCCTTTGTGGTGATTTAATTAGAAGGGGGCTGTGCTGAGCCATCTTCTCAGAGGAGCTCTTGTTTTCAGTAAGGCAGAACGGGCAGACACAAATGAGATCAAATTTCCTGGCCTGCCTCAAATCTGATGCCTTGTGTGCATGCTGGGTTGTTGGCTTTTGTTGTTTGGGCTTGGTTGTTTTGGTCTCAGACTTGCCAGCCTCAGTTTTGGGGCACTCAGTTCCCTTTGCAGGGTGCTGGGAGCACCTCTGGGATCTCCTGGAGCCAGGAGGTCCCTGTGCACCCACTTGTCTTGTAGGTATCCAAGGTTCACTTGGAGCACGGCCTGCACCATTTGAGTGCTTTGGTAGTGCTCTGGGATTTAATCTGGGAGTTTCTGGAGCAATTTTCCTTTATGTGAGAGGCAGGAGGTACAAGTGCCCAAGAACAAGCGATTGCGCCCTGAACAGTTCTGATCTGCTTTCCATGTAAGCATTGTGGATTTCCCTAGTACTTGAATGATTGCTGTTACTAAACTAAACATAACCCAGAGAACCCCCCCGCCCAGAAAACACCAAATGCAAAATAATCAGTCAAAACCCTTAAAAATTGCTAAGCTGTAATGGGGATGTACCTAGAAAATAAAGTAGAAAGAAGAAAAAAATTACTTAGTAAAAGGAGTATCATTTCATAGAAAGGGGACAAAGATACTTCTGTAAAGTGCTTGTTTTCTGTTTCTGTTTTTATTCTGTATGGATGCCTCGGAGAGCAAGGTTATTTGAAGAAAGTAAAAGAAGCAGAAATACTTCCTTGTATGTCCAGTGTTTATTGCAGCTAAATTTTGCTTCCATGTAAAAATGATACTTTCATCTGAGTTTGAAGGTGGAAAATGCATCCTTCACTTGTGTGACGCATAAACTTGATAATTGTCTTGGCAAGTGAGGAGGGTGGTGAGTGCAATGGGACTTGACAACCTTTTGCAGATGGAGACCTGAATTTCTATGAAACTATTGGATTGAAGAATGCTTTGAAGATAAATGATCGTGAGAATAGCAAAGCAAACAGATGTGTGAAGGGTCCCTTCCTGACAGATTTAATGTGGGCTAACGAAAAGGAGTGGTAAATCAGGGTTGAGGTTTTAGTAACAATGAAGTACAATTACTGTTTTCTTCCAGAAATTTTACTGGAGAGGTAAAAATCTTCTATTAGCCAGCCGATATACCTGAAAAAAAACCAGATTAATACTTGAGTCATTTCACTTCCATTGTCATACACATTTTTTGATTACATTCTTACAGCAATGACAAATCATGATAACTCTTTACAGGGTATCTCTTAAATATTACTCTAAAATGAAATGTATCTTTTAAATGAAAAATACTTAATGGGGAGCTATTTTCCAAGTTTGTATGTCAAATTAATATTATTTCCTAGCAGTGATCACTCCATTGTGCAGTTCACTATGACAGTGGAAGTGGGAAATCACTGTGATTATCAGTGATAAGGGCCAAGTGCTTTTGGAGCAGTGCATACATAACAAAGCACCGAGTACTGTGAATCTGACATTTCAGTACAAGCAGGAACTTGCACAATTGTAACAAACTTCCAAACAAGAGGATGCAGAGCTTGGTAGCCATAAGGGTGTTTGCCGTGCTGGGTGTATTTTTGATATAAGAATTACATGCTGTGTTAATTCATCTGTTTAAAAGTTAAATTTTATAAAAAGAAACCTTAAGGCAGTAATCTCTCTGATAGCCATGCTTGTTTAGGATAAGCTTATGTAAACTGAAGACATATATGTAAGGCTTTTTGAGATAAGAATCTACATTCCAGCAAGCAGTAATTATACAATAAACAATTAACTGTTCAGATAAATACAGTGTTCTTTATTGAAAGACAGATTCATTTTTGAGGTTGCGGTTGCGTTAACTATGAGCTGGGAGTTTGTATTAAAAAAAAAGCACCATCCTATACTTAGAGTGTTCTACCATGCCCAGCATTATTAGAATTTTGAGGTTCTAGTAATTTCACAGTGTTTCTGAGTGCTGAAGTCTAGGGGTTATTTTGTATCCCAGTGCTAATTCTAGCACCCTCCTTGTTACGAAGTCTTTGTCCAAGTTTGTTTTACAAGTTACTTTTATCTTCCAGAGGATTCTGCCTTTGGTCTGCGGGCTTGTGTGTGTTATGCTGTCTTGTGGTATTTGTGTGCACTGCACCTGCCCTTTACAAAAAAAGGTGTTTATTGTAGAGGAGTGAAGAGAGGGGAAAATTAATCACAATGTTTACCAAACAACCAGAATAAATAGAAATTTTAAATAAAATAAACAACAAAAACACAAACAAAAAAACCGTCACAACAATTTTTTTTAATTTTCAGGTGATTAAGTTCATCCACTTTTTGGTGATGAGCTTTTACAATTAAGAGGAGGAATGAAGTGATACTGCTTGATATACTGTACTGGGTTTGGGGTCTCTGGAAGAGGTTTTGCTGCTAAGTGTAGCCCCAATTGCCTGGAACACCACCAAGGTGCCTCTCACCTGAAAATACAGAATGGGAAGAGGAAGCTGTGCTGCTGTAGGACTTTAGAGTTTGCCTTTAAAACATATATAAAGAGAAGTCAGCATCACATACTTTTATATAGGTAAAAGCTTTAAGTAAACTTGCAAGAAAACCTAAATACAACCTACTGCTGTTGCAAGAAAGTTTCCACAAGCTCAGCATTTTTGAGTGAAGATGATTCTTGCAAACAGTGTGTGGGCTGCCATGCTTCATTTTAGAAACTTTTTTCATGTAGTGCTTTTTTATTTATTAAAAAGACCTGAAGAAAGCTTCATGTCTCTCAAGTTCTATGTTTGGCACTTTTTTTTTTCCCAGCTGTGCAAGTTTGTTCAAAAACCTCGAACCACCTAAACTTAAAAATTTTTCTTGTGAAAATACTTGTACTTCAATTCGCTTTATTACTTGCATGATGTTTTATGTGCAGAACACTATTGCAATTTTTTTTTTGGTCTGAAATAATAGAAATTGTTTAATGCTATAAATAAAAAAATAACCTACAGTGTCATGCAATCGTGTCTGCCAGTTGTCCATAGCAGTGATGCAAATATTTAGATTTCAGTCAGCATATAATAGAAATCAGTTGCTGTTGCATAGTGTTGAACTGCACAAAGATCTGTCCTCTACAGCATAGAAGCACAGGGATCTGCTGACTCTGAATTTAGGTTTGGCTGTTCTCTAAATTGCAATTACTGCTGTGAAAGGTGTTAAAGTGCTAGCCAGTGAGCACAACTGAGAAGAGCAGTAGCTGAGATTCTTTGTTTTTTCAAAGGATTTTGGTTCATTCTTTAGGCTTGTGCAGTAGCCTGGCATGCTGACTGTAGAGCATTGCTGAAGTGGAAAATACATCCCCTGATAGTGCATCTCAGGCAGGAAAGTCCTGCACAGACAGGCTCTTGCTGGTTCATGGTGTGTGCAGGTCCCAATGCTCTAAGAGGCTCATCTGGCTCCTCTCATGTCTCAATGGAAATGAAGTAAACCCAGAAATGTTGCCAGTTTTTATATTATTTGGTATCTTCTATGAAATTTTCCCATGATGTCATGATTCCTGGCATGGAGAGTTTAATTTTTGCTGATGCAGAGTGCCTGCCCCTCATCCCCGGGGATGAAAGATAAGGGCAGGCAGCAGGGAGGGCTGCGGGTTTCCTTGTTTGGGTTGTTTTGGCATTTATTTACACTTGAATTTTGAAATTAAAGCAGTCTCACATGTGCACTGGACTAAATAGCTGCTACCTATACTAAACTTAGTGTCCAAAAGCAAGAAAAGAAGAAGGTGCATGGCTACTTGGTCATGCTGGCCTTCATTTTCTTCCATTTGACAGGTGGTATGCAGAGCTGAGTCCGGGGAAGCTTGACAGTTTTGGGATTTTGTTTTGCTTCTCCTTCTGTTTTCTGCTTTTTAAACTGGAAATCATTAGGGCTTTTGGCAAGTTCCTAAGGTTGCTTGGTGTTTAGATTGCATTTATTTATTTTCTGCATTATTGGTTTTGCATGGACGCAGACAATGTATATTTTATGTGTGCTTCCATTAAGCCTGATTGAAACATCATGTTAATTTAAGTGACTCACTTAAAAATCTTAAATAAAAGCTGTGAATCATTAACTTGCATTTAATGCTAGGAGATCTGAAGATGGATTTGTCACTGATTTCACTGTCAGTTTTATTAAATTGTACCAAAAGGATCAAAATCTTTTTTAAAAAGTATTGCTCCTACAGCTTCCTGGTCATTCCAGCCTTTTAATTAAATGAGGTCCTGTAAGTTTTAATAGAATTAAAAATGGAAATGTTAAAGTGGGCATGTATTCGTAGTTATCTGGTTTGCAGACTTTCTCTCAGTAAAACATTACAAAAAGTGCCCAGAGTGTTTCTTAGAGTTGAACTCTGTCTTTCTGACCTAGTCCTTTATAAACTTTTCTGTGGTCAGCTTTGATTTTTGTAAGGTTTTTCCCCACTCTAAACCCTTTGGCTTTTTGGGTTTCAGTAGTACTTTTTTTTTCTGCTTAACATTTTTTGTGATATTCTAGCAGAACTAGATCTGTCTGATCTTGGGCTTTTGTTTTCCTATATTTCTGTAAATTTTTGGCTTGTGATTGAAATGTCATAATTGTTCTTTGTTTCTATAGCTTTACATTTTGTTAATAATGTTTAATTTCTTCCTTAGTTTAAGCTATGGAGGAGGACATTCATCACATTCGGAAACAGACCTTCACAGACAGACATACACAGCTTCTCATCAGCTTCCTGGATACTCAACTACACAACATCCTGCTGGTAACTGTCCATGTCATGAGAATACTGCTGAAATAGTTTCAGAGGAGAGAGAAAAAAACAAACCGTTATGTAATTTAGACTGAAGTTAATGTATTTTATAATCAAAGGGAGTTTGTCATATAAGTGGTGGCAACTGGTATTAGAAAAGCTGAGTGTTAAAGTTGTTCGCTTTTTATCAAAATGTTGTAAGTAGAAAGGAAAATATCAAGGCAGGTTATGTGTTTTTTGAAAAAGCTGCACTTATTCTTTCAAATACAGCTTTTCAGGATTTGGCCTATGCGTAAGGGCAAATGTTGTGTGCTTCCAAGCCAGTGGCAGAAATGCTGCCAGCTCCTCCAGACTAAAGCAAACAGCAGAATTGATGTGAGCTGGAGCATGCTGCTGCTGGTACTGCCATGTGTAGTGAGACCCTGCTGGGGAAAAGTTAAAATTCATTTAAAATGTAGCAGTGGCTAGGCTGCATTACAGCTACATTGTGGTCAGTCTTTGATCCTGAGGAAATCCTCTCTCTGGATCCCCCCTGAAGATGGGGCCTGACCTCTTCATGCTCACTTTGCAACTCAGGTTCCAAAGAAAAGTGTTTGAGCTCATGTGGTGACCGGAATCTGTATGTATGGCCAGGTCCTTGATCAGGGTGATGGAGGGTTGGAATTGCAGTCTTGACATAATCTCTGTTACTCACAACTCTGGATCTCACCAGTGCTTCCCATTGAACCCTCTGCTATGGAAAGGTCTGAGCAATGGGATGGTGTTTATTGAAACAGGGAATGCAACCAAAACCCCTTTTTATGTGCCAGTCCTAGAGATGTGTCCAAACTTCCATAAGCTGCCCAAAAGGGACAAACTGGATATAGAAAAGTTGAACATGTTTCAGGAGGAATTCTGAATGTTTAACCAGGTGAAAATAGAACAGTGAATCTTCAGATTCAGATAAGGGAAGCATTTTACTGGTGTACCTAAATACTGTTATAAGCATCATATTTGACATATATTTAATAATAGGTTTTAAATATATACTGAAGTTTCAATTTACAGTTATAACACTGCATAACACTGTGTTAAACACTGAAAAATCCATGTCCTTTACATTGCTAATGTTTCATGAGATGGGTTTTTTAATGAATTATGAACATATATCTTTGTTATTTGACTTTGCTTCTTTGAAGTTCATCTGAATTATCTGTTTTGTTTCATTTCCCTCCACTGTCATCTAGGTCTTTCAGGAATATTTGATACCAGTATGCACAGTGCTGGAGGTAACACTAAGGAAACTTCTTCGGTTATGAATTTTCTCTCTGCTATAGAGTCTCGTACTGCTCAGGCAGTCTCTTCAGGATCTACCCTTTTACCACAATTCAGGGCTCCTTCCTGGCAGACAGGTGAACATTTTCTCTTTAAATAAAATTTTGTCATTGTTACATTGAATGTTTGGGAGGATTTGAAACAAAAATATTCTGACTAACTGAAAAGGCTGTGTGTTTTCTACCTCTTGTACATCTCCATATTTAAAATTTCAAAACCAATAAAATTATGTTAGCATAAGATTTATATGAGCAGAAGTTCTGGTTGTTTAGAAGGAATGTAGATGGATAGGGTATTAATTTGTCTGACGAGTTACATTTATTTCCCCAGCTTTGTTTGGAATTAGTCTCACTAACACTATAAGCATTTTCAGGCACACTACCTGTACCTCCTAGCCAATCTTTCACTCTCAAACTCTGCTTCCCATGATAGTTTTTCTGTAATATTAGTACTAAAATCTATGGGTAGCTTTGGCCTCTTTGTACACAGAAGTAATGAGCAAGGTATTCTCAAAAAGAAGGCCTGAGGTGCATGTCACATAGAAATAAGGGATCTAATTTACAACTGAAGAAACGTGCCATCTCTTTTGGCAGACTGACTGCCTTCCACAAACCTCCCCCATCTGTCAAGCCTTCTGTGCAGAGCAGGAAACTGCAGATTTTGAGCTCACTGTAGACAGTTGCACCAAGATAAGTGTTGCTGTTGCATCTGTGGGTAGCTTCAAGTTCTGATTAATCTTAGGGAATGATTATGCAGCTGTGCAGTGAATTGGATCTATCCACTGATCTGGCAGAAAATGTTTGAGTGGCTTTTGTCCTTTGGGGGGATGTCTTTCCTCTGTATCAGCAGGCTGATCTGTGTCTCTGTGCAGCTGTATGATTGCTGTTCTGATCTGAGGAGGAGGCACAAGGTAGCAAGAGTGGGGCAGTCCTTTTTTTGACATTTAAGTAATGTACAGCTGCATTCTCTGAAGAGCTGCACAAAAAGTTGAGAATAGATACTGTGGCTTTTAACTCGCTATTGACAAAAGCAGAAATGTGGGAGCACAGATGAAGATGCACAATGATAGTCTGGCAAACAAACTTAATATCAGTCAGTTATGAGTTTAGAGTTATGATGACCCATCCTCACATCGGAATATCAGCTGGGAAGAAATTTTTTTTCCTCCTTGTCCTAGCATTTTCTCCATTGCAACCTGCCTAACAGCGAACTATGAAGAAGGGGGAGACGTGCAGTGGGTCAGGTTTGATGTTGGTACCAATGGTTGGGAGATTTCTCAGTACTCATTACTAAGAACTCATCACTATGCCCATTTTTCAACATTACCAGTTCTCTGAGCTTTCTGTTGTCCTTTGATACTTTTGCTGCTTTTCTGTTACCCTTGATCCTCCCAAGTATCTATTGAGAGCTTTATCTTCACAAACTTCTTTGAGGGAAAGCAAAGCAAGAGCTCTTCACTCTGCAAGGTGACTTTTTTTTAGAAGTTTCTTACTTTGGGCTTTTCTCCAAACCCCACACTGCTGATTTTAGGGGAAAAAAGAAGAATGTTGTGTTTGTTATATTTGTCCTTCCAAGTGTTCCTTTGATCTGTGTTATCAGTGTTCTGATTTCTTAGGGTAGTGAGGGTGTGTCTGTGCATGTAGCTTAGTACCTTTCCCATGCCTTTCGTCTGCTCCTGAACAAATATTAGAATATAAAGCCCAACAGTTCTGCCATAGTAGTGCTCCTGTGACTGGCTCTTGACTGGTTTAAGAAGTTAGGGCATATTTGGAAGGGTTTTGATTTATGGAAGAGAAAGGTAAAATACAGGTTAGATGAGAAATTAACATCTGCAGTTAAAACGGGTTTAAATTCTTCCCTTTCTTTGAGACTTCCAGATGGCCCTTCCTTTGTGTTAGCAGTAGGGATCAGTAAAAGAGAACCCATTTGTACATGATGATGCAGTTTTTTAGAATAGGGAGGGAAAGTGCATTAAAGCACTGATTATGCTGTCTCACTCAGAAAGACCTTATTGTTGACTAAGGAAAAATACCTTGGCATTCCTTCACTATCACATCGCTTCATATCAGTTTGTCTTGGACTGAAAGGGAGAAACAAAGAATTTATTTCTCAGCTTCACCTGAAACTTCAAAAGCAATTGTATGATTAAGTTGCAATCAACTTAAGAAGAGTTACTGTATTCTAAAATGAAATATTTTTTTAACTGAAGTATTTGTTTCAAAACCAGCTCTATTTACTGATAATTTATATTTATTTTTAAATTATGCTAAGCTAAAAAGCATTTTAAGTGTGCAAGAAGAATCAAAAAAGGTCAAATCAGTCTACTGATTTTAATTTGTTCCGATTTGCATACCCTGGTAAATTTCCCAGAGGAAACTGATTCCTTTAGAAGAGTTTTAAGTTTGTCTGGGAATAAACTTGCCTTCTTTGCTTTTCTTGGTAGACTTTGGAAACAGTACACAAACTTCACCAGTGTCTGCAAGTTACAGGGTGAGAAGCAAAGTGAATGATTACAGGGTTACAGGGTGAATGATATGGATCACTGCCCTAGGCCTCAAAGCTTGCAAGGGAATTTCATACTCCTGTTTCAGCTGGAGTAGTGTATTCTGTTGAGAAATCTTGTTTAAGCCAGGGTGTCATACCGGTGGCTGGGTGCAAATAAGAAATATGCTTTTCAGTTGGATAGTTGCTACTGCACCATGCAGATAATTGCTGTCTGAGGATATCTGGGACTCTCACTTCAGAAAGTATACAAATTATATTTATTGATTGTATTGAAAATCAAACCCCTCCTCTAAGAAAATGAATTGCAGATTGTATGGACCATTAGCTATTTCACTGCATGCTCTGAAATGCTTCCCATAAAGTGAGTTATAAAGTTATTGGTGAGGGTAACTCCAGGAGATGGGATTGCTCCTTAAATTGTGTATGTATTACAACTGCTAAGGTGTAATTTTGTCTTTTTACTGTTTATTAAAGGTGGCCAGGGCTTTTGATCAGTTCTTTTTAAACTGAAATAAAAACTAATAAAGAGCCTTCCATTTCAAAGCAGAATTAATCTTGTACAGTTCTTTTTATTAACAATTTGCATCTTAAGGATATGAGGTTTTCCCTCAGCAATTTACTGCAGGTATAGAGTTTGGCATTCTAAAAAAATCCTGCACTTTCATTTTGAAAATTACCCACAATAAATGCCTCCCTATGTATGTTTGGGTTTTTTAAAGGGTGGTGATTCTAAAGAACATTATGTTTGTAAATGCTGTCAGAGCTTGCAGTTAAATGACTTACAGAAATGCACTGTTGTTACTTTTAAAGCTCCCTTATGCTCCTTTTTCCTTCTTGTTTTGTTTTTTCCAGGTATGCATTCCTCGACAGCCGCAGAACTATTTGTTACTGGAGCTCTGCCAACTTCTGGAACATTTCCACCAACCTCTGCTTTGTCAGCGTATCAGCATCCCAACACCTTCAGCAGCAGAAACTTTGCTACTACCCCTTCTCTTACTCTTCAAGATGCCACTTTCAGTGCTACATCCAACGGTCTCTTAAGTCCCCATGATCCCTTATTACAGATTAAAACATCCCAAGGCACTGTTCCAACAGCTTTGACCTTTGAGCGCTTGGGCAGCTCTGTTCTGAGTACCAGCGTACCCCCCCAGTCGTCAACGTATCGTTCTGCTCAAGAATCTGCACCCCATCTTTTGCAGCCTCAATTCAGTTTGTTGCCTTCGACCCTTGGAGGAGCCCAGCAGGTGTCTCAGGCCTACAGCACATCTGTCTTCACTGGTTCCACTGCTTCCATGGACAGAGCACTTCAGCGAGAATGTAGTGTTATTAAACACCACCAGCGGCCTTCGAGTACTCAGTCTGTCCAGCCTCAGCTGGCTGTTTCGCAGCATTCCTTACACAGCTATTTAACAAGTACAAGTGGAGTTAACTTTCAGGATACATCTAGGCACTCAGCATTATCCTGCAGTCCAGTTGGAGATGTTACTCAGGTGAGCAATGGAGGACCACAGCAGAAGACTTCTCAAGTCACAGTGGAACTTGCTCAGTCATACACATCTGCAATTCCATCGCCCGGTTTTCAGTCTGCTTCCATTGCAGAAGTGAAAAACTGTTCCATGAAGCAGCCTCCGAGGTCAACAAAGACCCCCAAACCTCAGAGTGTAGCTCCCACCGTGCAGACACAAAGCTATGCCAAAACTGCACAAAACCAGAGTTCTGTCATTACAGGCCAAGCACAGATCTATTCTACGGCGCAGCTGCCCAGCCTCTTGTCGGTCAGTCAGTCCCAAAATTACGTTTCGTGCCAGGCTCAGAATGTGCCACCTGTCAGCCACTCACAGGATTTCTCATCCGGTAAGGTTGAGAAGCTGCCCTCACTGTATAAAACATTGACTTTTTCTGGGCAATCACAAGCTATTACTTCTGACAGTCAGACTCTAAGTTACTCCTCAGAGGAACAGGTATTGACCTCAGTTCCAAATGAGAACTACTCTGGGCAAATGAGGGAACTTTCTTCAGTCAGCCAAGCTCAGAACTACTCTTCTAGTCACTCTCAGGGTTTATCTCCAGTTACCCAGTCCCAAGTTAATTTTTCATCTCAATCACAAGTTTTAGCAGCTGTTAGTCCTTCAGAAAGCTATTCTTCAGGGCAGTCTTTAACATTAACGTCGCCTTCTCTTTCTTTTAATGCCTCTCCTCGGGTACAAACTCTTCCAGCCTCGAGCCCTAATCAAAGCTATATTTCTTTACATTCTTCTCAGAACTCTCAGTCACAAGAATCCTCCTCTCCTCAGTCTCAAAAGTTTTTGCCATCTGTCCAGTCTCCTTTTGCATCCCCAGCTCACTCCCAGACGCTGCAGAGCAACAGACCTTCCTCAGAAACAAAGTCCTATGTTAAAAGGAAGTCTGACTCTAACTTGTACGCCTCGTCGAAACAGGAGGAGGAGTTATCAATGCAGGACATGCAGGCATTGCAACAGCAAGCTACTCTTGAATCTTCCACTCAAAGCCTAACAGAGGAGGAGATCAACGCTCAGGACGCATCCTATAGGGTCTCAAAAGCAAATGACAGATACTCTCAAAGCGTAATCAGAAGCAACTCTCGTCTTGAAGATCAAGTTGTTGGACTTACTCTTCAAGGAACAAAAAAAGATGAAAGAATGGTCAGTTCTGTGGAGCAGCTTTCCCAACACATTGGCCATATCAGCAGCCTAAGCCACGATATCAAAAAGACAGCGAATTTAATGCGAACTGCACAGGGAACTGTGAGTGCTAAGGAGCTGAACCAACAGCATTCCCTTATGCATAAGGTACATGAGAGTAAAGCTCAAGAGCAGCAGGGCCAAGTCATTAGCGCGCCAGCGCAGGTGCAGCCTCATGCTTTAAGACATGGTCATCAGCTGTGCTTGCCCAGTGCACAGGTACTGCTGGAGTCAGCCTGTGACTTGCAGATTCTTCACCAGTCAATCCTGCAATCGAGTTTAGGACAAGCAAAGGCATCACCGCAAGTGCAAAGAATACAGAGTCCTCAGCAGGTGGCACATCCATTCCTTCAGATGGATGGTCACATTGTTCAAAGTAACGGGGGTCATTCTCAGCAGCAGCTTCACAGTCAGAATTCAGAAGTAATGAAAATGGAGATTTCTGAGTCTTCAAAACCACTACAGCAGCATTTGACAGCAAAAGATCATTTTACTCAAACAAATCAACATGATGCAAAAAATCAATTTGTTTCTCTTAGTTCAATGTGCTTCCCAGAATCTATGCTTCTCAGCGATGAGAGGAATATATTATCCAATGTGGATGACATCTTAGCAGCAACAGCAGCAGCCTGTGGAGTGACACCATCTGACTTTGCCAAATCAGCCTCTAATGAAGAGGAAATCCAAACTGTTGAAAACAGCGAGGAGTCCAAAACGCAGTTCCGAACTTTGGATTCCAGGCACGTGTCTTCTGTTTTCAGTGCCTCACCTACTGTAGTTGGAAAGCCAGCAAGCAGAAATAATATTTCTCTGAATGGAGGCCAAATTACCCTGAATCTTACCCCGGTGTCAACAATACAGACAAAAACTGTGAACCTGGATCAGCAGCACCTTGAAACTTCTGATCAGAGTGTACCAATAAGAATGACCTCTCCCACCCTTGGTACTGGTCAAGAAGAGCAGGAGGCTGTTCGGGTGAAGAAACAATCTAGCATCAGTCACGAATCTGAAGAAGATAACGATGCTTCTGTTGATGGTACACTGAATGCAAGGGAGACAGAGTTTGTTTCAAGTGGTAGGAGCCTAAGTGAGGAAAGTGCAGCTTCAGAGAATGATTTTAATGTGGGTGGTGATGATGGTACAGTAGCAGGCAACCAGTCAAAGGTTCCGTTGCAGCCGCTGTCTGTTCCCCAAAGTGCAGATGGAACCATTAATAGAACTGAAGAAGAATGCCAAGATTTAACTCAAGGAAACCTTCAGAAGAAAAAAAGCAAAGGAAAAATCCAAAACAAAAATGCTGCCGAAGATGACAGTGCAACTCAGAAACAGGTAAAAAGAAGTGGACAGTGTAAACGTCAAAATTCAAGAGGAAATGATGCATGTTTCACATACTCTTCTCCTGTTTCTGAAGGTTGTTACGATACTTACCAACATCAGGAAAGAATGAGGCAAAAAATTAAAGAAGTTGAAGAAAAACAACCAGAAGTCAGAACAGGATTTATTGCATCTTTTTTAGACTTTTTAAAATCTGGGCCTAGGCAGCAGTTTTCTACTCCAGCTGTGCGAATGCCAAACAGGACTAGGAGACCAGTCACACAAATAGTTCGTGCCCCTTGCCTGCAGCCCTCTGCAAAGCCTCAGCCAGCAGCAGCACCTCCTGTGGCTGCTGAGGTCAGTGGAGAAAGTCCAACCAAAAAAGCCGATGAGGAACTTAAGAAAAATTTAGAAACATTGCCTTCGTTTTCTTCTGATGAAGATGATTCTGTGGGTGGTAACCATGATCTTCAAAAGAGCATCTCTACTGCATTGTCAGCCCTGGATGAAACATCTGACAAAAAGATCAAATCAGGTAAAATGGTTACTGCAGGTGTATATGTTGAAGGAGATTTTTGTAGCTGAGGGGACAAAAAAAAAAAAAAAAAAATTTATCTATCTTCAGGTAAAGGTTTTTATTTGGTTTGGTTTTGGCCACAATTAAGAGTTTTCTTCAAAAGGTGTGTTGACTATGGACTAAAATAGTGTTTTCCACAGTTAGAAAATATGTAAATAAACTTTTTTCGTGCTTCAAATAGGACTAATGCCAAAAAGTTATTTTAGCTTGGAGTTGGAATAATGTGTATGTTGTCTTCAAGTCTGGCTTGGAACACTAAATATGATTTTCATCTGGGAACATCAACAAAACATATCAGAGGTTCTAAACCTATTTTTAAGAAAATTTTAGCAAGAGAATATATTAATAATTGCCATCAACAGGTGATAAGTTCTTGCTCGGTAAACATTCATTTTCTGTGATGATGAAGTTGTACTGGATATGTGTGTGAAACAAGTTTTGCTCTTGTAAACTGCACTCACTTGCTTCTTGTAAACTGCTACTGCTACTCCAAGGTAGGAGTCATTTGAGCCATACTGAGCAGGGCTGTTGTAGCTCCATGTGTGTTGATAGGTTGCTCCCAAAATAAGAAAGTCTGGGAAGGATCAGTTTGGGCAGGGAGGGGCAGACAGAAACCACTGATCACAGTAGTTAGTTTTTCACACACTTTTTGGTTTCAGTTGTGTTACATCCATGCTGTACATCCATGTTCAGAGCTTTTAACTGATGCTGCTTTGTTTTGAAGTATTTTCAGCACACAGAATGTTTTTGCCTGGGCAATTCTCTTCAGTAAGGATTTATTATTCCCCCCGCCCCCCCCCCCTCCCCCAGCAAGCAATTAGAAACTATCCAGCCAATCACATAATTGTACTAATTCCAGAGGAATACCATTGTCTTCCAAAATAATCACAGGGAAAAAATGAAACATTTCTTTAACTCTTCTCAGGATTGAGAACCTGTGACCCATAAGCTGATTCTTAACAAGAGAGAATGAAGTAATTGTTTCCCATTTTAGATTAAAGGAGAGAGGGAGATTTTTTTTTTCCTCTAGATGTGACATGATTTACTGAAAAATACATAGCAAATTTAAATTTGAATTGTAATAATCACACCTAAGATAGCAGGAAAATATTACAGAATATGTGAGATGCTGAACAATACTTTATCTTAATTACTATTCTATTTTTTTCTGTGGATATTTCTATGCAATTATGCATAAAATGCACAGTTAAGTGCATGCATTGCAAAAAGGCTATTACAGAGGATGAAGTTCCTTCTGTGTCTTTGAGTTGAATATATATTTCAAACAAGAAAGCAGTGATTGTTTTTCTTCCCAGAAAGCTGAAATCTGGACAGTGCTATGGTGTGAACCTCTTGCTGAAGTTTGTTTATTTTAGTAAGCCATTTCTGTGTACAATGTCCAAAGAAATATTTCAATTTTTTTTTTTTTTTTTTTTTTTTTTTTGTTGGGTGAACATTTCCATTGATGTTTTATTTGCAGTGATTTCTTTTACAACATTATTGTATCTTTCTTGTTATCCATCAGGATGTAATATTATGTCACCAATTTCTTTAATTCACCTTCCTGTTTTGTGACGCACAAGATTGTACAAGATGCTTAATAATGACATCTTTCTTCCTTTCTTGCTGGTGTTATGCAAGTTTTCTAGTAATACCCTCTTCTGTCTGTTTTTGCAAATAAGTATAGACAGACAAATATTAAAACATAGTCTTTTGTTGATAGTATTAAGTAGTACATGTACCTTTATCTGCTGTTCTGATAAATATGTAAATATACCTGAGCAACTAATAATGGTGTGGCTAATTAAAGCTGTCAGAGCTCTCTCTCACTGAAGAGATAGAACATATTTGCAGTAATGTGAGGTGATGTATCTGGAAGAACATATTTCACATTTCAAGTTAACAATTTTATTGAATGGATTTAATGAATCTTCACTTAGTTGGTATATAGCTTTTGTATTGACACATTAATTTGACATTTAACTCATTTGTTTGGAGTCACTTTTGTTAAAGTTATTTTGTTAATGTTACATTATCTTTTATATAATTTTTTAAGTGAAAAAGTCAACAATTAGCAGTGATTGTAACAAAACTGTGAAGCAGTTTAAGTATCCTGAGTGATATTAGTAATTGTGTTAATATAACTTGATTTCTTTTAGATCAGCAAGTCAACATTAAATATGCATAGAAGACTGTAAAGTAATATCTAAAAAGGATTCTAATTTTTTTCAGGTGGGAAAGAATAATTTTGAAAGGTGGGACTTCTCTTTGGCTCTTTGGAATAGAGGAGGAAAGGAATGTTCTTTTCCCTTCTTTGTTTTGTATCATCAGTTCTCATTGCTCACCTCTGTTAATATTAAAAGTCATTAGGCTATTGCTAAAGTTTTAATCTGGAACTTCCAGTTACATTATCACAAAATATTAATTGTAAGTGTCCAAAAGTCACACAGAAAGTTTTCATATTTCATGTATATTTCTTTCTGCAATCCAATTTCAAAAGACTTACCGGCAGATAACAAGATTCAGTGTTGTAATAATAACAATACTGTTGTATTTAGTTATTGTCACAAAGTATAACAGTATTACCTGGTGATCAGGTCTGCAACTGTCAAATTGTTTTCCAAAGCATTCAGTTTTGTTAATTCCAGATGCTAACAGATGTAGCAGTTTAATACAAACAGAGGTATATTAGCTACAATGTTCTGGTTTTGTTTAAGATTTAGTTGTGGTCAAGTACTGCTTCTATTTTAACTCCTAGAACAGGTGTTTTTTCCTAGAATAGTTGCTTTTAATATAAATTGTAACAGAAAAGAAGAAAAACCTAGCTCCATATTACAATGCTAATCCTCAATAATTTAACTGAAATTTGGATTTTTTTCCTTCAGAAGCTGAAAAAGTGACAGTTGTTACTGCTGCTGCCTCCACCACCAGCACTGCAGCAAAACAGGAATCTCCACAGACAACTGCTCCTGTAGGCAATGTGCAGGAGAAAATGAATCCAGCTGACCCCTTAAAAGTAGCTCAACAGGATGCTGTGACTTCAGAACAATTGGCAAAAATGCAGGAGACTGTTGCAATAGAAGGATGTACTGATGAGGAGAATATGGACAGTGAAGGAGAGGGGATGTACAGGGAACGTGACGAATTTGTAGTGAAGATTGAAGATATAGAGACACTAAAGGTAATCTGAATATTTGCTGGGGGGGAAACTCAGCACAAAACCCTTGCATATGAATTTAGCCTCAAGGAACTACCAGAAGAGGAAAGGCTGCAGATTAATTTTCACTTTCTATTCTGTTATTCCCTGACTGCTGCCAAAATGCCTTAAAGGTGTCTTTCTAGCGCAGATTACAAACATGTTTTGAATGTACATGACCCATTTTATGCTACATACATAATAAAGTAAATCTGTGTGCTGGTAACCTCCGTTAGAACTTGGAATTACCTACTTTAATATTAAAAAGCATAAATTTTTCAAAGGGACTTGAATACTTCTGGGGTTTTTTAAAGATAGGAGTAGACTTTCAAGTGTAACTTTGCAAAAGAACTTGAATGGAATTGTCTTCTGGGTTTTTTTTAAGAGGTTCTGATTTGTTTTTCAATAAGAAATTATTGCTATAAGCAACCAGTACAACTCTTCACATGAGTTTATGTGAATTTCCTTGTTGTCTTTGATTGTTTGGTTTGGTTTTGTTGCTTGACCATTTCAATTCTTCTGCATGTTAACCTTTCCTTTTGTTCCTATCATAGCCAGCAATATTCTTACTCTTAGAAAATTCCTAATATTTTCGATTACTTGTCTCTGTGCTCATCCTCTTTAGCTGCAGTTTTAAATTAAGTAATGCAGCTTTGTCACATAAGACAAGTGTTATCAGTTTAAAATATTCCCTTGTCACTTATAAAATGGATTAAGGTATGTTAGGAGAAATTTTGAATTTTAAGTTTGTCAGTTCAGGAGTCATGAAAAAGTAATCAGTGTTTGACTACATTTTCCAAAAAGCTTATTTGAGTTAGTAGTTTGTTTGTAGGATCTACAGAAAATTCTCATTCAACTGATAATTACAAATTTGCCTTGATGCAAACAGGATTTAATAATTATGGTGTTGGAATTTTAAATTACGTATTTCCATTTTATTGTTGGGTAACTTCCTCAAAAAACGTGATGCACAAACACATTTCTGAAAGAAAAATAAGCACTGTTTTTAGCAAACAATTTTTATGTTTTTCCAGGTTGCTTTGCAGACTGGAAAAGAGCCCCCAGCTATCTGGAAAGTACAGAAGGCTTTATTGCAGAAGTTTGTTCCTGAAGTGCGTGACGGACACAGAGAGTTTGCTGCTACTAACAGTGTGAGTCCTTAAAATTCCTTGGGAAGCCTCATGGGAGCTGCTTTCCTTCATGCCAGGCTAGAAAACTAAATAGAATGTGATTCTGGCATACATGCTTAGCAATCATCCTAGAGGGGAAAGCCCCCTCCAACACAAACTCTCCCTAAAGACATCTGTGGAGTGATTTTTCTGCTTTCCAACGTGGGGTCTTTGCTGTCATTTTGGCTGTGTAAGGAACAAGCTTTCCTGACCAGAATAAAACCAGTGGAAAAAAGCTTTTGAATCAACTGCTTTCTGCAATAGGAGTGATACAGAGAGGATACAATTTTAACAGGCAGCCTTTTGCCAGGCAGATAATGCTTTTGGGATAACACATATGAAGAATAAGATAAAGGGAGAAAAAGAAGCCCAGAGTACCTTCCCTTACCATATTGTCTTCAGTTTTAATTATTATCTGGAAATCTGATGGAGAATTTTGTTTAAATTATAGATGCTGTAGAGTGGCTTGTTGTTGTATTTAAACATGGGGGAATTTAAACTGATTTTTTTTCTTTAGGATTGATATTTTTACTTGTTAAAACTGACAAATTTTACTTAACATAAACAGTTGTGGTTTGGGGTTTTTTTTCCTTTTAGTATCTTGGGTACTTTGGGGATGCAAAGACAAAGTACAAACGAGTGTATGTGAAGTTTGTTGAAAATGCAAACAAAAAGGAATACGTCAGAGTATGCTCAAAAAAACCACGAATCAAGCCTGTCCAGTCAGCAAGGTATTTTATTTCAATTTGTTTTTCATTTTGCCATATTATTTTCATATTAAGAACACACCTGTTTAAATAAACAGAAGTTATAGCTTTTTCAAGAATATTCATTGTGCTTTAATATGGAAACTGAGAACTGTCTGGTTTGCTTTAAGAAATTAAATATAAATTACTGCCTTGTCTTCCCTACTCTATTCTGTTCCATAATCAGTTATTTTGGAGGTGTTAGGGTTCTCCATGCTATTTCTATGTCATCCTTTGCCCTACAAGCCTGCTAGTGTAGTGATTTTAATTTTCTCTGTGTTGTTTTCTCATATCATGTGGACTTTGCTAATTAGATAGTTTTTTCTGGATTGCTTTAATGACCATTCTGTCCTGGTATGCTGGAAGTGCCATGCTTTCTTCAAAACACTGGGAAGTAAATTTAAAAACAGATGTTCATGACAGTGCTCTTCATTCAGGAAAACAGTGGAGTTTTAATTCTAGTTTGCTCTCAAAAAAAGCAGTGCCATCGGATAATCAATTTTATGAAATAATCCTGTTCTACTAAATATAGCTAGGATTTTGATGCTCCCTTTTTTTTGGGCTGTAGAGGACTGTTCCAGTACCTGTTCTTCCAGTGCTCTGAAGCAACCCCCTCTTTTAACAAAACATGATTGTGATGAGCTTGTTATGCTTCTACTGTTCTCTCAACACTGCTTTTGGCTTTTCTTTCTGTTTGTACTTCATGTTGTAATTCTGGAGAAATCAGTCAGATCCCACCTCTGTGTGTTTCACTGAGCTCATTAAGGGAGGTCTTTCAGCCTCCTCCTTTGAGGCAGATTTTCCGTTGCTCTCATCCTTCTACTGTCTGTTGTCTCCATCCATTGTGGTTTGAAGTCTCCATTTCTGACATATGTCTAGAATTATTCTCAGTGTTCCAGAAGACACTGACAATGACTCTGCTGTACATATCACTGCGTTCCCACATTGACAAAACTATTCTCTAGCACTTCCCAAGACTGTATTCCCTGCCATGCTCTCAAAACTGTATTGTGTTATCAGTCCTAAAGTACAAAACTTTGTGTTTCTGAATTAACATTCCTGTTTGCTTCCTATTTTGAGGGGTGGGAAGAGAAAGGCATTGTTTGGTCAAGTATTATTTCAAAAATATAGTAGTATATAAAATAGGTATGACCTAATAACCAGTTACAGTGAAATAAGTACATATAATCAGTGGGGAGTATATTCTGGTTAAATAAGATTATAGCTATTTTATTACTGCCAAAACTTGTGTGGTAATTATATTCATAAACATTCTCCTCATAATATTGCAGGACTATTCACTGCAAACCTAGTAATAGCAACATCAAACCCCCTGATCCACCAACACCAAAACCAGCAGCAACAAAAGTCTCTTCTGTGAAACCCAAAGCTAAACAGCCAAAGGTAAAGGCTGAACCACCACCAAAGAAAAGGAAAAAGTGGAAAGAAGAATTTTCATCTTCCCAGTCTGATTCTTCACCTGAGGCCCAGAGTGAAGAAGATGGTGAGTGAGATACCATTGCTGGCGCCTAGGCCCTTTTAAACTTAACTGAGAAGAGTATTATAAAATTACATTTCTTGATCTTGCACATTTTTCTGTACAAGCCTCAGAAACAAAATATAAAATCCCATACCATGCTCTGCAAAATGAGTTCCTTAAAATTTCTCAGTTGCTGTTGGTGTATAAGCAAATGTGTACAGTTTAATTTATTTCAAATGTAGTTTATCTACATAAATATATATTTTACCACTTGCTGTCTGTGATGGGTGCAATTGTAGGAGAAGAAGCCAATTTGATTTTTAAATACATCTTAAGAATGAGATTCTTCATTAGTTTTCCATTGCAACTGAACGTCATGTCTAAAATACCATTCCTGTAGTGTTTGCCTGCGTGCAGATGTGGGCAGAATTCAGATGCTGCTGTTGTTTTTTCAGAAGCCAAGGAGAAAAAGCAGTTGACTTTTTGGCTGCTCCATTGCTTGTCTGAATGCCAGCTGTTCAAATGTAGCCTGCTGAGCAGATTTGCTATTAAGACATTCATAGAACATTGAAATTCAATGTTTGCAGGAACTCTCCAGAAGAAAAAGGGATTTCTGAAGTTCACAGTGTTTATGGGGTTACCTGTGGTAGCAGATTCACAGTGCATTTTGCAGGGTTCCGTTTCCTGTATGTTTAAAGCAAAGCTTTGTATTGCTCATACTTTCTTATTGCTGCATTTCTAAAGCATCCTGGTGACTTTTAAATATAGATACACTATCACTGGTGTACTGGCACACTGCCTCTGTGAGAACATCACCTTTCAAATCTTTTTCAAGCAAACTTGCCCAAGTAACACTGTCCATATTTAAGACCTCAAGTAACCTGGTGGTTCTGGTAATCCCTGAGGAAGTTTAACAGCCTTGCTGGCTGAATCACTGCAAAATCCTGGTGTCAGACATACAGCCTACAAAAAGCTGCAGAATGCTTACTAGTACTGATGGCTATTCCGTATGCATGTTAAAATTGCCATCTATGAAAAAATAAAAGCTTCCTCAGAGTAAGCATAAGTATGCCTGTATTGCTACATTGATAAATTTTTTTTTTACCTTTTTTTTTTCTTTTGAGTTTAAAAATTAGATGTGATTGACTTCAGTGGTATGCAGGCTCCTAAGTGACACTAATATTCAGAAATTCTTCTTCCTGTTGGATGAGTTCAAATTTTGTAATTTTGGGGAGGTACTTGCCTTGAAGTGAAAATTAGGGCACTTAGGGGGCGCTTCATTTGACTGAAGTTATGAATTATCCTGTTTCTCTTGACTTTCATCTACAATACTAGGAAAATGTTTAAATTCCTTAAAATATAATCTAAATGCTGACAGTTAAAACATTGAACCATTTGTACCATATTTGGTGTCTGCCTCTGTTTTTGATGTGTGGGTAGTTCATTGCAATTGACTGCACTGAGTTTTCATCTCGTGGGGTACCAGTAGGGGTCACTTGTGTTTTAAGAAAGAAACCTTCAGTTTTGAAAAACACAAGTGTTTCTAGGATATTGAAGGGGAAAAAATCATTCTATCCTGATCACTTTTCAGAGGTTGTACCTCCAGCTCCACTCGTTACTCGCTTTTTGAATACCAGAGCTATGAAAGAGACTTTCAAGAGCTACATGGAATTGCTTGTTAGCATTGCCTTGGATCCAGACACAATGCAAGCCTTGGAAAAGAGCAATGGTACAGTATGTTTGACATTTGTGTGTTCTTACTAGATGTTATGATTATTAATCAGTAAAGCAAGTGTTCTTTTAAAAAAAAACCCACAAACCTAACAAAATTCAAGTTACATAACCTCATTTGAAGAATCTACACGTGTTATGTGTATATGTAGATTTTTGCATTATCTCTTTGAACAATCAAAGTAACTTGGTAATATTGTTTTATCTTTTTTTCTGCATTGGAATTTTGCTGTGAATGTCAGAATTGAGCTATTTGTTCCTACAGGTACTGTACTTCAAACCTTAGCAAACATTATTTAAAATTACAGGATTTCCAGTGTGTTTGCTTTCTTATGAAGAAATAGGCATATAACTATAAGTAGATATGATTCCTCCTACTATTAAAACTTTGACTTTTTAAATTCTGAAATCTTGAAATCCTGATCAAAGAAAATGATATTAATGTACGCTTTTTCTTTGAAGACAAAATATTTGGATCTGTTTATCCTAGTAGACTCCAGGGTACAAGTCAAAACTCCTATTTCTCAAAATTTAGTAATACACTCATGTTCAAAGATAAAGGTTCCAAAAGATAAATCGTTTCATGTATTATTTAGCTGCAAGCTGTTATTTTGTACAATATTCTCTTTGCCTGTGTTTAAAAAAAAAAAGTCATTTCTAGCCTCTCCTCTTCTGCCTCTCTTGATTTGAGTGTGCATCAGTGCTTATCTCAAGACTTCAGATCCATGCATTATGTCAGTAGTCCCACTAAAATCAAAGTAATTGACTTTATAAATTAAATGCTCCATACTGAGCTGTAAGTTTTCATTGCTGGCCACATGCCTAAGTTCAGCTTTATATTGTGCAAGTCACAGTGGTTTATCAGATAACATTTATCAGTAAGCGCTTTCCTCAAATTTTTTGTAATAAATGCCAGCAGGACCATTTCTTGTAAAATGGAATAACAAATGTCAAAACCACAAACTTGTCTTCATAAAACTGCCAGCTGTATTGCACAGAAGAGGATTATCTAGGAATTGGTGTAACATTGTCTTCACATTTTATGTTCTGCATTGCTCTATCTTAATTTTTCCTTGCAGCAAAGGAAAGTCAGAGAAGGAGCAGGATTTAAGTCAGGAATTAAACTTCATGCTATCTCCACCAGCTTAGTGGGTTGATAAAAAAAAATCTCACATTTGAAATTAGATTATGTGCTAATTGCTTTGTTTTTTACTTTTCACATTGTATATTAATGGATCAAAGTATAGCATGAGTATGAATCTCATTATTGTGCATCTCTTAATAATCAACTGTTGTGGGTTTTTAATGTGTCTTTTAGATGAGCTACTTTTGCCTCACATGAGAAAGATTGATGGAATGCTGAATGACAACAGGAAAAGGCTGCTTTCCAAATTACGCTTGGATCACGCTTTCAAGGTATTCTCTTTCAAATTCTAGGCTTTGAAAAAAACATGGTGGTTTGGGTAAATCACTGAATTCATGCCATGCAGGCACAGCTTAAAACCCATTTGTAACAGAAGTTAATATGGATTTGCAAGAGATGCTATACATTTAGTGCTTGTATGTGGCACTTGGAGAACATTTTGGGATGGAGGAGTTTATACTGCAAAAGTAAAGTTCTAGTTTTACTCTCCATGCTTTCTGGTTTGTTCTCAAGCATTTTTTCCTTTAAGCTTTTCAAGTTTGCCAAAAGAAAATCTGTTTCCTGTCCTTCTAGAGCTTTTGGTTAAGTGACTGTATTGCCTAAAAATAAACTTTTACATGAAATAGCTATGCTGTGGAGCAGATGTCTGAACCTCTTTGAAGTAGAGAACATGATCAGAGGAGTTTAAAACCAGGACAGAGGGATGCAAGAACAACTCATTTGTGTGCTCTTTCATGTATCTTCAGCATGGAAGGCTGAGAAAAGTGTGGATAACAAGCCCATATTACAGCAGCTTTGACGTGGTAATAAAAAAACAGGTCTGGATGTGGCCAGGAAAGAGAGAAGCCGTACCATCTCAGTAGAGAGAAGGTAAACAGGAGGATAATCACTGTGCTTCCTACTGTTCCCCCCACCCTCCAAGCAGCAATGCAGAGCTCACAAGTGCAGGAAGGTGATTTCCACTCATGGAGTCATGTAGGTTAGAAAAGATCAATTCCAGCTGTTAATTCAGCATTGCCAAGTCCCCCACTAAACCGTGACCCAAAGTGCCACCAGATCTGCTGCACGTGTTTCAGAGACCTCCAGGGCTGGTGACTCCACCACTTCCCGGGCAGCCTGATCCAGTACTTCACAACCTTCCTGGTGAAGAAATCTTTCATAATATCCACTCTAAATCTCCCATTGCCTCTTGTCTTACTGTTTGGGAATAAGACAGTCTTTTGTCAGAGTCTATAATCAGACTGATGATTTGTTCTTTTAACAGTTTTGAGGCCAACAACAGTAAAGCAGGCCTGACTATAAACCCCATCACCAAACTTGCTTTTTGCCTCTCTTTCCCTGACCCCCTTTCCTCTGTACTGTCCCACAGCACAGAGACACTTGGACAATGAGTGCTGTTCTTTGTACTGCTGTGAGCTTATGTTTGAGAACTAGGTGAGGAGGGAGATAATAACAGATTTGAAAGTTCTGCTTTTTCCATCATGAAACCTTTTCCCCCATTCCATTTCTGGTAAATTTTGTGGGACATAAGGTGGCTTTGTTTCAGGGAAGTGACCACCATCAACCAGAGAAACAGCTGTAATTCACACGATTCTTGAACTTTTAAAATGTTAGTTATGCTGTTTTCCCAACAGCTGAGCAATTTGTACCTACTTGAACAGAACTGCTTGTGGCTTCCTCCTTACAGTAAAAACGTCCAGAGAGGGCTGTATAACCAATAGCCTCAGAGAGGTAGCATGTGTTAACCCTCCATTTCTGTTTTTCTGTTGTGGTAAGAATTTTGTGTTAGTGGTTATTTATATAGATACCTCTTTTTGACTTGTCTGTGCAGAGAATATAGACCAGTTAAGGGAAGATACAAATTTGTAGACTTGCAGTTACATTCACAGTACACAAAAAGTGAGAGGTAGTCACACTTGACTTGTTCCTAGTTTAAGTGGGAAAAGCTACTACAATTCTCTGTAATACCAACATGTAATTAAGCTGGAGTTCATTGTGAATACAATAGCTTTGCTGTTCACTTAGCAGATTATGTATCATAATTCTAAAGTTAACTTCAGACTGTATTCCATCATATCTGAAAGATGTTAATGGAGTTAATGGATGTAAGGAAGGGATCTGCTTGTGATGTCATCTGCAGGATAGAAAACCTTTTCTGTTTTTCTTCTGATGTGACAATGCCAACTTGTGCCACCCTTGGGTCAATGTCTTGGAAAAAAATGAAATGCCTACTTGTCATCGTAAGTGCTTGGGTTGGTTAGGAAAATGTTGGATGCTCTGTAAGATACAGGATGTTTCTGTTCCACCTCTAATGAAATAATCAGTTCAGATATTAGGGTTGAGTGAAGCACTGAAGAAAGCAATAAGTTAAAAGTATCATTTGTCGTTCACTGATATCATACAGTTTGAATGTTTTTATTGTACTGCATTGATGGGCATGGATGAATTTAATACTGTTTTTCCACTGAATGCAGTTAATATGGAATATGTTAGCACTGTATTACAAACCAAAGCAGACACTGAAGTTAGCAGTCAGTGTTTTGTAGTTTTGCCTGTAATATTTTTCATAGTTTTAACAGTTTATTGCATCCTTTGGATAATAGTTGTTAGAAACAAAATTATGAAATATTATTGTTGCTTTAGTTGAAGCTCAGTAACTGAAGCATCTCAGCTGAATTGTGTAAACTTTATTTGAAAACAATTGTGTGTCTCATGCTCCCAAAGATGCAGTAATCACCAGTATTTACTTCTTCATTCCAGTTCACATTTGTCAGGTGTAGGTCAGTGGTGTGGCCATGGAACTGTTCTGGTTCTTAGAAATTCTCCAGAGGAAGCCAGAAGTGGCCAGAGCCCCTTGACACTCCAGATCAGCCTTGAGGAAGGCTGTTATAGTGGATAGCAAAACCAAATAATTCAAACCTGTGTCAGTTGTTCCACTTTGAAAGGCTTGCAAGAACTGGATATGGACAGATTGGCTGGTCAAGGTTACTGCTACTGGTCAAGGTTAACTGTGCAGGAGATTTAATAGCTGTTTACTGAGAGGTTTGATTAATAAAGTAAAAAATGTGTGATATGAATAAAGAGCTAATAAATTACAGGCAGGGGAGGTTGTTGTAGTCAGGTACTGTTTGTTAAAAGAAAATATAAAAATTGAGTCAACTTCATATTTAACCCAGTTAGTCACAGTAATGTCCTTAAGCTGCAGCTTTTATTAATTTTTCCATATGTGTATTTTTCTGCTTCATACTGGAGTGTAATACAAAGATGCATGTTTATTTAATGTGAAACTTTTTTTTCAGGGCCAGATTATGTAGCATAGCAGGACTATTTCAAAGCAGCTACTAAGATAATGCTGTATTTGTTCAACAAAATTGTATTCAAATTTACTCAAGCAAATAATGTAGAATTGAAGCTGACAGAAATGCAGTTCATTCTCATGAGTTAAAATGTCTTCAACTTGTACTTTTTTGAACCAGCCTTCTATTTCACTCTGCATAAGCTTTTCTCCCTTACAGATCTGATGACATGCAATTAGTTTGTAATTTGCAAAATCTGGGACAAAATCTATGGAGATACTTAGGCATCCAATCCCCACATGCCTGACTATGCATTAAATACTTTAAAATCTTCAAGTAACTTATCCTTAGAAATTCTTGGGTAGAAATGGAATGGAAAGCAATTTAGAAGTTAAAAATTGCCCCATGGAGCTTTTTTCCCTCTCTCTTTCTAGTGAGAGAATCACAGATGTTAACCTGATGTAGAGTGAAAGGATCTGCTGGTCTTGAAAAATTACAATAGTCAGGAACAGGTGGTTGTGCTTTCCAAGCCAGATTTGGTTGTATAATCTGATAAAGACACTTTATCAGGTCTTTGTGGAAGAATAAATGTTTTCCTAATAGGCTGCACTCTAATATTTTCAAAATAAAAAGGCCATTTTTTAATCAATGTCGCCATTCTTGATTTTTTCATAATCCTTTGTCTTTATATGCTCTGTTCAAGAACGCTTTGGAAAACTTTCCTGAACTGACAGTGGTCACTCGGGACTCCAAGACAAAGTGTGGAGGGGCATCTGTGTCTAAGATCAAAATGAATGGTAAAGCTTACAACAAGAAAACACTGAGGGCTTCTAAATCAACCACTAAATCAGCACAGGTGAGTGTTCACAGGGTTTGTTGCTGGCACCATCTGACTTGTGCTATGATAACCATATTTATATAAAACACTGCTGGTTTGGTTGGTTGATCAAAATATAAAATCTTTGAGAGAGGTGCTTTTTCTGTAACAAGGAAATGTTAAAAACCAACATTTAAAGGAGTACATTAAATCATTATTATAATTAATATGTGAAATGTAGTTTGTCAGCTTCCTGGGCTGTTGCTGGAGCAGCAAAAATTTGCTTTCACCATTGCTGCTGTAGATCATAATAAGTCATATAATAATGATGTATATAATAATCATAATACAGTTTCTTACACTTGCTGCAAAGTAAATGATACAATAGCTTCTAGATCAAATATTTAATAAAAATAGTGTTAACCCTGTAAAATCTGAGATCAGATAACACTTCTTAAAAATTGAGTTCTATCTTGTTCCATTCCTCATTTTCAATGGCAAAATGAAGCTGTATATCTTAAATTTTTAAAAAATGGAAGAATTTTGAGAAGCACACATTGTTTATTTCATAGACTTTCTGGGGAACACTCTAACTAGATTTGGCTTGCTTAGCCTTATCTCCTTGCAGTAAATAGGGCTTGGCAAATGACCTGTACCTATAGCTCACACACTCGTATTTCTTGCCAAATTAGCCTAATTTTTAGGTAAGTACAAATCCTTTTTCTCAAGCACAAAGTCTGTGTCTTTTCCTATTATAGCCATCAGTCTGGTAGAATAATGGTTAAACTTTGGTAGATCTTGGAGTACTTCTGGAGAAGGGGGTGCCTTACCCGTTTTGGGTTTGCAGTGCATTCAGGATGACTGAAAGCATTCTCACACCTGGTTTTGATAAAACAACATGGGAAGTGGAGATAGGAAATAATTATGATATAAGGGGAATCACAGTTTGCCAGATATGTCACAATAATGATTTGGATGAAGCACTCCATTTCTGAATTGAGCTAAAAAAATTGTTTACAGAAGAAAATGTCTGTCATGTCTCCTAGTAAATAACATGAATTTTCCTAAAATAATTGTTCTTTTTGCAGGAGTTTACAGTAGATCCAGAAAAAATACAGTTGTATTCTTTGTATCACTCACTCCATCATTACAAATATCACATATATCTTACATGTAAAGAGGAGGTAAGTATTGCTCTCATTCTTTGCATTCATTGAGGGAATTGAGTCCAACCTGGGAGGTTGTTCTCTCATTCTTGGTAAAGGAGTATGGATTGAGGCCTCCTATTTTAATTAATTTGGCAAACAAAGGCTACACTGACCACGTGGGTTGCCCCTAATGGGAGCTGCTGCTTAGAAGACTCAGATGTGAGGCTTGCAAGGTTTGTGGGATTCCCTGAAGAGTTCTTCACTGTTATCCAAAATAAACAAAACAAATGTTATCAGTGTATTTAACTCCTTGGATCTAAAAGGTTTTTTTTGGTCTTAGAACACCGTGCCTTTATTTCTTCTGCAAATCCTTGCTGGGAATATTTCAGGTAGCAGAAATACAAGAGTTGAGCTCTGGCTTAGTTGTTAAGAAATGCATTTTGGGGGGCATTACCCTTGTTTTTAAAACGTAAAGATTTTCTAGCAGAGAAGGTTCATATTTAACTGCAGATTTGTATAAAAATAAAAACTCTCCAATTCTGGCAGGCTAATGTGTGTGTGTGTGCATCTCTGTCCCCCTCCTTCTTTTTTTTAAAATAGATTTCTTCTGTTCAGAAGACGAGTGCAGATCTAGGCCAGGAAGAGATCGTGCAGCTGTGCATGAAAAACATAAAATGGGTGGAGGATCTTTTTGAAAAGTTTGGTGAACTCTTGAATCGTGTCCAGCAGAAATGCTCCTAACAAAAATGTATCCCAAATCCCACATTTTTCTACGGCACTAACCTGATGGAACAGAAAGCTCAGAGAGAGGCTCTGATTTCTTTTACAATGCCAGACTGCATTCTTGTTTGTAGCCATTTTTATTTCTCTTTATGGAACTTTGTGCCTTGGCTCGTGCTAAGGAAAAGTGATGCTGCCAAGGAAATCAGTCCTTTGGAGATGGAACTAAACATAAACCTAACCACATTTTTAACCTGAAGAGTTATTTTCGATTTTGTAAACTCTTGGATAATTTAGTTTTATTTTCAGATATGTTTTTGACAAGTCATGAAGCATGCACTACATATACTTTTTTCTTTTTTATTGCTCAACAGATAACACTTAAAATACTACAGATTTTTCCATCCCTAAGTGAGAGAAAAGTCAGCATTGGGGCGAACTACTTTTTACATGTCTGGCACCAAATTTAGAGTTTTGTACATTTTGTGAACAGAGCTGGAGTGACATCAGTTTCTGCATACCTATATTGCCATCATAAAATCCAGAAATTTCATTATGCTTTATGGACTCCTTTTACTATTGTCATGTTCAGGAGACTGAACATGGAGTTGGTGCAATCCTATGACTGCTTTTGTGTCAAATTATATTGTAATGAAAGACAATGACCTTAACTATTTTCCCTGTTTTGAAGAAAAAAATATTTTCCTTTATACTGTGGTTTTTTTTTTCTTTTGGAAAAAAAAAACAATTGTACATTTTATCTCACTAATAGTTGTATTTTTCACAGAGGAAATATTGTGGTTAAAGTTGTTACATGTATCTTTGTAATACACTTTCCATTGTTTTCAGTAAATCCTATTCATTTATATGTTGATTTTATATTGTAAACTATGTATCTGGAGGTAACCCTTTTGTTTATACAGGTTTGCTTCAGTGTTAACCAGAATAATGCATAATGCATACTAGACTAGTTTTGCTTTAAGTGTAGTTGTGTTAGACACTGCAATTATTTTCTGGTATGTAAAAATAAATTTCTTACTAAACTAGCACTTGATTAACTGAGAGTTTAAATGAAGAGCTACTACACTTTATCTTGGTCAGCAAAGATTGTTGATTGAAAATAGACTATATGCAGTGTTAAACACAGCTTACATAATTGTTTGTAGAACTGGCAGTTGCAGAGCTGTTCTCTTTTTGGTGCCTTTCAAGTCTTCAGACATCTTTGTAGCTTTTCTCCCCCCTCCAGGTTGTTAACACTTAGTAGTGCCACTAGTCACACTCAGACAATGAATGTAATGGGCTCTAATCAGGAGAACATTTTCTTTAAATTTGCCAATAGAATGCCTTACTGAGTCATTCAGAATGGAGATGTACTCTACTGGCATCCTAAAAATAAGTCATGTTGGTCTTTTTTCAGATAATGTCGAAATTCCTTTATCCTTTTACTGCCATTTAGTGCCTTAATTTCAGCCAAGAGAGCAGGGTTCACTATTAATTGGCCAAATGAAGTAATGTTCATTGCCATGTGACCTTTCCCCCATGTTTTGATCCTATTTAGTTTTTAAATATTCATTAGACCGTAGAACTATAAAGAGTTTAATGAATAGATGTGAAAATGAAATTATTTGATCTTGAGTAAGCAAATAGAGGTTTGAATATTAAAGTATGTACAGAATTTTAGCTGGTTAGATTTAGAACCTCATAGGATATTTACCATATTTCCAAAGCTTTTCATCCTTAAAAAGCAATAATTCTCCTTTACAATTTGTGTGCAGACTGCGATGAACAGAAATGGGTACGTGCCCTTGCCTTTTTTAAAGCCTCTTCCTCATGGTTTTGCTTTAAAAAGGGAGGTCACTGTCGTGTTAATGAGACATATTGCTATGTCTGCAATTATCAAGGAGAGGAGGTGGGTTTGGGGTTAGGCAGAATGTGCAGATTGTTAGAGCAATCATGGGGCTAATTAATTCCCAGGGTAAAAAGAGGGGTAGCTGTGAGGGTAAGGAATTTCTATGGTTTCAGTCCTGCTGGGTCTGGTCGGAGCTCGAGTTTATAGGGTGAAACCAAACAGCAGAGTTACCAGCCTTGGCAGCAATCTGATAAAATGATTTTTAATGTAAATGTGCACACTGGAGTAGAAATGTGCCTGGTACACTCTTCAATCTCGAGTGGGCATTCCCAAATTTACATCCCTTACTGGGATAGCTGGCAGTGGCTGTAGGCTCATCAGAGGGAGTTACTTGCCCAGGCAGAGTTCTGTTACAGTTTGGAAATTCCTAGTCATTGGTTTTAAAAATCATTAGGATACAGGCTGAGGGAACAATGGAATCAGCTCCTTGATGATGTAGTAAAGAGCTGGTCTGACTTTGTCTCTCTCACACCCCTTCCTAATGAAGCAGCAAGTTGAGAGAGTTCTCTGTGCTTTCTAGAACATTACCACTACTGTGTACTTACTCTGGGTTTTCTAATCTAGAAGTAGCTTTAGAAAGCTGCTTTCAGTCCTTAGAAGCTGAAAAAAGAGCAATGAGAGGCTTTTGGAGTAGCTTGTCCCTGTTTAAAAATAAAGTCATTTTAGCAACAACCATTAAAAAAAAAAAAGGGGGGGGTGGGCCAGGATGCTCTGCACTGCCATAGAAAGTGACCTGGCTTATTTTTGGCTGTTTTGTTGTTTTGTTCCCAAGGCCAGTTAAACAAGCACTGTGCCTGTAGAAGACAGGAAAAACTTGTCTTATAATAAATAAGAATAAAAGTAACTGTCCCAGACTATTAAAGATTAACACAATGAAGCTTCCATCTTTGTCTTGGGGCACAGAAATGGCGGCTGGATTATTAATTTGCAAAACCAGAATAAGTAAAAGCATGAATCTCTTGAGTGTGTTGAAGGGTCATAAATAAAAGCAAAGCTTTGTTAGTAGGATTGAAGAGGTTTATTTATACTGAAGCAAACTTAATGAAAAAGTCAATGTACAAATTACTTTTTTTGCACAAATACTTTCTTTTGTTACATTTTAGATAATGAAGTCTGTGCCCACACTTCAGATTTTTTCCCCTTGGAATAACAGTGAGGTCTTCATCCCTTAATATGACAGTGGAAATTGAGCACTGATTTGACTGCAAGAGAAGATGCACTAGGAAGGAACAAAGCCCTCCTTAGACTATGAATTAGCAAAATAGGAATGAAACAAATTGCCTAATCAGTTATTTGGCTTTTAATTCCACTATTCTTTCCTTTAGTGTGGCATCCCAATTTACACTGGGTTTGGTTTCATTCAAATTCAGCATTGCTCTTAAAGGCAGGTTTGCTTTGAGATGCTACTCCCAAAGTTTTGCTAGCAAAAAATCAGACACAAAATTGGATTGAGAAATTGTTTCTGAAAACAGCTAAGGACTTTTTAGGGTCTTTGAGGTTTGTGGCATGTATTGTATTCATATCTTGTCAAAATGAAATACTACTTTTTAAAAAGTCAGATCTTACAGGCTGTCTTCCAAGTAAATGATTCCCATAGGATATATTTTAAATATTATTTAAATATTTACTACTATTTAAAACAATATAAAAGCAGAAAAGCTAATACTATGGGTCACAAAATGTCAGTGTGTCATCAACCATTTCTTATTTCGTTGCCAGCACTTGACATTTGGTCTCTCTTACCCTATTATGAACCTGTGCATTTCACAGTGCACATTCTGCCATATTTTATTATTTAAGCTAATATTAACATGACATTGGTAATAAATGCATGTTTTTCTGCATATCTGTTCTACATATGGCAAAAATGAAGCTAGGGCTAATTAAGAGACACTATGCATATTCTTAGTCCAGATTTTCAGGTGGTCCATAATACAATGTATGGAAATGTGAAAAAGGACAGTTTTGTACCATTCATGATGTTATTAACTAAACCCATTAAAGTGAAAACACTTTTTAAACAAAAACCTTATAATGCTTAGTCATTTGTTATTAAAATATTAAGTCTCGAAAAGTTAAGATTGTTGGAAACAAATTGGCAATTTGGAATTTTTCCTTTATTTTCTGCTTGAAACATGAAAAAATACAGGTGTAGGATTTGAGGGTGGTTTTTTTTTATTATGTTGCCTGAACTGAGCATGTCTGGATGATCTGGATTTTTTTAGTTCTGGGTTCTAAATGTTCTGAATTAATTTGTGCAATACAGCTGCCAGACCTGAAACTGCTGTGGTAAGTGAGGAGCCAGGCTGTTGGGGTAAGAGTTTTGGTATTTTTCCCCTCCCAGCTACAAGGAATTACCCTGCATATCCTTAGCACTGCTCTTCCCTCACACCGAGGGCTGAACCCCCACCCCATGCTGTGGATATTGTCCATAAGATCCACAGCAGCCCTTCTCTGGGCAACTTGTTTGCAGAAAAAGGAGATTCTGGAGACTGGAATAGTTTTTTTTTAAATGACCTTCTTTATAAACTTCTTCCCAAACCAAGATAATTATAAAATGAATCATTCTCCCATTAATTGATTGTTGTTTTCTCCAAAAGATACTTTGGGAAGCAGGTAGGCAGAGAATGTCCTGTTGCAGTCCTGAAGATTTCAATGCTGTGTTTCAGAAACAACTTTTAATTTCTGAAGGTTTAAAAAAAAAAAAAAGAAAAAAGAAAAAGCAAGGCAAGAAGCTGAATGCACACAGCTTTTTAAAAAAGAAAAGCAGCTTCTACTATCAGCAGCTTGTGGGTAAGTATCTTAGGCAATCAAAATTACTTGCTCTGTATTAGCTATTTGCCTTTTCCATAGGTAACCAAACAAATCCTTTTCATTTCTAGAAACTGAAGAAAACCATATTAAATTTTTTTCTCATTTGATCTCTTGATCTCTTGATTCTCTTACAAGAATACAGCACTAAATACAGAGAACAAGCTATTTATAAAATAGAAAAAATAAGTGGTGAGTCAGGGAAGACAGCAAACAACATTTCAGGGCTGTACTCTCTCATTTGTCCTGAGTGTGTCTTGGGTTTTTGCTTTTAAAACTTCCACTGGGCATTTTCTTTTCTTTGTGTCTGCTTAATTTTGGTTGGTTTTGTTGGGGTTATTTTCAGCTACCTGATGCCCAAGTGGTAGAAGAAAGCAGCAGTAACAGCAGAGCTCATGAGCAGGACTGAAGGAGCAGCTAAGGTCCTTCATTTTATAGTTCAATTTATGACTAAATGAAGTCTTTATTTATATGTGTGATTTGAAATTGTAAATTATATAATTGGGAATACATGTTGTATCCTTCTCAGACTCCCAGAACATGTGATAGCAAGACCTTTTAAGTAAAATTATATTGATTTGCATCATCTTTTCCTTTCTAACTGTGTGGCTGCTAGTGTGATTTGTCCATGCATTATTTATGTATCAGATATTTTTGCTATGGCAACAGCAGGTAAGTGATATGATAATTGAATAAAAGCTGGGGCATCAGTGTTTTATTATGTGGTTAGGTCAAATGGTCAGCTTGTTCAAAGCTCTGGGAGAATGAGGATTTAGAGCTCTTCCCTAAGTAAAGCAGCTTTGGTGGCTTCTGAAACTGTTCTGAAAAGAGGGAACCCAGGACATCCCTCTGGCTGCCCTGGCTGTCTCGAGACCCTGGCAGGGGGCTTGGAGACCTTGGCACGAAGTCAAAAACATTTCCGGCTTTGATTTTAGCCTGTGGGAAAAACTGCCAACTTTGTGTGAAGATTTACAGGTCGCAAGAGTTTGAGTTAATATAACACAGGTTGAAAAAGTGAAATTTTGGGGTTTTTTAGAATGGGTTTCAGGAGGCAAGATTGAGGAATTTGGGTGTGTCTTGTCCTTCTTCTTCTTGCCCTCCATCTCTCACTGTGATGGTGACACTTTCTAACATGGGTGATAAGTATTGCGAATTAATCGTAAATAAAGTGCATGTAGTTCATAGTATAAAATGTAAACACTGCCCTAGAGGGCAAACAGAATGCCATGGCTCCCTTGCTAGATAGAGCTTAGCAGGTCAGAGAAATAATGTTATAGATAAGGAAAAACAAACAACCTTGAGAAGCAAAACCGACGCATCTGGACTTCTTGTTTGGCTGCAGGGCTGAGAGGAAAAGACTTTTTATGATCTCAGGGTCATCTTGACCACAGAACCCTGAGATGAAACCTCCCAGATTTTTGTTGTTGGTCAGAATGCAGAAATTCCTGTCCCTACAGCTTTCCTAACAAACAACAGTAAGGGAACACTTATTTGTTTCAGTGCAGCAACTTTGTTTAGAGGTAGTTTGACCACAGACAATGGACTTTGCACTGGAGGAGTTGAAGAGAGTGCTCACGTGTTGTGTGGGAATCCAAGTGTTAGAATTCTGGAACCAGCTGCCTCAAATAAATCCCAGCCACCAGGGAACAAGAAATGCTTGGCCAGGGACTGTCACTTTCTCTTTGACATGAATTGTACAAGTTCCCTTTGAGTTTAGTGGGGTAATAAAATTATTCAGGATGCTTCTGGGGACATTTTCCTATCCTAAACCTGGCAAAATATGGCATAATTGAGTTAGGTGGCCTCAGCACATTGTACAGTAGTATAAAAGGTAAATTATAGATTCCTGCTTCTGGCATACATAAACAATAAGCCTGATTCTCTGCCCTAGAGCATATATGATATCCAGCTGTTTTCTAAGAAATTCAAAACAAATGGTCAAAATCAAGAATTCAGTCTTGCTCAGCAAATCCATTTAGAGTTCTCACTTTTCTCCTCCCTCACCCATCAGCTCCTGCTGTCCCATTAAGCTGGTGCCTCTAGTGAGTGCTTGTGGGATCATGCCCTTTTCTGACCCAGAGATGGGGCACACTGAGAAGCATTTTAAAAACTTTAATTCCATTCTCAGTCTTATGTGAAGGGTGAGACAATACAAATGTTATAATTCACACCATCACAATCAGAAACTATTTCCTAATTACAATACAAGTGTTTCTTAACTTATCAACTTTTACTACACCATACCATAAGTACCTTAAAACCAATCATCTAAAATGACCCCTTCTAAGTCCTACAATAATACATCTTTCAGAGTTCTGTTTCTCTAAATTTTCTAGTCTTATTTGTAAAACCATCTTTTGAAACTCTTTTCTAACTCCATTTCTCTCTCAACAATGTCTGTCCTGTTCCATAACGTTTCTAAGTCAACATTTCTTACCTCAAAGTTTACATACAGATACATACTGTGTGAGCCTTCTGTCAAACTTTAAGAATTCTCTACAAATTCATTTCTCACGAGTGCTCACTGTGGGAGGAGGAACATGGAACTTGTCCCACTGTGAAGTTTCCACCTCACGGTGCTTCAGGTGGACCTCACTGCTCCTTCGGGCTCTCCAGAGCTATGAACTGGTGAGAGCTGCTCCCCTAATTCTGACCTCACCTAAAGCCCTTTCAGTAGTAATTTGGGTTTGTGATGCAAAATTGTGGAGGTCAGCAGAAATGGCCCCTCCCAGCTGGGCACAGAGTGACTCCTGCTGTCTGAATTATTCACAGTGTCTGATGGCACTTGCTCATTCTGGCTGAGCAGGTTTCTGGCATGCAGAGGACACTGAGCCTTCACTGTTCTGAGAGGAATCTTTGCATGCTAAATATTTTTCTTTACCAGCCAGGTTCATGGCTTGATCGGGGCTATAAAATTGTTGGGAGAGGTTTTCTGTATAGTGAAAAAAAAAAAAAAAATTAACATGGACAATCTATGAATAATTAATTAAATATAGGTATTTAAATTTTCTAGTCAATGTGTCATAGCTTGACATACATACATGTGTCATAGTTTGACAATATTGTAACAGTGTAAATAATATGCTTTTCTTAGAAGTTAGAAATTTCTTACTGATTTTAGTAACTTATAGGTTCTTTAAATGCTGACAGGTGGCAAATTCTTAGTTAAAAGTCTGCAGCTGAAATTTGCTTATGATATTAGTAAATTAATGTTCTGTGTATGCTTTGGACCTAAAATGTTAGGACAATTATATTCTTTGGATCTTCTACGTTGATCTAGATATATTACAAGTAGAAATACAAAGACAAAACTTATTAATGTATATTCCAGGATCTCTTTACTACACAGGAGCCCATACCTGAGACAGAAGTGTAATGTTTGCTTAGTAACTGTAATCCAGACAGCAGTGCCAGGACCCCTGTGCCAGGATTCGTTTACAGCATGTAATCGTGCTTGAAGTCCCAGGAAACCTCCACTAGAGGGAAAAGCAGGAAAATCCACTTAAGACAAATTCTTTTTTCTTTATTAAGACTGAGAAATGGGACTTGTGACATCACAAGTTGTGTTTGTGGTGAGGTTGCACTGTTCTCACTTCCTGGCCGTGAGCCACCTCGAGGACCGGTGTGTGCCAGCTGCTGTGGCTCCTCCTGGAGTGTGGGAAATGGATTTGTAGAGAGCTCTAGGTCAAGAAAAGAGTATTGTCCAACAAACGGGACAATACTCTTAACCTAGAGATGGGGCAACTGAGAAGTTTTAAAAAACTTTAATTCTAGTTTTAGTCTTATCACAAATGTGAGACAATACAGATGTTATAATTCACGCTATCACAATTAGCAGCTATTTTCTAATTACAATACACTAGAAGTGTTTCTTAACCTACCAGTTTTTTACTACACCATGCGGTAAATGTGTTGAAACTAACAATCTAAAACTACTCCTTGTAAGTCTTACTACAATACATCTTTTATAGTTCTATTTCTCTAAATTTTCTAGTCTTATTTGTAAAACTATCTTTTGAAACTCTTTTCTAACTCCATTTCTCTCTCAACAATATCTATCCTATTCCATAACGTTTCTAAGTCAACATTTCTTAACTCAAAGTTTACATACAAATACATACTGTGTAAGCCTTCTCTCAAGCCCTAAAAGCTCTCTGCAAATCCACGCCTGTTGTATTGTGTTTTTAAGTTTGATGTTTTGTACCAGTTCTGTAATGGTCCATCCCTTTACCCCCCATTTCCCCCATGGCTTTACCCTGAACTGCCCCTTCCCTTGTGTGCCAATCCCTCCTCCTTCCCTGATGTCAATCTCCCCCCAGTTTGCTGGATCATTCCCCTGTCTCCTCCCTGGTGCCTTGTCCATCACTCGACTCCTCATCCCACTCATCCAGAACCTTCCACAAAGGGCATTGAGTGATTGGATGGGGTCCAGGGGTCTCTCCTTCCCACCTCCCCTATTGAATTCCCCACGTGTCTGTCTCCCCACCTCCCAGTCCCCGGAATATTCCCTTTGGTGGCTGGGTGATCTCCCCCCGTGTTTCCAGCCCCGTTTATGTTGTGCTGCACAGCCCAGGCTGGGCCTGGTTCCCCTGGGCTGTGGATCACCCTGGAGCTCTCCTCGATAAACCTGGATTTAACCCCCAACTGGAGTCGACTCCTCACTTCCACATCATCACAACCGTCTCACCCAGCACGGCCAAAAGCCTGAGCCACGCTCCTAGGACACGGGAGAGTGTCCCCCGCTGTCCTCGAGTGGACACGAGGAGTGGCACAGCCACACATGCCGTGTTGCAGCGGGGGTCAGTGTGCAGCAGCCTGTCCTCCCTGCCTGCCCTGCCCTGCCCTGCCTGCTCCCAAAGCCACATCGGTATTCCAGCCCGGCAGTGGCAGGATGGCGCTCCTGGACAATGCTCCCTTTGTCGCCTCGAACAGTCCGGCACCCAGAAACTTTCTGTCCTGGGAGCTTGTTTATTGTTCCAGGCTCTTCAGGGTGGAATCCTTACATATTTCACTTCACTGTAACATTCCAGAGCTGCCCTTCAGGAGTAAGTGGTGCTCTCGCCCAGGCCAGGTGTGCTCTGGAGCAGCCTCTCCATGATGGGGCAGGTGCTGTGGTTGCTGTGTGTGAAAAACACCAGTCACTTGGGGTTTTTTTTTTAAATCTTAAAAGTTTATTAGTAATAAAATAGCTATTAAAAATAGTAATAAAATTAGAGTAATAAAAATTTGGACAATGAGGATTAGGACCCTACGAGACAATAAAAAGCAAAGAATTATGGACATCCGGATGTTTTTGGGCACTGAGCTGCCAAAAACAAGCCTTGGGAATGAAGGAATAACCCTTAAAAGCAATAGCCTGTTGCATATTCATATATCTCATACATGATGCATAAATTCCTTGCAAATTAAGAATTTTTCTGGTTTTTGTCGACTTCTTCCCCTTAATCCTGGTGGTTCCATAAAGACAGAGAGAAGGTGGAAGGATGTTTGTCTTTTCTGATAAGAAGGCTGTAACTCTTTATGTGCCCTGTCACTGTTATCTCTGTTCAAAGAGTTTCTTGGTTATCTTATCCCTTTTCTTGAGCAATTCTACATTTCAGAGTTTCTATTTTAACATTATGTTATAACCTAAAACTATATTTAACACACTACTTAAGAGAATTAATACAGCATAACTTTCTAACATCACACATATAATATTAATTGTAATATTTGTGAAAAGCCAATCGTAAAATATTACCTTTTCACACTGTGCTGTCCTCTTTTGTGCTTCATATGTGGATGGGAAACGGGACTGAGCAGAGTGAATGTGTGAGTGAGCTGCTCTGCATGCTAAGGGACAGTGTCTGTCCTCTGCAGCCCCAAGCCATGCTCTGCTCCGAGCTGCAAATGGCAGAACCTGTTTGTCACAATAAGGGAGATTCCCTGCGCCAGCTCTGTGAGCAGCCTTCAGATCTGTCCAGCTTGTCAAACAGCCCTTTGCTGTTCACCTTCTTAAATTTGAGATTACCAGAGAAGAGAGTTTTCCCATTTTTATAGGTCCCATTCATTACTGAAAACCTTTTGCACTGGCCTTTGTATCTTCAAGCATTGAAGTAGAGCAGATTTGATAATGCCATGATAATTGTAGCAATTTCTGTAACAGAAGCTATTGATTTTCCCTTCCATGAGGATCTCTGTGCGACAGTGAACCATACACTGAACTTTAATTTGTCTCGACATTTGTGAATGGAATGGAGCAACATTTTAAGGGTTACTCATTATAATGTACTTCTTTCATCAACTTCACCACTGTAGTGAATACAGGCATTGTTGATATTTAAGTGGGGAAAAAACAGAAGTGTAACTGTTCTAAATAACTGGAATATTTTCCTGAATTTTTATGGTAATTATTAATTGCTATGCTTTTTCAGAAACAGACAATGATTGCGTTCAACAGATTCTGATGACAATGGCAATAAATTTTATGTACATATACATTTAAGCTATGTTGATATACAAAGCTGTGTTGATATGCTTAATCTTTAAAGCTTTATTGTTATGGGAAGACATTTGAAATCTAAAGAATAAAGTTTGGTATAGAAGAGAGAGCCTTCTGATGTGTTTGAGATGTAAGAGAGGCGTTTGAAATGCAGAGTTCTATGTTAACCATTCTAAAAAGTGGGATCTAAATTCATTTGAAATTAAGAAATTGGATGGTATTGTTCTGCAAAAATCCTTCTTTATTTCCTAGTCAATTTTCAATGACAAGTCACTGTCTATTTTGGCATTTAAAATTTCAATAATAATTGGAACACTGAACAATTCTGGGTTTTAGAACAGCTTATGTTCCAGTTTTGGTGTCCTTCCAGTTTTTTTAAAAGTTATGAAATTAAAACTTTTTCCTGTGGTTTTTTTTCAAGAACACATAACATTTCCCAGTCACTTAACCAAGCATTGATCAGTTGTAGATAAAACAGCAGCACCCCTACAGAATAGAATAGCATCCCTACAAAATAGAATATTTCCTATTAATATGCCTCTCATGTTTTTACTTTGTAAGGTCTTATATCCATTTATATCTCCTTCATTCGTGCTCAGAATCTCTGGAAATTACAGGTGTTCTCACTTCCCCATCCTGGCTGGCTGCTCAGATTCCAGGTTTATTATGGGAAAAGCTAAACAGCATCTTGCATGCAGGTGTGCATCATTGCTCACTTTGTGAGCTGCAGTTTCCATTTTGCCTTCTCTCCCTCCATGATCAGACAAGACCTGAACGTGGGTCTTTATCATCTTTATCCTTGAGCAACACTTAATTGACATGAGGAAGTTAATCAACAGCCATGCCTGAAACTGTGGCTGTTGAATTTAAATATTCTTTTTCTGCTTTATGCTTCTAATGAAACTCTACAGGTCTTACATGAGACTCAGAAATTCTTGAAAATGGAAGTTTTTAAGTTCTTGGACACATAATCATTGTCTTGATCCTTTTGTAGCTGGTAGGAGTATTTCTAGATGACCTGGAAATAAATGAATATAGATTTTTATTTTGCTGTTCCTTGCTATAGAAGTCCTTTATAACAGTTGCAAAGAGTCTGACCACAACTGTGGACTTTTGTTAGGAGTAGGACTTTTGTTAAAAATACATTGGTCTCAAATGATTCTATGAATAAATTATGTTAATTGTGTCTTTGTAATTAGCATTCTCTTGTGCATCCTGTGTTCAGTTTTATGGAGGTTAATTAGGGAATCTGCTGTGGAAGGGGAAACCAGATATAGGGAGTTGTACTTTTATCCTGAGATCTTTCCACCATGGTCTGAGGAATTCCCCCAGCCAAGACCATCCTGGCTGCACGAGGTTACACTATTTAAAACGACTAAATAAAACTATAAGCAAATTATTATATTGTCAATAATTATGTATATATTAATAATTACATAAATGTTTAACTGTGCTTTAGGAAAGCATTTAATAATAATGTTATTTTAAGAAATAACAAAAGAAGGCATTTCTCAGGTACTGTATGACCAGCCAGTATCTGATGCCTGTCCCTGTCAAAACTGGGTGTCAGGGCTGTGGTTACTGGCACAAAACATGAAGGCAAAGGCAGAAATCCAGGGTAGGTTGTTGATCCCCTGATGATAAAACACAAGAATAAAAACCTGATGAGCAGCCCTCAGTGCATTGGCTGTGGCTTTCTCTGTTCCCTGCAAGCAGAGTTTTGACAAATCATTCTCCAAGGTAAGGTGCAATGTTCTGATTGGTGCACCCCCTACTTGAAAATGTTTGTGGGTTGGAATTCTCTCAAGATTAGGTGAACCCCAGCAGGATGATTGACTACATCACTTTATTTCGGGAACTGTGCAAAAATAAATAAATTTTAAAATTAAAATTGATTCAGTATTTATTGATTTGCAGTAATATTTTGGCAATGCATCAAAAATTCTAGCATCAAACTGCTGCAAAAGCAGGGAATAGTAAAACAGCACATTATATGTTATTTTATTGGGTTCTTATTGGCACCTGTGAATCAGGACTACATTTTTTAAACATCTTCCCATCTTTCCCCAACAAAAAAATCTCTGTTAGTCACTTCCTATTGTTCAGGAAACAAGATGAACTTTCATTTTTGTAGGCTGGCACTTTTCTACAGCTTGAATAGGTTCCTTTCTCTGTGCCCAGAGACTGAAGCCTTCCTTATCTGAAAAGCTTCACAAAAACTTCCACTTTTAGAACCCCCTTTATCAAATACTGTACTCAGGCAATCAAACATAAAGAAATGTTTGTCTGCCACAAGTCTGTGGTACCTAATTGCCTGTAGTAAATTTTCACAGCTTCAAATGCTGTGCATTTTCTACTTATTTGCATACAATGAACAAACTGTGACAAATGAGGATAGAAGAAGGCTGCCCTGAGGTTCAGTGGATAGCAAACATCCTGCATTTACACCTGCTAGCACAGAATTTGACGTAGAACAGGCTAAAGTTCAATAATCTGATGACTCAAAGTGACTTTTTGAATCGCTTATAACATTGCATTAGTTAGTATTTAATGTGCATTACATATTTCTGAGTCTGTGTGCCATGGAGATCAGTTTGGCTTTGTCCGTCCCTATGGAAATCGATCCAAAAAACATGAATTATTTTATGGTGTTCTAATACACTTCCATTGAGTAAGAATATCAAAATACTTGATTCTTAATAGAAAATTATACTTTATACAGAGTAGAAAATTACATTGGATCTCTGAGCAGTTTGCTGCAGGCAGTAGAAAAAACACTTATTACTCTGAAAATTAATTTATTATTTCAGTGCATTGCAATGAGAAATGCCAGCTGCTATACTGAACAGCTCATGGAAGACATCACAAGAAAACTTCAACCACATGTGCTGTGTCCCACGGGCAGCCAAGGACAGCATTCAGGTGTTCACCATGGCCATGTACAAGGCCTGTGCTGAGGTTAACCCACAGAAATAGATCTGACCAGTCTGGGGTTTGAAATGACACAGTTAATAAGGGAGAAATAAAGAGAATTGTTTAAGAGAGACACGAAGCTCCTGGAGTGGGTCCAGCTGAGGGTAGTGAGGATGATTGGGGGACTGGAGAATCTCTGTTACAAGGAAAGGCAGAGGGAGCTGGGCCTGTTCAGCCCGGAGAAGAGAACAGAGATGGGATCTCATCCATGTGTATAAATATCTACAGCCAAGAGGATGGAGCCAGGCACTTCTCAGTGGTGCCACGCAATGGGACAAGAATGGCCAGAAAGTGATCCATGGAAAGTTCTACCTAAACCTGAGGAAGTGCTCCTTTGCTGTGCAGCGATCACACCCTGGAACAGATTGCCCAGAGAGGCTGTGGAGTCTCCCTCACTGAGATATTCCAGAGCCATGTGAGCACAGTCCTGTGCCATGGGCGCTGGGATGGCCCTGCTTGGGCAGGGAGGCTGGACCAGGTGTCCACTGGGGTCCTTCCAGCCTGACCCACCTGGGATTTTGTGAAATCCAGCATTTCACACCATGCTCTGTCACCAGGGACACTTGTCCTGCTGCCAGGAGGGCAGGCGGTGCTCCCAGTGCTGCAGGAAGTGTCAGGGCTGCTCTCTGAGCACAGTTCCCCATCCAGGACCACTGGTGCTCTCACACCAGGCCCCTGGCCGGTAGCACCAGTGCTGTGCAGCACTTCCACCCTTCCCACAGCAGCCACTTTCCTATGGATACTGCCAGTCTTATCTGGAGTACTGCATCCAGTTCTGGGCTCCTCAGTACAAAACAGACATGGAACTACCAGAGAGGGCCCAGTAGAAGGTCACAAAGATGGTCAGGGGTGTGGAGCATCTCTCTTAAGAGGAGAGACTGCAGGAGCTGGGCCTGCTCAGTCTGGAGAAGAGAACACTGAGAGGGGATCTCATCAATGCGCATAAACATCTCAAAGACAGGTGACAAGAGGATGGTGCCAGGCTCTTTTTGGTTGTGCCCAGCGACTGGATGAGGAGCACTGGCCATAAGCTAAAGCATCAGAAGTTCCACCTCGGTATGAGGAAGAGCTTCTTCCCACTGAAGGTGGCAGCACATTGGAACAGACATCCCAAAGCCACCCGAACGCGTTCCTGTGCCACCTGCTCCGGGTGACCTCGGCGGGGGGACTAGACCGGATGGTCCCAGAGCTCCCTGCCAGCCCAGGCGGCCGCTCCCGGGAGCGAAGCGGCGCTCGGGCGGTGCCAGGGCGGTCGCTGCCCGTCCTGCCCCGGGCCCGGGCACCGCCCAGGGGCGGGGGCGCGGCCGCTCCGCCCCCGCGGGCTTCGAGAGCCGCGGGCGCGCCCGGCGCGGCAGATGCGGAGCGGCCTCGCCATGGCCACGGTGCGGGAGAAGGCGGCGGCTCTGAATCTCAGCACGGTCTGCAACCCCGCCGCCAGGCCGCCGGGTACGGCCGAGCACCGGGGAGCGGGAAAGGGAATGGGAATGGGATCGGCGGGACGGCTGTGCCCGCAGCCCGGGATCGGCGGGACGGCTGTGCCCGGGGATCGGCGGGACGGCTGTGCCCGGGGATCGGCGGGACGGCTGTGCCCGCAGCCCGGGGATCGGCGGGACGGCTGTGCCCGCAGCCCGGGGATCGGCGGGACGGCTCTGCCCGCTGTGGGATGCGGGTTCCCGGCGGCGGCAGCTGCGCTCGGCGCCTTTCCCGGCTCTGGGACGTTCAAAACTTGGCCGCGCTCCGCCGCCGGGAGCCGCTTCCGCCGGTAGCGGCGGCTTTGGCCGGGCGGCAGCGCCGGGGATCCCTGTCCTGTCCTGCCCGGCCGTGCCCTGCCCAGCCCTGCCCGCGGAGCTGCCAGGGGGGCTCGGGCAGCTCCGTCACCCCAGCGCGGGCTGGCAGCAGGTGCCTCGGTAGAGCGGCGTAAGCGGTGAAAGGGCGCTCGCTGGGGGCTGGTTTCGCTCTTTTTCTTTCCCTGCCTTGAGCGCCTTAACTTTGTGGAAACGTCTTGTCTTAATGCCACACTTAATGCCGCTTCTCTCAGAAAAGATGCGAAGGCTCTGTGTATATAAACGGAGCGCTGAAAAAGCCGCGAGTAGTGATTAAAGCGCTGCAGGTTGTACGTGTTGGTGTTTATTCTAGCGACAGAAAGCAGTGTTGTATGTTTGGTGGTGTCGGGTTTGGGGCTCTTCCCCTCCCAAAGAGAGTAGCTGGCTGTTGGAATGTAGGGCTGGAAGCGAATTCTGTGTTCGTTGTGTTTGTTCTGCCTTCCTGAAGGTGTCATCAGGTTAAAGTATCAGCAGTTGTGTACCTTGTCCATCTTGTACTTTTGAAGCTTTGGAAACTGGAGGTTCTGGGAGATTTCTGCCTTGGCTGGTTCAATGCTGTGTATTAAAAAGCGGCTTTGCTTTTCTTGTTTTGTTTTTTTTTCCCTGGCATGAATCTTTTCAGAAATATAATTGTTGCTGTCTTTCTGGAGTGCTGGTGTCTTCAGAAGTGTTGTGTTCCTTGCTTTCTCTCTCTCTTCCCAGTCTTTACTGCCCCTCTACCTTTCCTTTCCCCCTTGCTTATTTGCCAATTTCTGGGTTTTCTTGCAGCTGGGGATCAGGTGAAAACTGATTGGCGATTGGTGCCCTAAATTGGAATACAACTCTCTAACTAAAGCTATTTCAGACTAAACAGAGCAGAAAAAAACACCTCCTCCATCTCTGTGGAAAACGCTCATGATAATATGTTCCAGTAGGAGTTGCATGTTGTTTTTTTCAAACACTGTATCGCACTGTTAATTCATTTGGTTTGAGGTCTGTCATAATCCCAGCTGGCTTTCTGTAGGATTGCTGCCAACTCTTCCTTCCATATTTTGTCCTTCAGCTTTTGATTTCTGTCTTCTTCCTCTGCTTTCACTCTTAGCAAATTATTCATCACTTACTGAAAAACATGTTCTAATTCTAGCCTCTCTGGTGGCTGCAGCTCTTTCCAGTTAGGTGCCACCTGCAAACTTCATGTGTTTTTGAGTTCTTGTGGAACTCAAAGTTCCTGAGGCTGAGCGTAGCCTCAGGTCAAACTGTTGGCTGCTGGCATTTTGTTCTAATCAGACTGGTAAATGAGTAATAGTTCGGTGGTTTCACTGGGGGAGGGAAGACGGACTGGCTCACGGAAGTGGCGCTGGGTGACAGAGCTGAGGTCTCCGCTGGAGCCGTGGTGGCAAAGGGCTGTGTGGTGCCATCGGTGTGGAGTGAGTGGCATCTCCATGGACTCCTCAGTGCTATGCTAAGCACTGCTGCTAGGTAGCTTTGTGTGTGTGCACAATCCTGTAGCAAACAGGGTTCTGAGGCATCTCTTCATCCCTGCTTCCCTCTTGCCTGCCCAGCTGGGTTGCTCTGGCAGCGTTAATGAGGAACTGGGGTGTTGGGAGTGCGTGCGGCTGGCTTGTGGCCGTGGGACTTGTGTGCTTAGCAGTGGTTCTGCAAGGGTAACCATGAGGTGACTGAGGGACACACAAAAGGACAAAATGAGAGGCTGACAAAACAGGAACTCCTCGTTGCAAAGCTTTAGGCTGGTGTAGCGAGTGGAACCACCAGAGAGAGAGGGAGACAGTGGCGCAGAGCAGGCAGACTTGCTGAGGAAGTAAACAAGGTGTTAATGCCCGAGCAACCCGAGCCAAAGTGGAAGTCTCAAAGGTTTTTAAATCCTTAGGAGGTTGATGAAAGCTAGAAGCCAGAAAGGGGGCTGTCCTTTGTGGCTGCAGCATGAATTCAGGCTTTGTCTGTGTCCTCAGGCTTCAGCTTGGCGCAGAAGCCGTTTGGAGCGACCTTGGTCTGGAGCAGCATTATCGGCGCTCTCCAAACTCAAGTGGAAGTGAAGAAGCGCCGCCAGAACCTGAAGTGTTACCACGACTGCTTCATTGGCTCGGATGCTGTGGATGTTGTCTTTGCCCATCTGCTGCAGAACAAGTATTTTGGGGACGTGGATATTTCCCGGGCTAAGGTGGTGCGCGTGTGCCAAGCGCTGATGGATTGCAAAGTGTTTGAGGCTGTCTCAACGAGGGTCTTTGGCAAAGACAAACGCTCCGTGTTTGAGGACAGCAGCAGCGGCCTCTACAGATTCACAACTGCCTCGAACCAGCCAGAGCTTGAGAAGGATTACCAGCAGTGTACCTCACAGAGGTTAGTACGTGGAGGTGAAGTTTTTTACAGGAGGAAAATATTATGTGTTCCGGAGGAGAGAAAAGAAAACTTGTACATTTACAGGGTAAAAACAGACACTGCATAGATGTTTGTGAAGATGTGGGTGGAAGACAGGTAGGAAAGAGCAATTTGAAGAGTAAACCACATAGCCTACATGGTTACTTGTTTTCTCTGTTATCACCTCGCCTTGGGGGAGGGAGGTGAGAGGGTAGAAATTAAGTGCATTTACATACTGATCTAAATCAATATAACCAGCTGGAATTCAGGTGTATCAAACAGGCTGAGGCAGCAGGGCAATCTCTAGTCACTGCACATCTAGCTCTGGCATAAACCAGTAATCCATGCAATTTCTAAGGAAAAAATGTTTTCTTCTTTCACCGTCTTCGCTTCACTACACTTCCAATTTAGCTCTTTTTTTTAGCTGTTTCTTTATGCAAATATGACTTGTTCCCAGGCAGGGTAGCAGGCTGTTCTGCTGTTATGCTATTGCACTCCATCCTAGAACCAGAGGGAAGTGCAATGGTGAGGTTTTGTTGCCCTGTCCCTTTAGGAGTGGGCAAAGAAAACCCTGGTATTAACTAAACACAACAAAGCAGAATGTGTAGATGCCACTTTGCCAAAACACTTCCCTTAAACAGTTTTTGTTCAGTGTTCATCTCTTCACCTACTCTGGCGTATTCTTACAAGAAACTATATGGATGTATTTAATGCAGTAGTTTTAGCAATGTGCGCTTTCCAAAATTATAAATAGTATTGACCCAAAATGGAAATGCTTTATTTGATTGACATGTTCATGTGAGTGGCAAATGTGAACTTGAATGCATCAACCCTGATAAAAAAGTAGAGGAACAGAGATTAAAAATATTTCCTTTGTCCTGCTTCTCCCCTCTCTCCCATTAGCTCTTGTTCTAAAGCATACTGTCCCAAGTCTTTATTTAAAAAGAGAATTCATGAGAAATTAAAACCACTTTAATTATATGTGGTATTTGAAAAATATTTCCATCACAAGAGCTTTTAAAGTAAGACTTAGAATATATTGAACAAACAGTCATTAGACAGGATTATTCATGTTTTATTAGTGTAGAGTGAAGGTGTTTTTCTTCTGGGCAGGGCACAGATCCATCAGGTTACATTTCTACATTTAGTGAAAAGAACAGCTCTATCAATACCTGCAGCTTGTCACATCCACGTCAGAGATAGTGGGCATCAAAAAGATTGTGCAGTGCCCTAAAATAAAGAAGCTGTGGGAATTGAAATCATACAGCTGTGCTTGGAGGAACAATAATTCGTAGCTGGAGTGGTTCTGTTACATGCAAATAATTTTTGAAGGTATCATACATTCTCCTGGGTGACTTGGACTGAGGAAGGGTCAGGCAGGGGAGATGAGGGGGATTATGTAAATATCTATACAAGGGAAAATGTATGATCTTGGGACAGTTCCCCACACCTGTATGTTCCATGATATATTTGGTTATCCATATATATGGTTATAGATATATATAAAAATGTTTTTAATCTCAGATGTGAGAAGGGCACGTTGTTCTACTCTACTCAATTCAAACCAGAAAGCTTGGAGGATCTTTTGGAAAACCTAAGTCTAAAACCTGCAAGCAGCCATCAAGTAAACATCTCAGACAGCTTGTCCCGTCAAGGTAAGCCAAATAATGTCACAGTCATTTGTCTGTGGGGAAAGGAAGGTACATCTGCAGGACTGGGAAGACTTGTGCCCCTCAGGTTGGAGAGGGAGGCAAACTGACACTCAGCATATCTTGGTTTGAACACCAGGTCATGAAAAGGCAAATTGTATTTGTTGCAAGCTTGCCTTTTTATTTCATCAGACAAGAGGCATTATCTCTTGATTAAAATAAATGGGTGTTGACTTTTGTTCAGAAGAATATCCAATGTATAGAGCTTGATTTGAGTTAGAAATATTCATAATGCTCAGTTACCTGCACTATTTGTGTGCTTGTTTTAGTCAGGGCAAGTAGTCTGCTGTTAGCTAGAAGTGGATTATATATCTGCACATCCAGCACTCCTTCAGTATTGTGTGAAACTGTTCCTGGCAATTCATGGCTTGTCTTTCAGACCAAACTATGATCTAACTGTTTTTTCCTTTGGTTAAAAGTGCTAATGCATTCTAGAAACTGCGGTTTCATCATATGAAATATTCAAGGAAGCTGTGATAAGGAGAGTGTCACTGTTGCAATTTTTTTTCATCCCTTATCTAGAACAAAGATTGTTTGCAAATTAGAGCACCAAGAGTGTAGGGCACTTCAGACTTATCCAAAAAGCAGTTCTCCTGCACTTGCAGTTAACTAAACAAATGGGTAATTCTTGCCTTTTTGTGGTGATAAAAGGCACTTCAAGCTGGTAAGAGCCGCATGCTTTGCTACTGCAAATCTCTACTTCGGTAAAATCAATCTGTTATGTTAGGCCTGATGGGAGGAAGGGGAGTTACCTTCCTTGTGATCAGTTTTTGCTCATGCTGAGTGCTTTGTGTATCCACCCTTCCCAGTTATTAATGAAGTGTGGCAAGAACAAACAATTGCTCGCCTGCTGCAGCTGGTGGATCTCCCTCTCCTGGAGTCTCTGCTGGAGCACCAGGAGATCAGACCCCAGCTGCCAGAGCCCAGGAAGGCAGCTGGATATGTCATCACCAGCAACTACCTGGACAGAAAGATCCTCAAGGCTTTCAGTGACTCGCAGTAAGTAATCATTGCTGTCCTCTGCAGCTCTGAACAACTTTCTGCTCTCAGGGGAATGTAAAGCACAGTTGGTCTTTGGGGGATGTAGAAAATATAACAGTCTCAGTCCTGCAGAAATAATGTGAGCCAACACTTTTTTCCCTGTTGGACTTGACTGGAAAAACTGGTAAATAACAATTGCTTAGTGAGAATGTCTGCTGAACACTGGGATTGGTTTTTAATGAAATGACAATAGTGGATGATATTCAGAGGAGAATTTTTTTTGCTACATTGAGAGAAAAGTAGAGGTTTTATAACCATCATGGAAGTTTTTCCTAGAGACATCACATTTGAGGAACTAGTTTAGTTCCTCCTACAGTATTAAAAGAGATAAGAATGCTGAGCATGAAACTGTGCATAGAGTTAAAAACATTCTCTGAAAAACTTGTACCAGTCTGAATTAGATCAAGGTTCATGTTTCTGTTTATCTAGCAATGATTGTGTCCTTATCTAACAGTAGAGGACATGATTGACTTTGGGTTTTACTTCTTGGGCCTGTTTACTTGTGGGTTACTAATTTTTCATCGTGATTAAATACATAACAAAGAGGCTTATGACTGTGATCTACCTGAGTGTGTCAAGTGAAATGTCTTGTGTGTGTGTGAATTTCTAATGGGTTTTAGTGCCTACACACGCAGTTTTCCCTGTGATGGAGGAACCAGTCTGCCTGCTCTCTGTGGAAAGCATTGCAGCCAGCTCTGAAGGGCAGCCACAACTAAAAGTACAAACCCAAACCCTTGTGTCTTCCAGGACAGACGAGTGGCTCTCGACAGCAATTGATTGCTTGGAATATCTTCCTGATCATATGGTGGTGGATATTAGCAGGAACCTGCCTGATCAGCCAGACAAAGCAGATTCCTGGAAACTGCTGCTGTTTGAAAACATTGGGAGATACTACAGCCAAAAAAAGGAGCCACTCTTAAGCCATGCATCTGAAATTCATTTAGGAATTGCAGAACTATTAGGTAAGTAAAATAGAGCTGTGCTCCAATGCTCATGTGAGATATATACAAAGAAACTGAGGATTTACCTCGGGTGCCGAGATTAAAAGCTGACTTCTACAAGTGAATTTTTGTTGGGTTTTGGTGGGTTTTTTGATTTTGTTTTTGTTTCATTTTGTTTGTTTGGGGGTTTTATGTATGGTTTGAGCTCTTTAAATTTCTAGTCATAAAGACTGTTCATTGGCATTTTGGTTCTTACTGTATGCAGTTCTGTAATCATTGTTCAGGTCTATGTAGAATGGCTGTGAAACCAGAATGCTATAATTTGGTACTAGCTGGTGTCCATGGAAGTCAGATATCCATGGGAAATGAAATATAAACATAGCCTAATAGTAAATATTTAGGCTGTAAGAGCTAAACGGAAAGCTGTGTGGATGCTTGGTACCCCATTGACAACTTCTGCTTTTTTCTTCTTGTTTCTTAACTTTTGTTTGCACTACATTTTAGAAAGCTTTTGATGTTTTAGTTCTCAACATTTTATCCCAGATCTCCTTATTTTTCATAAGTTCTCTGCTTTGATTATTCTCCTTGTTCCATGTTAACTGGAATACTTTACATTTATATCCCATTCTTCCTCTGTACATGATAAAGGATATTAGTACAACCTACTTCATTTAAACAATTCACAACTCTAAAATGGCTACTCTGCATAGTAAGGCAAATTAAAATTGAGCAAAGTTCTACAAAGTAATTTGCAATTAACTCATCAAACTAGCCTATGTATCTAGGACATATGCCTCAGTTTATGTGAGATCTTTATCCAACAAGCAGAGGCCATTTTTTTTTTTTTTTTAATAGAACCATTTTCCTTTTTCAGTATTTCTCATCCCCTTTAAGATGGCTGATCTGTAATTGAACTTAATTACAAGGGAGCTTTAATGCCAGGCTGAAGGCTTGTGTGTGGGATGTTGTGAGAGACTCTGCAAGCAGCTGTCCTCAACCTGGGAAAAGTTTTTCTGAGAATGGATTGCTGTGTTTGGCCGGTTCTGTTTAAGAGATGGGCATCTCTTCAGGGGCTAATTTAGGTGTTTTATGGTTACATTTATTTAAATAAATAATAAATAAATGTTTATTTATTTAAATAAATATTTATTTAAATAAATAAATGTTCAATAGATCCCTTTCTCTCTCCCCAGTGAATGGGAAGATGGAGCAATCTTTAGAAGCTGTTCAGCTCTATTTGAAGCTCCTAGACAGCCAAGTCAGGGAAGAGTTCAGGAGACTGCTGTACTTCATGGCTGTTGCATCACATCATTCTGAGCTCAGGCTACAGAAGGAGGTAAATCTGCATTCTTAACAGCTGTTTTACTCTTTCTGAAATCCAGAGGTCCTAGCTACTGGTGAGAAAACACCTCTGTAGTTTAAATTTGTGACTTGACAAAAAGCAATGTCTCAGAAGAACAAAGGTGATGCCCTTCTCAATGGGGGAGACTAACTCTCCTCTTCTGGTCATTGTATCCCTTTGTTCTATAGAGTGACAACAGGATGGTTGTGAAAAGGACATTCTCTAAAGCTATTATCAACAACAAAAACCTATCCAGAGGGAAAACTGACCTCCTGATCTTGTTCCTTGTGGACAACCAGAGAGATGTGTTAAAGGTAAGAACCAGGAAAGGGGCAGGTTTTGTTTATCTGGTCTGCTGGTGGAGAGCTGCCTTCTCTAAGCTGCTGTTGCATCGTCCTCTCTTTCTGTTCCAGATCCCAGGGGCCCTGCACAAAATGGTCAGCGACAAACTGCTGGCCATGCAGAAAGGCCAGGATCCCAGCAAGATAACAGGTAACTCTGCACACCGAGCTTTGCAATCTTGTGCCCCCAAAGGAGAAATGCCTGATGCAAAGAAAGGTGGGAACAATGTCAGCTAAAGGAGGGTGGGTCCCCGGAATCTCGAGGGTGGGTGGAGTGTGGTGATAATCCTCTCAACGTCTCCCCTTTCCTTTCAGGTTATACCTTTTGCCAAAAGCTTGATGAAAGAGAGTATCGCTCCAACACAGAGAAGACCACGAGAGATGAGCTATTATCTCTACTAAAAGCTATTGATGAAGATGCAAAGCTCTCTGACAAAGAGAGGAAGAGGCTGCTAGATCAGTTTCATAGTAATTATCCAAGTATTTTTATGCAGTATTTTGGAGACAGAGTTACTGATGTGTGTAAATATTGATTACTTTGTATACCCCAGCAGTGAAAACACTAATATATTTGTAAATCTTTTGTATTCATGTATCTGCCTAATAAAGTTATTTTGTGGAAACTGATGGAATTTATGCAATTATTACCAAAGCAAACAGTACCTGAGTTTAACCTGTATTTATAGTTTAGCTTTTCTCATTCTTAATTGCTATAGGACCAAAATACTACTTCCCCAGAAGCCAAGTACTCCTTCTATTGAAGTTGAGTCCCTCAATTTGAGTATTAAAATCACTGAGAGGGAAGACACCATGAATGAAATATCTTTGGCACCTTTTGCTCCAGTACTGAATTTTATGCCTTTTTTTATTTCCTAATCTTCCTTGGATTATGTGAATATCACATAACATTGATCTTTGGCTTGCTGTGTGCTGGAGAGACCTTGAAAAACATATTCTGCTTGATACTGCACAGCTTTTCTTCAGGCTTGCCAGCTAACTAACCTATGTGTGTGACAAATTATTGTGCTGTTTTAAGCTCAAATGACACCATATTGAGGAATTGGCTCTCCTGGGGTGGTAAAGTCAGTCTGGATTTTGAAGTCAGTCTGGCTTTGGTTGCCACAGGATGTACTGTTAGTGGCTGGTTATCTTCATCCCTGCAGGGTTTTGCTCTGTCTGTACTGATGGCACCAGCTGTAATTAGAAAAATGCTGGAGCAAAGAAAGGGCCTTTGGCTTTTCTCTTGGCATTTCTTATTCATGTCTGGTCTATAGTGGAAATACCAAGATTTGCAACTCAGGCTACTACAATAATATATATTTATGTATATAAAAAATGATCAGACATCTAATAATGACTCTTGTGGAGTTATCTTTGGAATGATGTCACCAAAACTTCATTACAGCTGCTGTTGAAAAAAAAAAAACCAACCAAATTTTGTTCCATTTAAAGTTTGCGCTCTGTTCTTGTATTTAGGAGCAAAAGCTAATTTAATTATGATAACAAAGTAGAAATAACTGTTACAGTCACATGTGGTGAGCTGTTCTTAAAAAGCACAACCCTGTGTCAGACTCTCATGCCTCACTAACTAATGCTTCAGTGATTACCAGTGTCTGCTGCCAGGGGCCAGAGTGTTTCTCTGAAATGGAGCCGAAGGACTTGGTGTGCAACAGGACAATGTTTTACTGTGTCCTGATGGGGGATGGAAGACAAAAATGTCAAAAGCTTCTAGTTAATTAGAAAGACTTCTAAAAATAATCAGCTCCTGAAAGCTAGCCGGGAAGCATAGGCCTTTATAGTAGTTATAGTTCATAGTTTTAAGGGAAAGGTTTTTATTATGAATGCACTTCCTCAGAAAAATTGTCTTGGCTCATAGTTTAAAATGTGGGAGTGGAAATCCTAAATTAATGATGGTGTTGGATTGGTTTGTTCTTTAGCAGAAGTATTTTCCCTTTCTACCTCCTGCCTGCTGTAACATCTGGGTTAGGAGGATGCGATTCCTGCCTGGGAATTGAGCTGTTCCCTGCGGGCACGGCCTGTGCAGTGCCAGATCCCTGCCCCGAGAGCCGGAGGGCACTCGAAGGTGGGCACAAGGCAGGGGCAGCGCGCTCCTTCCTCTTTTTAGGGTGATGGAGGGAATCTCAGATTCCTCTCTGGAGGAACTGGCGGTCACACTGTGACCTGTGTAAAGCGCCTAAGGACAGCAAGGGCGACCCAAGACCGCGTTCCCTGCTTGCTGGGGGGTTGATCTGAACCAGCGCTGTGTGATGGGGCATACCCCGATCCATCCATCCCATCCATCCCTCCATCCGTGTCCGGGCGCGGGCCGCGGGCCACTCTGCTGGGGCCGGGACCCGCTCCTCGCCCGGCCGTGCCCCGGTGCCGGGACCCCTCAGCCGCTCCGCCGCGGGCCGAGCCCGGGGCCGGCCCCGCCCCGGAGCCGCCGCGGCCCGCCCCGCGCTGGGGCTGCGGCGCCGGCCCAGCCCCGCTCCGCGGCCGCAGGAGGGGCCGGGCCCGTCCGAGCCGGCGGCCGCGGCGGCTGCTCCGGGCGCGGTAAGGCGGGGCGGCCCGGCCGGGGGCGGCCCGGGGCGGAGGGCGGCGGCGGCGGGGCCGAGGGCGGCGGGCAGGGCCCGGGCCCCGCAGCGCCGGGCGGGCGGCGGCGGCTCCGGGCCCGGCGGGCAGCGCTGCGCCGGGCCCGGCGGGCGGGCTCAGCTCCCCCGCGCCCGTTCGGCCCGGCAGCCCGCGGCCCCCCGGGCTCGCTCTCCCCCTTAGCCCGCTGGTGAGCCCCGGAGCTCCCGGGCCGTGCGAAGGGGAAATGCGGCCGGAGCGGCGGCGCTGCTGCCGGGCCCGTGGGGATGGGGACGGGGCCGTGTGAGCTCCTGGTGGGGATGGAGCTGGCATGGCAGGGCCTCACACGGAACGGGTGGCGGAGGGAAGGGCGGAATTTCACAGCATCCCTTCTGATGGGACGGGGGACAGGCTGCGGCTTGCCTGCTGCTGGGATACAGGGAAAGGGGCTTGTGGGAGCACAGGGAAGGGCAGAGTTCTGCCTGGGGAAAGGCAGCCGGGAGTGTTGGGCCGGAGCTCAGGGCAGCTGCCAGCGCCGTCTCACACGGTGGGACAGCGCTGGGAGCGAGGGGCTGCTGCTCCCGCCTCCTTCCTGTGTGCTCCAGGGCAGCACGGGGCAGGTTATTGCTGCTGCTGCCCATCACGAAGTGTGAGGACCTGGAATGAAGAGAAGCTGTGGAAAATGTTTTGTTTAGATTTAAATTTTGTTGCATTTTCCTCTTGCGTTTCTGTTCTCGTTAAAAATAAATGCGAGGAAAGTGCCAAGAAGTAGACTTTGCTCTGTTAAGAGCTGGAATTGTTTCTGTGAAAGGAGGGGTGAGGGTCATGCTTCTGGAAGAGGTATTGTCAAGCTTATTTACTCAGTGGAAAGAGGATACGTTCTAGATGTGTTCTGGCAATAATAGCAGTAATCCATCAGAAAAGAGCAGACTATTGCAAACTAAACAACTAAACCAACAAGTGTGCTTGTTTACCTCATCTGCTGAACAGTCATTTGGTAGAAAGGCCCAGGAGTTTTAATACCTGCCCTCCATAGCTGAAATAGGATTTTTTAAAAACAAATGGTAATGAAATTAAACTTGGGCTGGGTTTGAGACTGTAGCTCTTGAGCTGTCATTTTATGGAAGGCAACACTTTAGGGTGTAGTCTGCGTGGTAGGAATGATGGCCTGCTGGGCAAAGCTGGGGCTAGGAATCATCAGACTGATGGTCTTGTCCCTGTCATTTATCTTCTGTGAGTCCTCAAGTAGCTGAACTCAAACCTCAGTTTCCCCTCTGTAAGTGAGGTTTATTATATTTCTCTGCTTTTCTCAGGGTGGTGAGGATAAAGTGCAGTGAGAGATTGCAAGGCACTAGGAATTGTTGTGTGCATTAAAGACTTAAGTGGGGCTTAGTTGAGTCATCTTTGTGGTTCAGATTTGACTTCAGGAGGATGCTTGGTGGAAGAGAATGGATGAGAAGAACAACCATCTAGTCTGGAATGAGTGTGGAAGCCTTTGTGATAATGCTTTTATCCTAGCCAAATTCAACAACAGGTTTCTCTCTCTCTTTAACCAGTCCTGTTTTACATTTTATATTGCAATGGTTGCTATGCTCTTCTCTGTGAACAGCCCCTTTATTAACAGAGCTCCTCATCCTCCATCTAGATGTGGAGTGAGTCTAACAGTACCTGTGCTGATGCCTGTGTGCCGAGGGTGTTCTCCTGTGTTATTCGTCCCAAGCTTTTCATGCTGCTTTCTCCTCTAAAATAGAAATGACACAGTGCTGTGGGCAAGTGTTGCATGCTGTTGTCTCTCAGGCATCAAGCAAGATGATGATCCTGAGTCATTGCTGTAGAGCAGAACTGTTCCTTACATGCCCTGAGCTTTCCAGCTGTCCTGAGGAATCACATTGTGCAATCAATTTAAGCACTGGTGGAGCAGGGTTAGTTATTACATCTGTTGTATGAAAATAAATATCAATGCTGCATTTTATATTTCTACACTGTTGCTTGCTTCTGCTGCATCCTCTTCAGTGTAGTTTTTGATGCTGTATTTTCTCTCAGTAGCTGTGAGGTGCCTCTCATGCTAATAACTTGATTTATTTCAAAATGTGAAAGTGGGGATGGTGGGATACTAGGGGGAAGAGGAAGTTGTTGTTTCTCCAGGAGCTTTCTTTTATTTTTGAAAGCAGACGCTTACGGGCTCTCACTTCACAGAACATCTAAGTTATTTAATTTAGATACATCACATGCTCTCAAAGAGATTTCTGTAAAATTAAAGCCTGAGCAGCAGCTTCCTGTGTGATAGTTTTCAATGGTGGATGTAGAAATTACATTCTTGATAGGGAAATCTGAGAATGAAATAAGTGAAGGGACCAAATGAGACTTGGTTTTCTACTGACAATTTTTTAAGTGTAATTTTGGGTACCCTGCAGATGTCTGCAATGTGATATAAATATCCTTTAATATGTAATGTCTAATAAACCAGGATTTTAATTACTGTAACTGTTCTTTACTGTCTTAATTAAAAAACACAAACAACTGTGATATTTTGTGCATAAATCAGGACTCTTGAATGTAATGAAAATATGGGAATATAATTTTATATTAATTTCTCTCTAGTTCTTTTGCTGTTTCTTAATGCTTTTGGCTCAGAGGGAAGTTTTTAAGTTGGGGCAGACCATAGTTCAGGAATATGTTATAGAATATAACAGGAAGATTTATTGCTGTGTAGTAAGGAATTGTCTCATAATCTTTTGTAAAACATGTTTGTGACTTTGTTCTGAAGGTGTTTTTCATCACTCTCTTAAAAGCAGTGCTAGGAACAAAAACAGTATCTTTTTCTCTCATCTGTATCATTATGGAACAGTTTGAGATTTTTGAGAATTGACTGGGACTGCAGATTAAATAAATGCTAGCTGTGTTGAAAGCATCCCATTTTGTGGAAGATGGGAAGTGAGTCACTGAATCCAGGTCCCCTGCCATTATAGGGATGACATCATACAACTCCTCTTAGGAATTCTTTCATTCTTAATTTTTTCTCTTAATCAAGAGGACTTCTGTTGATGTTTACCCCCTCAGTCATGTCAGAAAATGCTTATTCATTCCCTTTTTCATATTTTTTCTTTTTGTAAAGAACCAACTGAAAATGTCTCAGAATCCTGACAAGCTAAATTCAAGTCAAGAAAAGTTGAGTGGTTTGGAGGATGATGAGGAGGAGAACTTGGAGAACTCGGATCAATCTGTCCGAAAAAGAATACGACAGAGTGCCTCGGGGTCACACAGAGATGATACACCAAAGTGTAAGCAAAACTGCTTTATGAAATACAGTAAAAAATAGCCAATTCTCTAATTGTTGTTGGAGCAATCCTAGTGTTTTATAGCATTCTGTGCAAGTTGAGTGTCTTGCAATTAAATACAGTGTGACTCTTGATGTTATGCCTTGAAACTGTAACACTTTTCTCCCTGTTTTCTTTTTATTTTCCTAATTGTACACACAGTATGCACATTTTCTTAATTGTACACAATGATCACGTTGCTCTGAGCCACATGTATCCTAAATATCCTGGTGTGTTTGTGCTCTTGGAATGGATGAACACCACCCCAGTGTTTTCCAGCTAAACTGACTCTGCTGTTTGCCTTATCAGCTGAACCTTCTGCATTGCTCTGTTCCTACTGCAGGGCAGAAAAGGCTGTTATCAACATAGGGATGTCCTGCCAGCCCCCTCACAAGATAGATGGAAAGTTGTGTATTTAATCCTAATACTACTTCCCTATAAGCAGGACTGCATAATTTTCCCAAGGCATATTTTTCTTTGCCATTCTGCTTTTAACATGAAGGTCTGGATGTAATATGGGAGCCAGTATTTCTGGCAAATCTGTAGATAAAACCAAAGGGAAGTTTTCTGGCTCCAGGGATTCAATTCAAAGAAGCAGAATTGCTCGGGGTTCTAAATTTCTGTAGGAAGTAACATTTTGTTTGTTGCATTCTTTTTATTTTTTGGTTGTGTTCAGTGTCCTGTTCCTCAGAGGAGATGTTCTGAGGGAGTTTCTGTTCCCATGCCTTGCTGGGTGCCTGGTAGGAAATGGGTGTTTGTATGGAGAGAGGCTCTGAACATGGGGAAGTAAAAATCGTGGTACAGTCTAGCAGTGCACCACAAAGAGGTGGTTTGGTCTCAAGCCCTGCCCTTGTGTAAGAGAGCAGGTATGAGAATTAAGTGATGTGATTTAGGAGCAATCTTTGGCCAGTGAAAGAGTCTTGGCTCTTAGAGCCCCCAGTGCTGAAGTCATTTGGCACTCACACAAGAGCACTGTGAACTTTGCTGTCTGCTGCTTCTTCTCAGAATATCAATCCTTGCTGTGTTCCCAGAGTCACTCTGCCAAGTTAAGCTCCAGGCAGAAGGAAAGAATGGTTTAGGAGGGCTGCATGAAAAGAGCAACATATTAATGAAAAACGGGCACATTGGACCCCAGCTGTATGAACTCAGAAGAGCTCTGCATGGCACACAAGTGGTAGACACTTACTTTTGAAAGACCTTTTCTGTTTAATTACTTAAGTCCAATCAACATGGATTAACAAATGAGATGGTCATAGTTTGGCTGAAACATTTCTCAGGGAGCCCAGCCTATGAAGATCCCTGCTTGGTTTCTTTCACTTTTGGGATTGATGTGTGCTCCTATGCCTGGCCTGTAGCTGAAGTGAATGAACTAGAGAATGGAAGGATCCATCAGGGCCCTGTCACTAACCTAGGGCCCAGTTTGAGGCTGCTGGGCCATTCTGGTCAGTCCCAAATGCCTGCCAGGGGAAGAGCTCTCAAACATTGGTGCTGCCACTGCTGCTGCTGCTGGCCTCTGTTGTTTGGGTGATGGCCTCTGGGGGGAAAAAAGAGTTTGGAGGAGTGCCATTTGCATTGGAAGTAGTGAGAATAATTAGCTACTGGTGTGCTGCTGCTTAACAGTGATGGTGATTGTTTGTTGACTGCTTTAATGATGAAATCACTTCCTTGAAAAATGTAAAACTGAAATGGCAATATCTGCACAATACTTGTGGAAGTGGTATGGTGAAAATGCTGCTGTTTGTAATTATTTCCTCCTACAGTGTGGAGAAAGATGCCAAGGTGCTATTAAGCCATCCTAAAAACGTACTGGTTTGTGTGGGGGGGTGTTTGGAGATGGCTTTTAAAAGAGCTTGATAGAAGCAATTGACTACTGAGCCCAGAATATCAACTGGGATCCACTCCTTGTTTTTTTGAAATGCTCCAAACATGTGTCATCCACAAGATGGGAAAGGAGAAGAATCTTCAGCTGATGCTGTCATTTGACCCTGAGTACTATCAATAAGGTGGAAAGTGTCCAAAAGACTCTTTCTGCTGGCTTTTGTTGAGAACTGTCTGACAGTGTAATTGATGTTACAGCCAGTCCCTCTCGGCCTGTGTCCTTAGAAGAGCTCATGGAGACAGCAAAGGGAGTCACCAACATGGCACTGGCACATGAAATTGTGGTGAACGGAGACTTCCAGATAAAACCAGCTGAATTGCCAGAACACAGGTAAGGTTGGTGCCAAATACTAAATAAAATTGTGTTTGTAGAGCTGCAGAGCAGCTCTGGGGACTCAGGTAAAGGCTCTGGCTGGTGCTTTGTCTGGCAGTGCCTGGGAGGAGGTAGGAAAAAATAGAAGATGGTAACTGTGCAGTTCTGCTTCCCCAGATGTGTGTGTGTGTGTGAAAGGAGAACCTCTTGGATTAATTGGAGATGTGTGGTGCAAACCCCAGAGTGCTGTGGTTTCTGTTGTGTCCTCTTGTCCCAGGACTCAGAGGCTGCAGCCTTCACAGTACCCCAGTCTGGCTGCAGATGTAGGTAATGCTTTTAGCAATTTTTAAGCTTTCATTGCCTGTGGGAGTAAGAGGAAACTGATTATTTTAGCTTTTCCTGTCTGTTTCTTCAGGAGTATTTTGGGAAGAAATTCCTGTGTTTTATTAGGTTAGTCCTTGCTCATTTCAAGTTCAAAGCCTTTCCTTCTCTGTGTGAGTCTGCAGTAATTGTGTGCCCTGCTGAGAGGGGAGAGGGAGAGCAGAGGAAGCTTCATCCTCTGTTCCTCTCTCTCACACCCACAGTGAGGTGTGGCTGACAGCTTCCTGGCTTGATTTGGGGAAGGGGGTGCATATTTCATGGAGGGAACTTGGTCCCCACTGGGGCCACTGCTGAACTTACACCTGGTGTGAACAGGAACTGTCAGTATTTTGAGATAGGAATTGGTACTGAAGCAGTGGAATTAATTTATTTTTTGTATACAAACTGATCTGGGCCCTTACCTCAGAGTAGGTGCAATACTTAGGTAGTGAAACAGAAGATTTTATATCAGGGAAGTTACTTCATTTCTGTTAGGTATGATACTGAATTTTATGCAGTGGAATTGATTTTACTTAGTGGGGCCTTTAAAAGGAACATGAATACTGGTCTTTTGAAGACAAAATGTAATTTTTGCCATTTTTGTTTTGGTCCAGTTTTCTAGATGTAGCACATGATAAATACTTTGAAGGGTTTTACTTGTAGCCACCTTTGCTGGTGTGTAATCTTGTATTAGGACATAAACCATTCCAAATCCTGTGTCCAGTTTTTCTTGCTTTTCTGAGTAATTTTAAACGATGGATCTCTGTTAATCATCATATAGTTACTATTGCATTATATTCATATTATTACATGCTGTGCTTCAGGAGCTGCAGGTTATCTTTGTAAGGTGGTGTACAGACCAGTATTGTTCTTTATAACATATTTATTCACAGCTTAGAGAAGAAAGTCAGAGATATTGTGCATAAAGCTTTCTGGGATTGTCTGGAAGCTCAGCTGAAGGAAGACCCCCCGACGTATGATCATGCAATTAAGCTATTGGGAGAAATTAAAGAGGTAAGATGATGTGGTATGAAGGGAAATGATTGAATTTGATATGAATGAGCAAAAGTGGTTGGAGTTTGGCTTTTCATAAAAAATCATCTTGTTCTTTTTCATTACTGTGAACATACACAAGCTGTATAATCCAAGAGGAGAAATTTGAATATAAAACCAAATGAAAAACCATGTAAAGTGATTAAAAGGTAAGCAATACCAGTTCCATAATTCCAAGCTTCCTTCATGTTATGGCGCTGGTATTAGTTATGGAATCAGTGAGATGCTCCAGCACTGGTCTGATGAAACCAAGCACACCAGTCTGAATTATGATCTGTGCCATAGAGGATTTACCACTTAGTAATTTCAGTATCACACAGCATGAGGTGAAACACTTGGAGTTGGTGGGTGGTCGGTTTAAAAAAAAAAAAAAAAAAGAGGGAGAAATTTAATTATTTAATTGTTTAGATAAGAATCCCTGGTAGTGTTCAAGGCCAAGTTGATGGAACATTAAGCAAACTGGTTTAGTGGGAGGTGACCCTGCCTGTGGCAGGGGTTTGGAACCAGGTGATCTTTAAGATCTCTCCTGACCCAAACCATTCTATGATTCTATAATTCTATAATTCTGTTTGGATCCTTGTAGTCTTTGATGTAGAACTAATGCACTGTTAACTTTCTATTTCAGAGTCTTCTGTCTTTCTTATTGCCTGGTCATACTAGACTGAGAAGCCAGATTACAGAAGTTCTTGACCTGGATTTGATAAAACAGGAGGCAGAGAATGGGGCCCTTGACATTTCTAAGTTGGTCAAATTTGTTATTGGGATGATGGGGACTCTCTGTGCTCCAGCTCGAGATGAAGACATTAAGAAACTGAAAGATATTAATGAAATAGTTCCTCTTTTCAGGTACTGAAATGTATTTGTTAGTCATGTTCAGAGTCTCATAAATAATTTTAGAAGTGGAGGGGGCAGCTTGAGACTCTTAGAAAGAAAAGAGTGATAGGGAAAAGGATGTAGCTGTGGGTGTGAAGGGGAGAGGTGCTCCAGGAGTCATTATCAAGGACCATCTCTGATCTGGTGAGTTGGAGTATTTGTCTGGTTCCTGCATGTCACTGAAGGACATTTGCTTAAATGTCAAATGCAAATAAGCTGCAAGGTAGCAGATGAATAGTCAGTTTGTATCAGAATTGAATGTCAACAGCAGAAGGTGAAAAAGGCACACAAGGGTTTGGGGAAAAGCACTGCTGTTTTCCCACCAGTTTGTCCTTTCATCCCAGTCTGAGCTCTCTTCACCCCAGTCCCTGTGTAATTCCCTGTCTGTTCCAAAGGGAGTATGTGTTCCACATCTGAGAGCACCCAGACTTCTGCTTTTCCACCATGTTCTCAGTGGAACAGCTCAAGGTCTCAATAGTTGAGAGAAGCTTCATTAACCTTGCTGTTTTCTAATTTGAAAAGCTTCCAGGAGTTCAGGATTGACTTGGCAGAAATACTGCCAGCAGGAATTAGGTTGCTTTGAAATTAAGGTGTTTTATTTTGGTGTTTGTTTGTTTGGTTTTTCTTTTTTGCCCCTCGGGTCTGATTATTCACTTCCCACTGAGGCTGGCTTTCCAGGCTGTCAACAGCCATGGCCTGCAAGCTTGGAAACCCAGATGTCTTTTCATATACAATACTGCACATCCTGGGAGATAAAATCTATGGAGCTAGTGAAGTTAATTCCATGGAGGCTTTTTTACAGGAGAGCAGGATTTGTTTCCCACTTGGAAGAGGCACATGCATGCATGTACATGCTTGCTCCAGCTTTCTCTGTCTCATGCTCTGAAGTTGTTAAGCTGTTACTGTTTCCCATGCATGTTTTTGCTCTTTCTTTAGACAACCTGTAATAAATCTTGTAAACAGCACCTCTGAAACATCTGCAGCCTTGAATAACTTTTTCTGTTTGTTTGTTTAGAGCAATTTTCTCTGTATTAGACCTAATGAAAATGGATATGGCAAACTTCGCTGTCAGTAGTATTAGGCCAAAATTAATGCAGCAGTCTGCTGAATATGAAAGAAAGAAGTTTCAGGAGTTTCTTGAGAAACAGCCAAGTATGACTTTGTTCCTTTCTTTCTTCCCCCCTGACCTCCCAGTAAACTGCGTGTCTTTGCTTGTAGATCATGAAAAGAACTCAAATATTTTTATAAGTTCTAGAATTCCTATGATAAATGACAGCTTGCGCCCCAAAATTGTGGTTAGAAAAAATCTGCCAGAACAATAGTTCTGCCTTTGGTATGTTCAGTTTAATTTCAGTACAGTGTAGGGCATGATTACCTAGCATCATCTCACCTCTGATTTCCTGTAGCTGTGTGGTTTTGTTTTAGGTGTTCTGCTTGATGCAATAAATGAAATGCATGTCATACCTGATATCATGGGCATTAGTCATAGTAACTAATGGGATTGTTTGGAAATTTTTGATGGAAAAACCTAGTTGTGGAAAGGAATTTTCATAACAAGTTTTTTTTCCCCGCTCTTCCAGATTCTTTAGACCTTGTCACCAAGTGGTTGCAAGAAGCAGCAGATGATCTTGCAAAGCTGGGACATGAAATGCTGCCTCCCCACTGTAGTGATGCCACTGGTGGAGCTTCTGCCTTGTGCTTCACTGCTGTACAAAATCAGGCCTATCTGAAGCTTCTGAAGTGGGATCACGTGAACAGGCCTTTTCCAGAAGTAGGTATTTAACAGAAAAATTGGTTCTGTGCTTGTTCCACTCCTCTATTCCCAGGACACAGCAGAAGCTGTTTGGATTTGTAGCCTGGCAACACGTACAGAGCTAAACCATTGATCTCTGATTGGGAGATGGGGCAACTCAAACAGGTGCCTGTCTTTCAGTGCTGGAACCTGCTTAGCTGGGAAAGAGGAGCCAGTGATTTCACTGTGCTCCTGTTGCTGGCTGCTGTTCCCTGTGCCTTTGCTGCTGCACCCCAGTGTCCCCTGCCAGCCCTGCAGACTGACTCCCTGCTGTGCTGGCTCCCTCCCTCCTTGCAGACGCTGCTCATGGACCAGACACGCTTCCTGGAGATGCAGCTGGAGCTGGAGCAGCTCCTGGTGGTGGGGACAGTGCTGCTGGTGACCTTCAGTGCAGCAGGCCCAGCTCTCATCGATGTGCCTGGATTCACCGAGAGGATCAAAACCATCGTCAGGGTGCTGCTGACGGGAATGCATCTCCCGTGAGTATGGCACCTCCTGCTCTCAGGGTGTCCTGGTTCAGGTCAAATTTGGGGAAAGAACCCTAAAAGGGTTTCCTTTAGGAAAGCAGACTCAATCGGCTCCTCCCCCCCCACCAACCAGTTCGGGAAGGATACTTCTTTGGAGGAAAGTGGAAAAAACCTGTTTATTAAACAAGCAATTTTAAACAATATTAAACAATAAAACTTCTTGCCACTCCAAGAGAGAGACAAACTCAGGAAAAATCCCCTGGGTTGCCGCTGGGCTCACTCAGTCTCTGATCAGTCCCTCCGGCGCTGGAAATGCTGCGGTCCAGGCCCGGCCCGCTGGGCCACAGGTGCTGCTGCTGCTGCTCTTCTGGTGTTTAGTCCAGAGCAGGTCCAGAGAAAGGGAAAAAAAACCACAGTCCGGGGAACTTCTTTGCCTCAGCTAGCTAAAAACTAACTAGGAAAAGAAAAAAAAAGGAGAGCTCTGTCTCGCGGTCTGTCCATCCGCAGACGACACAGTCCAGGAGCAGGAATGTGGAGGAGGGAGTGCAGTTCTTGAAAACAAACTCCACGCTTCTTCCCCCCTCCCTTTCACTCCTGGAACAAGTCTTAAAGGTGTAGAACTTATTATTCAATATAGACAGAGCAGACGATTGGGGATAAAGGCATCATACAGTCAACCTAGGACACAGGGGCACGTGGAGCTCTCTTGTCACCCTGGGAAATGATCAGGTTAAGCCCGTTTAAGGCTGGGGACTGCAGGAAATGCAGAGGAAATGATGAGGGCTTTCTGTGAGCAGCCAGGCTGACATTTTTTCTTCAGTTAACTCACACAGAGCTGTCTTTTCTTGCTCTGCTCTTTCATGGTTTGTACAAGCTGCTCTTTTCGGAGTGTGCTTTTCACGGTGCCAGGCTGGCACAGGAGGGTGGCAGCAGCTGCCCCTGCACAGGGCTTGGGCCAGGCTCCCCAAAAACCTGAGTGTGGCACAGTAAGCTGCCTGCAGATTTAGTGATCGCTTTACACCTGTGGGTTTTGCTTTAGTCAGAGCTGCCCTCCGGCAGAAGGTCAGCTCTTATGTGTGTGGATTGTTCAGGCTTGAAGTCCTGAATGTTCTCCTACTTTCTTGCTTTAGATCTCAGCTTTATTTTTCATGTATATATAATTGTATTAATATTTATAATTGGCTTTATCTGCATTATGTTTTTTCCACTACATCTGACAAGTAAGGCAACTCTAATTGAATGGTTTATTTTTAGAAAGTGGGAAAACAGTGAGTAACTAATACAGTTATGTTTTAATACCTTATGTTTTCTAGCTCCTTTAACCTGAAGGAATCCCTGGCCACCGTGGGCGAGAAGGTGTGTGCTGAAGTGAACAGCTGCCTTTCCCAGCATGGCTTCACCCCGTTCTCAGCTGAGAGGGAGGCTGTGCTGAAGGGACAGATCCAGGCAGTGGCCAGCCCGGAGAACTCCATCTGCAAGCTCATAGGTAGGTCTGCAGAGTGCTCTGCTCTCCCTGTCTGTGGAACGGGGGCTGGGGGATGTGCAGGGCTCCACTTTCCCTGTTGTTTCCACATTGCTTCCACGTTATTTCCATATTGTCTTTCCAGCTTGCTGACCACATTCAGGCTTATTGCATTTTACATGAGGTTACACTGTCTATAATTCACCATCTCTTTTGAAAACAAACCAAACCCCTTTTTTCCAGATTCTCGAATTCAAAAGTTTCTGGAGAATTATCTTGCATCCAGTCACCAGAAATCATTGCCTGCCATTCCTGGAGGATTAGGCCCCATTCAGAGGGAGCTGGAGGAGATTGCTGCCAAGTACATTCGTCTTGTCAACTACAACAGAATGGTCTTCAGCCCTTACTATGATGCAGTCCTTGGCAAAATACTGACTAAGGAAGAATCCCAAATTGTAGGGAAGTCAGAAGAATCATAAAAAAACCTAGTTTGTGTGCTACCAATACAGTATTGTCAGCTATTAAATAAAACTTGTACCAATATTTGTCTAGGAAAACAGCTTTCCGTGTAAATACTGGTTCCTTTTAACCCTTGAGTGCTGACTGATGACAGAAATAGAGGAGATGCAGAAAAGGTTCTGAGGTAAAAGATGAGAGATGAATTTCTAATATAATTGTGCAGCCTGGGGAAGGGGATATCATGGGAGTCTTCTGGTGGCAATTTTTAGATTTTTGAGCTGGTGATAGGTAGGGCAAGTTTAAGAACCAAACTTTGTATTTAAGTGGCTCATTTCAGGGCATTTAACTCCTAATTTACAGTGAACTTAGTTTAATTTATCCAGAGCGGATTAGCAATGGTTCTTCCCAGAAGGGGTGTTTTGGTTTTTTAATAAAAAAATCTTACTTTAAAGAATTAATAAAGCTAAAATTTTAAAGAAGAACTTTACCAGACAAAACACCAAGCCAAGCAGCACTTTACTGTAACATTATGGTGAGTATGATAGGCTTACTAGTTTTTTCTGTATTTTACTGCATTTTTAATAGCATTTTTTTGCTGTTTAACTGCAGATGTTGCAAAACATAATCTATTTTTGTAGCAATTTTTCTGGTTATTGGGTAACTGTCCTCTGCTATGTACAGTACTCCCAGAGGTGGCAATCTTATAGATTGCAGCTGTATTTATATCTTGTAAAGACTTCAGAAAGGGCAGAGCTAAAATGTTTTTATAAAGTGGCATTTCTTACCTTTTTTTTTTTTTTTTTTTGCTAGTAATTTACTCCTTTTTAGGTGAAATACTAATTTTAACGTAAATTCTCATTTGCAGAAGGTGGATTTAAAGTGTGTGAAACTTTAGGTTGAAAATTTTGGGCTTTTTTAAAAACAACAACAGGGTTTGGTTGCATATTCAATCATGTCTTCAGAAATATATGCAGAGCATGGTGGGCTGTATAAGTAATTTCAATGTACTGTGAGAGGTGAATGGTTTGATGTTAGTTTGAATGTACAGGGAATATTTTAGTAGATTTTTTTCACTTTCTAGATGTGTTCTTGAAACTTAGAATATTTGTAGGTCTTGAATTTCATAAGCTACATGTTGTATAGAGAAGAGCCCAGTGATCTTACATTGCAAACTCAGGCTCAGCTGGGAGGTAAGTGAAATTTTCCTCTGTTTGAGCACAACTGTGTATTACAGTAATCAATATTTGATGGTTTTATGAAAGCAAAGTTTGTAGTTACTCACAGTAAGTGGCCCAAGTATGAGGCTGTCCAAACCAGAACGTGCTAGTCTTTAAAAAAAACAAGGTATGTGAAATAAATAAATGAAGGGCCCTTGTATTGCCAACAGGCACGTTAATTTAGGAATCAGCCAAACAGAACTTGCAGAAACACTTGATTATGATCCACTCTCAATGCTTCCCTTTCCAGTTTCCTTTGAATGTGAATGTGGATAAAACTGCACCAACTTTGGAGGGGGATGGAAGAAATAAGGCCTATTTTTCTATATTAGCAACTTTAAACCAAATCTTTTCTTGTTCATTACAAAGCCCCTTCCCCAAGGGAAAAGCCCAGCAAAACCCTGTGAGAGTTCATTAGCTCAGATAAGTGAAAATGTCTGTCTTTGAATCCTTCTTTGAGAACTCAAAAATGAGGTTGGTTAGCCAGAAAAAAAGGGTTCTGAGTAGGGTACCAGCTCCCTCAGCCTGTGCTGAAGGAGCCACCAGAGCCAAAACTGCTGGAATTGGCACCAAGAGAGATGGCCAAGGCACAGCTGTTTCCAGTTTTCTCAAATGGGAGCTGCTGTTGTTTTATAGTTCAGTCCTGCCCAGGAGCTGCCTTTGGAGGCACAGAGTTAGATGAGGTACAGGATGAGCTCGAGGGTGTGGGGAGGAACATCATGGTGAGACAGAAAAGCCCTTGGAAGGTGTGTGACTGATGGCAGAGTGCAGGGCACTGCTTTAGCAGCGGATAAAATCCTAACTGAGGAGGTAGATGGCTGCTCCCAGGGCTGGGATTCAGGGCTCAGGGACCAGGAGTGCCTGCTCCTGACACGGCAGCAGGGACTGTGCTGCCACCATGATGCTATTGCTCACAGGGCCCACACAGGGATCCCAGCTCTCCTCACAGGATGGTTTGATCCTAAGCAGAAAGATCCTAGAATGAGGGAACAGAGAGCAGTACTCACCTGTGGCTCCACTCTCACCTCCAGGGCCCTCACAGAAGGAACAAATGCTTCTGGCACAGGTGCTGGGGGCCTTTCAACAGGAAAGAGCTAAGGGAACTGCAATAAATTCCCACAAGTGCAAGGTAATGACTCTCCCAGGTTATGCATTTTAACGAGAGTGTTTGACAAACAGTTTCTCTACATCCTCTCTAAAAGAAACGGGGAGCTGCAATCGAGTGGCAAAGCAAGGAGGACATTCCAGGATGAGGCCAGCCCCATCTCCATGTGCAGGTGCTGCTTCCCCCTTGCCCTGGCAGAGAGGAGCCCTGGCTCAGGCAGCTGTGCTGGGGTGGGAATGACTTTCATTTGCCCCAGGCTCTGACTGTCCTGTGGTCCAAGGGGTTCTTAGGATCTTAGCAGAGTCAATCTTATCACAGCCAATTCCAAGTTAAAAGCTGGAGTATGCATAGAAACTGCTTGGAAAGCTCACATAGTGTTTCTTTAGCTTGTTTGAAGATAACACAAGTGCTGATTACAAGCTGATGTAGCTGATTATTAACATTTAGCTTTGTACATGTATGTGGAAGAGCAGTGCAGGTATCCAGGACCAGGCTGTGAGCCAGTGCTCCTGGACCACCCACACTCAACTGAGTTAGTCTTACAATGCTGTCTTCTTCAAACAGCCCTGGAATTACAAGCCAAAGTGTGCTGTATCCTCTAGAAAATGGAAAGCAAGCTCTGTTCTAATATGTATGCTCTGATCAATTTCCTGTGATGGTATAATTAGCATTGCTTTTGAAGTGGCTGAGTAATATTTAAGAAGTACCTTGTTGTGTTTGAATAAAACCAGAATGAAGCATGATGTTATGGATATCCTTTTATTTTAAAGGAATGGTCTTTTGTTGTTTTATTTTTTAAATTTTCAACTACAAAACAGATTCCTTACATTCTGCCATAAATAAAAACGAACAATAAGGCAGGACACTACATGAACAAACTGAGAACAACTGTTTTCCAGAAAATGTGAATTTAAAATGCTTCACAAGTATAAGCCATCCAGTTTTTAAAATAAAACTGTTGAAAACCCACAAGAGTTCAAGTGGTAGATGTGTACACCCTCGAAGAACAAAATACAGTTTTGACATTTTGCACTTTTGGTTTTGAAAACCGAGTTTTGTTCAGAGCACATTCTAAGGTTGTTCGGGCTGTTTTCAGATCAAGAACCATATGGGAGAAGAGGCACCACAGTAACAAAACCATGTTCAAGGATTTTTTTTGTTTGCTGCTGTCCCTTTTAAATGCTTGACTTTTAAGAGACTGATTCAATGCAAGTCTTTGTCTGTCACAGCAGAACTCCAAACTTGTTTCACCGGATTCTCTTTTGCTGTCGTGCTCTGTAAATGTCATGTACAGGGGGAACTACAGATCCTTTCTCCTCGTCGTCATCAGAATCCTCATGTGATCTCTTCACAGCCTTGTTGAGAATGGTGTTGTTTTCCACAGGTCCATTGCCTTCCACAGCTATTTCAGGCAGGCCGCCCGTGATTATCCGCACGGCTTCGTCAACAGCTTCAGACACAGACACAGAGCGGCTCAGTGGGGAACATCCGAGCCCTGGCAGTGACCAGCACCCCAGCAGGGACCCCCAGAAATCAGCACCCCAGCAGGGACCCCCACAGACACCCTGGGGACACCTCTGCAACATGAGACGCTTCTCCTGCCCTGTTCTACAAATGTGAAGCCTTGGCTGTCTGAAACTCTGAGCTGTGGTGAAGCCAATTAGAAAGGAAATGCTGCTGCTCCAGCTCCAGCCCTCCCTTTACACAGGAATTGAGGTCATTTGAGAGCTGCAATAAAACAGGAAGGCCTTTGGGAATCAGGGTAACTAGTTCATGATTCACCAGAAAGGCTGCAGAGCAGCTTCTGCTTCTCAGCAGAGGAAGCCTCAAAAATACCTGTATAATTTAAATAGATATTTTAGTTTCACTCAAAGAAATTAAATCCCACATTTCTTTCTCTATAATTTTTTTCCTTAAACTAACAAGGAGGGTGAAGAGTAGCATATTATTATCTGCTGTAGGATCTGTGCTGTTTCTCTGTTCCAGAACTCTCCTTCCCTTCTTTGCAGGAACTCAGAATGCACTGCCTGCAGCTCATGCCCAGGCACTGCAGCAATGTGCACTCAGAGCTATCTCTCACCATGCTGCAAGTTTTTAATTTCATGTTACAGCTGCAATGCTGCTGGAAATGCTGCCTTTAAAGGCTATTCTCAAAATCTTAATTTCTTTCTTTCAGCTGATACCACCAACATATTAACGAGCAGCTGGTGATTTGTAGTTTTTTGACTTTTTGTTACCTCCCTCCAGGTAAAAGTGCAAACATCTCTATGCAGATTCCAGCACAATCTCCTCTGCTCTTAAACACTAATTACACTCTGTAAATGAGGTCTGGGTTTTAGACAGCAATATCCATATGTAAACCCAAGTCTCATGCAGCCCTAGCACAGCCTCCAGAGAGGACAAGTAACTTACTGTCTGGCAGTTTGCATCTTCTGAATATCTCCATGAGCTCATCCACTTGAACAAAGGGACCCTGATTTGTTACCAAAAGGGGGAAAAAAAAGTTTAGAAGGTTATTTTTAATAGAGTGATACACACTGTGGTTCTATCATTACAGAATGTCTTCCACAGCTTTCTGAAATGTTCAGAGTTCTTTAAAACAAACCTGAAAACAAATAGGAGGTGGCAGGAGCTTCATGAGAACTACAGCTGCTGGTGGAACAGGAAATACCCCGCCTGGGACAGGATGTAAACCTGGAGCTGTGGGGAGAAAAGCTGGGTGAAGCCAATGCAAGACAGCTGGACCAGAGCTGCTTTTGCACTGCGTTGTTATTTGCTACAAATAATTAGTACCCTGTCCCTTTTGCCTCTACTAATTCCATATTGTTCACTCAGCCATCTGCTCTGTGATGTGTGTAACAGCTTATTTCCATTTACCATACCCCAAACTCCTTGTACTTATTTCTATGTGACCTTGGCATTAATTAAAACACACATGCCTTTAGCAAGCCAGTGAAATGACAGCCTAAGACTTAAGTACAGGTTTAGATGACTGAGGAGGAGGAAAGTACAGGTTTAGATGACTGATTAGGCTGGCTGAACAGCCGGGTTCCTAACTCGCCACAGGTGAAACACAACCACTTCCCAAAGCCTGACTTACGTGCTAAGTGTCTTGGCTGAAATGGAATCATCTGCTGGGTGTCTGGTTTGGGATATTCAGGCTTCCTGTCTACTTCATCCTTGAGAACAGGCACGATGGAAGGTGCAACCACAGGGTCTGGAATTATTGCTGCTAGCTTGGCACGGGAGACATCCTGTGAAAGCCAATTAGAGAGTGCTGAACTTGGCAGGATCACATGGCTTGCTTCAATTACAGAACAAAACCTTGCTCTGCACCAGTCGCTTATTCTCACTTTGTCTGCATTCTCATTTCAGATGGCCTCTTACCAGACCATCTGGGCAAAACTTGCATGGTTTCATTAAAGATTTCAATCCTACAGCGACCCAATGGAATGGAATGGAAACACTTGTTTCTGTTACTCAATGGGTGTTTGTCATTTTTGAGCGGCTCCTTTTTTAGGTTAAGAGGATTTAGGTGAACAGGTGCAGACCACTAGGCCTTCACAACTATCATTTCTCCCTCATTTCACTCCCTAGATTGCTTTAGCTGGAAAAGAAGTAAAGCATAAGGCAGTCAGCAGGCATGCAAAGCATCACTTCAAACAGGATTATGTTTTGGCATGTTCCAAGCAGCAGGAATCAGCCCCAGGGCTGCACCATCTTAGGTACACACTGCCCTGCATGCACTTAGCAAAATGTACTTGTTTGTAAGCTCACATTCAACTTCAAAATAACTTTGCCCCCACTGCATTCAAAGAAAAGTATTCAGTGGCTCAATGTGAATCTGATTTCCACCTGTCGGATTATTTTACAGCTCTGTGGTGGTCAACAATTCAGCTGCTTTGTTAACTTTGATAGCATCTGTATTTTTCATAAATTATTTGTCTGTGGAAGAAGTAAGTGGGGAGTTGAGGCACTATTTTAGAGACATGGATTGAGGGTTCTCTTCCTGTCCATGCAAAAGGTAATCAGTTGTTTCTTCTCTGGCAGCCTTAAAAAAATGTAATGTTCTGTTCTAATGATTCTCCAAAATAACAGAGATAGTAAAAATACATGTAGTTAGAAACAAAACAGGAGACAACCAGATAAGGGGTTGGCCTAGACATTGAACTCCACATGGCAGCACCAAGGCACCTGAGCCCTAAGAAACAACTGAAAAAAGAGGCAGCCACTGATCCCTGTCAGGAGCTTTCCTCAGCCATTCCCAACAAACATTGGGACTGCAGCATGTGGGGTTTGATGCAGTTCCCAGTGAAGCCAAGGAAGCTTTGCCACCTCAAAGCAGGAGGACAGCCAGCCATATTTCATACAGATGACCTGATCCTACAAATTTCCCAGAGTTGTGGTTCTTGAAGGAGCTCAGATGTGGAGGCCTGTAGCTGCATGGTGATGGCATTAACACATCAGCCTTTCCATGGGAAGACAAGAGGTAACCAGGAATACCCAAAGTTGCAGCTGAAAAGTTACTGATGGTCCTGGCTCCTTTCTGCCCTTGGCCCCTGGCACTTTGCTGCCCAATGAGACCAGGAGGAGGAGGAGGAGGAAGAGCAGGAGGAAGAGGCCTGTTTTGCCTGCTTTTCTAGCAAAGGGAAGGACTGTAAGGCAAATTCTAAACAAGGAATTGCCCAAGATTCCTAGGGCTGAAAAGAACAACAGTGAACTGTTCTTACCCTCTTACCTTATAACCAAGGGCCTTCAGCTCGCTGGCAGAGCAAGGGTACAGATCCATGAACTTGTACCTGTCCACCAGCAGAGCTGTTTCTTTGCCCTCATATTCTTCCTTGAAGGCTGTAAACCTCCGTTTTTCCACTTTCAGGATGCTGGCCAGATCCCCAATGTTACTTTCAAAGGCTAAAAACCGAGCCCAGATTTCCCTGGAACAGAACAAGGACACTGAGAGTTACTGAAGGAGGAAGGATTACTGAGCACAACCCAGTAAAAAACACACAAGAGGACAGACCCAGACGAGTCTGGAGGGCCATTGCTGTTATTTATTTTAGGTGCATCTAAAATAGGCATTGCCCTCCCAGTGCCTTCTGTATTTCTCTAAGAGCTTTCAGTCTGGTGGACTGCAAAGGAATTTGTTACAGAAAGGAAAGGATTTCTGGTGTCAAGGACTTCAGCATTTGAGGTGAGCTTTTATCAAACACTCTGCTCATCCTGTGCACACAGCTTCACTCTGATGTTGATATGGGAAGGACTTTTTACCAAGCATTATGATCTAGTTCCTCTGCACAGACCAGCATATTCTAACTGGCAAGAACACAACAGGCAGCGCTTCAGAATTTTATACAGCCCAAAATATATATAGCTAGTGCTAATTTCTCCATGGAAAATCTCATACATAACGTAAGCAGTATCTGACCATGTTTCTCATCTTGATTCAACTTTCATTCTGGCTTTGGAGTTCACCTTTGAAGAAGATTCAGCTTTTAAGTTCTCGTGCTTTGTCACTTTTAAATTTGGCATAAAAATATTTCTCACAAAAGATCAGAACTGAAGTGCAGAATGAATGTGCACAGCAGTGCTGTATTTGATTCCTTAGTTTTGATGCTTTTGTCTACCAGAATAATGGTGAAGTGAACCCTCAGACTGCAAGGCTTTGGTGAGCATTTTTTTTGAGAAGGAAACTTAAAAAGTAGCAACGAAAATATGGCAGTAAACAGTTAATCCAAGTCCTTTCTGGTTCTTTCCTTGTTTGTAAGCTCACATTTTATTTTTATGGCTGGGAGATGCTCAGCACCCTCCTCAACAAATTCCTGATTCAACTTCTCAGCTCAGACCACTGAATCCTTACTGTACAGGAGGATTTTGCACTCCATCCTCAACAATCCTGCATTAGTGAGGTTCTAAAGTCAATAAATTAATGAATTTCACTAGAAATGGGATAAGGACTTTTCCAAATCTGTCACAGTTGTTGCTATTTTGGACAGCATGAAGAGGGGAAGGAACATCTGTACCTAATTTTGTCCTGCTGTTCATGTTTCTAATTTCTATGGGATATTTATTGTTGAAAGGGGTTATGTATCTTTTCCAGTGCAGTGAAACTGCTTTTGCAGACGTACCCAGATTTCTCAGGTGGAAGGCTCCCTGAAGTTAAAACACGTTCAAACAAAACTCTTGTATTGTTGTCCTCTTTAAAAATAGAAAGAAAAAAAAAATCACACTGAGTAAAATATATTAAAGACAAGTTAAATGATGTCCATTCAAAGAGATGTGTACATTGAATTAAGCATAAGGCTGACTTTCATGGATTTGAATTTCAGTAACTACAAAGAGATCTGAGTTCCCACATAAAACTTTCCTGATGTTAAATTCCAATGTGAATTTGTTCTTTGGAAGTCTGTTTTTATTGACAGTGACAAATTGATCCTACTACAGGTTCTTTTATAACAGCACAGCTACTGCTTGGCATCACTTCAGGATTTCTGGAGGTTTTATCCATTTTCTTTAATTATCTCAATAGCACATGTTGGTAAATTTAAATTTGGCCTTTTGATTCATTATTTCCCTTTTAAATCAGGGCAATATTAATATGCTTGTATAGTCCTCAGAAGTCCTCCCAAAATTATTAGACCTGGTTCCCAGCAAGAAGTCAGTCTTTGCACATTGCCAGCTGGGGAAATGGAGAGGTTGCTGGGTTTGTTCCTAAAACTGCCAACTCCTGCCCTGTGCACTGCACCACCTCCAACACTCACAGGTCAGAGATCAGTTCTCCTGGCTTCCAGTTCTGATGGGTTATTAAAATAGACCAATAAACTACTGAGATCTAAGACAATTTTTTCTCATGGCAACTTACAGAAAGGTATTGTTAATATTTACGTAGACCCACAATAACTTAAAGCAAAATTAAATATACTCTAACTTGGATAAAATCTCTCACTTTACAACTGACAGGAGAAAAAACCCTCAGAATCTTTAAACTCCCAGTGCCTGAAAAACGCAGGTACTGCAGTCTGACAGGAGAGGAATGGTGCCTGGTGCTGCAAAATCCACACAGCAGCTTGGGCTTCCTTTTTAAGAGGGCCATTCAGCCCCTGCCTCGGGGAATCCAGCCAGAGCCCTTCCACCACCAGCTCCACCTCCTGCTCGGGTCTCCCCAGCCTCTGTGTCCTGCTCTCTCCATTGCAGCTCCCCAGCACCTTCCAGGCATGACTGACGTGCCCAGTATTGATTTTACATCTTGCTCATCTCATCTGCTTGGGGAGAATGAGTTTAAATTCATTCTAGTCAGGACCAGCTAATCTCTCACTCCTCTCATGCTGACTGCAAACTCCTTTAGACCTTTTTAAATTCCTCAGTGTACTTCCCACTGTTCACAGCAGCTGCTGTGAAACTCCTGCACTG